>NW_027362762.1:287557718-287932718 GCF_046119375.1 Phyllobates terribilis | reverse complement strand
GTCCTTATACTATGCTGGTGGAAAAATAAAAAGGTGAAAATAAAAATAATGAAAGAGAAAAAATGAAGCTATGATGAGTTCTATAATGTTATGCTAAAGATCCTAGAAGTGACTGACACGTGTGTCCAAGTGTTGTCACTGTCTTCAGTAACCACAATCTAATACTGAAACCACTCATTTTTATAATTATACGGTCAATGCTTGTACTGCAATATTAGACCCAACCTCAGGGCATTAAACATTAGCAGCCTCACATATACTGTACTTATGAGAAAAACTAAGTACATACTCTTTGAGTTCTATCACATAATTTCCTAAAAATATAAATATGTGTTTTTGCGTATCAGGACAGTAAAAAAAATCTGGTCCTTAGAAGGACATAAAATTAGGTACATACAATGATGAACAAGAAAACATGACAAATTGCATCATGTTATTATTTGTTTGACAAAAACTATGCCAAACTGAAGAGACAGTGTGTGAAAAAATAAGTACACCCAATGAATCAATAACTTGTAGAGCCATCGTTAGCAGAAACAACATGTAATAATTCTTTTCTGTATGACTTTATCATTCTTTCACATCACTCTTAAGGAATTTTGGCCCACTCTTCTTTATAGCGTTGCTTAAGTTCATTGGGGTTTGGGGCATTCATTGGTACACAGCACTATTAGGATCCACCAATCCTAGCTTTCCTACTGCCTGAGGCAAAATTTGAAATGGCGCCCCTCCCAGCAGTGCAATATAAGCCTGCAGTGAATAAATGCAACGCCAACATTGTTTTTTGCTTTTATTGCATTCATTGTATCGCAATAATGACCTCTGAACATGAGTCTCCAAGTCAATGCAATTATGACTTGCATTAGATTTTTCTCTTTAAAAAAATGCTTAGCTTGTGATGTCATTTTTCAGACCTGTAACATTTTTTTTCCATCCCTGGAGCTGTGTGAGTGCTTATTTTTTGTAGGGTGAGCTGACATTTTTATTGATATCAATTTTGGGTACATACACGTTGAATGCTTTTTGTAGCATTTTTTAAAAAGGAAGTGAGGTGACAAAAAACCCAATTCTGACATTTCAATTTTTCTCTCTTTACCGTATGGGTTAATTTATTTTATATTTTGATCATTTTGATAGACGGGACTTTCAAGGATGCAATGATACCAAATATGTATTTTTTTATTGCTTTATTTTTAACGAGGGAGAAAGAGGGAGATTTGAGTTTTTCTAATTTTTTTTCTAATTTTTTTTAATTTATTTTCTAGTCCTTTTAGTGGATTGGAACCTGCGAACATTTGATTGCTTATACTGTATACTGTACTTCAAGAGCACAGTATTGCGGTATAAAGTACAAATTATGGATTTCTGCAAAGACAAGCCTTTGCCACAGGAGGGCCAAAATGGCAATTATGGAGTCCTTCAGCAGGTCCCCAGGTGTCATACCAAGCCATCTGCACCTGCTGTGCACGTGTATTAGCGACCGCTCCATTTTAGGGCTTCTTCACTCAATGCATTTTTGTCATGTTTTCTCCATGCATTTTTCAAAGGTAAAATTTCCTGCATTTTATAAAGCAAAAATGCATGTAAAGATGGGTAAAAAAATGTACAATTTATGCAGCAATTTTTTTTCTAACATTAGGTGTGGAAAAATCTGCTGCAAATACTCAACATGTGCACATACCCTAAATGCCGCTGACAAAAATTGTCAGCAGCATCTAAATTGTTAACACCAGTATTTGGAGCTCAGCTCCAGGCTGCTTCTATTAGACACAGATGTTGGGTGTTATAGATGGCATCTACAACGTGTGGGGTGGACTTAGCTCTAGAGTCTGCTCCACACACTCTGACCTGTTTTGTTGCCTTACCGAGCCTGAGTTTTTATGTGGGTCTCAGGAGGCAGCAGGGGTGGGATTAAAGTTTTTAAAAACAGATTCTCTCTTTGCTTGAGGGAAACCACATCTTTTTCAAACAACTTTCCTTTCTGCAGACCACACCCAGTTACACGCCCCTCTGTCATCCATAAAATAAAAGTAATGGTAATCAGAATTTAAGAGATTTTCCTGCATTTTTATGCAACACCAAAGATAACAGAAGTGATACATCTTTGAGTACAGATAATGTAGAACTATCGCCAGAACTATCATCAGGACATGAATTAGCACAAGAACCACAGTTAAGACATGAATACAGCACTATAACCATCATTAGTACATGAATACATCACGTTAACCATCATTAGTACAATAATACATAATCAGAACCACCATCAGTACATGAATGCAGTACCAGAACCACCATAAGTACATTAATATAACATCAGAACCATAATTAGTACACAAATACATCAGCAGAAACATCATCAGACCACCATCAGTACATCAATATTGCACCATAAACATAATCAACAGATAAATACAGCACCAGAAAAATCATCAGAACCCAAATACATAACCAGATCCCCAATCAGTATAGGAATATAACATTTGAACCATCATCAGTACAAGAATACTGAACCAGAACCACCATCAGTACATCAATATTGCACCATAAACATAATAAATACATAAATCAGGCACCAGAAACATCATCAGAACATGAATACAAAACCAGATCCACAATCAGTATAGGAATACAACATTTGAACCACCATCAGTACAAAAATACTGCACTAGGTTTGCCATCAGTACATCAATATAGCCCCAAAACCATAATCAGTGCACAAATACTGCACCAGAACAACCATCAGTACCTGAATACAGCACCGTAAACATCATCAATTTATGAATACATCCCCAGAATAATCATTTGTACATGAATACTGCACCAGAACCATCAACAGCTTATGAATACATCACTAGAACACCATCGATACATGAATACAGCACCTTAACCACAATCAATATATGAATACAGCAACAGTGCCACTATCAGTAAATGAATACAGCACCAGACAAATTATCCGTACATGAATACACCATCAGAACCACCATCAATACCTGAACACAGCATCATAACAACTACCATCAGCACAGGTATACAGCAACTTGACCACCATCAGTACATGAATACATCACAAGAGTCACTATAAATATATAAACACATCACCAGAGCCATTATCAGTATATGAATGCAGCACCAAAACCCACATAATAACATAATCATCATCCTACATGTATACAGTATTAGACACACTATCAGTACATGAATCCAGTACTGGAATCACCATCAGTACATGAATGCAGCACTAGAATCACTATCAGAACATGAATCAAGCACCAGAACTATGGTCAGCACAGGAATACATCCCCAGAACCAGCATCAGTACATGAATACAGCACCTTAACCATCATCAATACATGAATAGAGCAACAGAGTCACTATTAGTACATGAATACAGTACCAAAATAAACATCAGTACATGGATACATAACCAAAATCACCATCAGTACAGGAATATATCACCATAACCACCATCTGTATATAAATACATCACCCGACCCATCATTAATACATGAATAGAGCACCAGAGCCACTATCAGTAAATTAACCACCATCTGTATATAAATACATCACCCGACCCATCATTAGTATATGAGTACAGCACCAGAAACACTATCAGTAAATTAATACACCACCAGAACCACAATCAATACCTGAATACAGCATCTTAACTACCATCAGCACAGTAATACAGCACCTTAACCGACAATAAAACAGCACCAGAGTCACCATAAATACATGATTACAGCAACAGAGCCACTATCAGTACATGAACACAGCACCAGAGTCGAGATCAGAACATTAATTCATCCCCCAAACCACCATCAGTACAGGGAAACAACACTATAACCACCATCCTACATGAATATAGCATCACAGCCACTATCAGCACATGAATACAGGTCCAAAATCACCATCAGTACATGAATACACCATTGTGATCACCATCAGTATATGAATAAAGCACCAAAACCATCATCATCACAGAAAGATATCACCAGAACCACCATCAGTACATGAATACAGCACCTTAACCATCATTAATACATGAATACAGCAACAAAGCCACTATTTGTTCATGAATACAGTACAAAAACCAACACAACATCAGCACATGAATACATCACCAAAACCACCATCAGTACAGGAATACATCACCTGACCCACCTTCAGTACATGAACACAACACCAGAACCACTATCAATACATGAATACACCACCACAACCACCATCAATACCTGAATACAGCACCTTAACTACCATTAGCACATGCATACAGAACGTTAACCACTATATGTACATGAATACAGCACTACAGCCACTATCAGTACATGAATACAGCACTAGAATCAACATCAGAACATTAATATATTACCCAAACCACAGTCAGTATAGGGAAACATCAACATAACCACCATTTTACATGAATACCTACATGAATACAGAAGAATATATCAAAGCCACCATCAGAACATGAATACAGTACCAAAATCACCATCAGTAGATGAATGCAGCATTACATTAGAATCAATATCAGTGCACACATATAGCATAAGAACCACTATAATTACATGCATACAGCACCATAACCAACATCAGTACATGAATACAGCATAAGTATCACCATGATTACATGAACACAACACCAGAACCAAAATTTTTTCAATTTGGATAGATGGCCTCACATTTGAATCCAAAATACATTGGAATACAGAGGAGTTTATGGTCGACTCAATGACTAAAAAATGATGAGCTGCTGTGGCTGCAAAACAAGCCAAAGTCATCACCCCTACACCACCGTGCTTAACAGTTGGTATGAGGTATTTGGGCTGATGTGTTGTGCTTGATTTTCAACTAACGGTGTGCAGGTATTTTTTTTTACCAAATATCCCCACTTTTGTCTCAAATGTTCTGTTCACTGTTCTTGAAGTTTTGTGGTTTGTTCAGATGCAACTTTGCCTACATTGATGTTACAATGATGTTGTTTTTTTTATTTAAGAAGTGGCTTTCTCCTGGCTACCCTTCCAAACAATCCATAATTGTTCAGTCTTCTTTTAATTATAATGTCATAAACCTGCACAATTAACATGTTAACTAAGGCCTTTAGAGTCTAAATTTAGCTCTTGTTTTTTTTCGCAATTACTCTTAGCATTGCGTCGATGAATTTGTTGGAACATCTACTAGGAAGTTTGTAAGCAGTTTTGACAGTTTTCCACTTCAAATAATCATTCTCACTGTAGAATGATAGATACAAATAGTTTTTTTAAATGGTCTGATAACTCTTACAATATTGATGGGCAGCAATATTTGCTTCTCTAAGATCATGACTGATGTCTTTTCTCCATGGCATTGTGTTAACATACAGTGGGTACAAAAAGTATTCAGAACCCTTTAAATTTTTCACTCTTTGTTTCATTGCAGCCATTTGGTCAATTCTAAAAAGTTCATTTTTTTTCTCATTAAAGTACACTCTGCCCCATCTTCACAGAAAAAAAACAGAAATGTAGAAATTTTTGCAAATTTATTGAAAAAGAAAAACTGAAATATCACATGGTCATAAGTATTCAGACCCTTTGCTCAGTATTGAGTAGAAGCACCCTTTTGAGCCAGTATAGCCATGAGTCTTCTTCGGAATGTCTTGTTGGAAGGTGAACCTTCGGCCAAGTCTGAGGTCCAGAGCACTCTGGAAGAGGTTTTCATCCAGGATATCTCTATACTTGGCCGCATTCATGTTTCCTTCAATTGCAAGCAGTTGTTCTGTCCCTGCAGCTGAAAACACCCCCATAGCATGATGCTGCCACCACCATGTTTCACTGTTGGGATTGTATTGGGCAGGTGATGAGCAGTGCCTGGTTTTCTCCACATATATCGCTTAGAATTATCGCCAAAAAGTTCTATCTTCGTCTCATCAGACCAGAGAATCTTATTTCTCATAGTCTGGGAGTCCTTCATGTGTTTTTGAGCAAACTCTATGCGGGCTTTCATATGTCTTGCACCGAGGCGAGGCTTCCTTCGGGCCACTCTGCCATACAGGCCTGACTGGTGGAGGGCTGCAGTGATAGTTGACTTTGTGAAACTTTCTCCCATCTCCCTACTGCATCTCTGGAACTCAGCCACAGTGATCTTGCGGTTCTTCTTTACCTCTATCACCAAGGCTCTTCTCCCACGATTGCTCAGTATGGCTGGACAGCCAGGTCTAGGAAGACTTCTGGTGGTCCCAAACTTCTTCCATTTAAGGATTATGGAGGCCACTGTGCTCCTAGGAACCTTGAGTAATGCAGAATTTTTTTATAACCTTGGCCAGATCCGTGCCTTGCCACAATTCTGTCTCCGAGCTCCTTGGGCAGTTCCTTTTGAGCTCATGATTCTCATTTGGTCTGACATGCACTGTGAGCTGTGAGGTCTTATATAGCCAGGTCAAGTGCTATCAGTTTAATTAAACACAGCTGGACTCTAATGAAGGAGTAGAACCATTTCAAGGAGTATCACAAGGAAATGGACAGCATGTGACTTAAATATGAGTGTCTGAGCAAAGGGTCTGAATACTTATGACCATGTGATATTTCAGTTTTTCTTTTTTAATAAATTTGCAAAAATTTCTACATTTCTGTTTTTTTTCAGTCAAGATGGGGTGTAGAGTGTACTTTAATGAGAAAAAAAAGAACTTTGGGGCCATGTACATGTCCGATTTTTTCCTGAGTCTGTCCAAGGAAAGATAAGAAGTATGCTCAATTTGCATCCGATACTTGGACCGCACTTGGCCATGAAAGTCAATGAGTCAGTGGAAAAAATCGGACTGCACTCAGATGGCACCTTTTTTCATATATTGACAAAATGGAGAATTTTTTTCCATTTTCTCCTCATCTGAGAAAATCGGATCACACTATGATCACACCCTGATCAAACTCTGATTAGAGTGTGATTAGCATAATCGTCCCGATTCTCTGAGATGAGAGAAAATATTGTCATGGGACCTTATGATGACCAATTAATCAGGGGTATATGATTAGAGCACTCAGCTGCTACTTACCCTCTTAATACCTATGGAAGTCGTAAGGGTGTACTTAAATGTTTCCTTACACTGCTTCTACATTTTGGCCTAATTTTTGTTAAGTAAATAATTACACATTGTAATTCGTCATGTGTTGTGGATCATATGAGGTTGTATTTATCTAATTTTAAGACCTTCTAAGTATCAGATTTTTTTTTATTATGTACTGATAAGTAAAACCATAGAAGAGACCAGGACACTTGGACATAAGCTATATATTGATCTGGCCATATGATGTGGACGTGAGACTTCCACTTAAATTGTAGTTAAAGGGGTTGTCTGGTCCAAATCAATAAGTCTGCAGTCACTCTGCATATCAGCAGACTTATGAATCTGAGTTGTCACAGGTTTACCGCGACAGAGAGGGGCCAGAATACCGCAGCGTCTGACTTCACGTACTCCTGCACTGATCAGAAGCACTTCTCCTTCATATTAAATGGTGCAGGTTTCTGTTAGCAGTGCAGGGGTTAATCTTTTCAGATAGAAGTCTCTGAAGCTTCCCAGCTTGGATGATCTCAGCTGTTCAGTATTGACCACTCCCTTCTCCTATACTTGTCTCTGGCAATTTAGATTGCCAGTGTTAAGTCTTGTACTGCCTGGTGAGGAGTGGAAGAGTCTGTTGTTGGTAGAGGCGTTTGGAGTTTTTATCTTTGACTGTTGCTAGGTGTTTCGGCTGTGTGGAAATCCTCAACCTGTCCTATTTTATTTCCCTTCTATTTTTTCCTGGTGTTCTTCTCTGTTGTCTGTAAGTGCATATTTGTATGATTGGTATTTTCATTTATCCCTGTACGTCCTTCCTTGTTTGTCTGGATTGTGTATATACTGTACATACACTATTCCTCCCCACTTCCCTGGGAGAGGGAGGGGGACAGATATGGGCTGATTCAGGAGATCAGCAAGGTACGTGGCCCCAGCATCTTCACTATTAGAAGTAATCTGGGGAGCAGGATAGCTAGGGCACCCCTATCATTAGGGGCAGAGAAGGAGCCCCTTACCCGGGTAATCTGCTAACAGAGTTGTGACAGTATCACTGGCACATACTAATTTTTTGATCCATCATGGATCCTATTACTGCTCTGGCTGGGCAACTACAGCTGCTCAGTCTAGAGGTGGTAGATCTTCGCTCTGTGGCTTTTCAGCACCCGAACACGTCTCGTTTGGGGACTGCGACTCCCAAACAACTCCTGATGAGCCGAAGGTCGCTTTGCCTGACAGGTTTTCCGGGGGGGCGTAAAAAGTTTGTTGCTTTCAGGGAGGCCTGTAATTTTACTTTAAGTTGCATCCTCACACCTCTGGAACTGAGGAGCAACGGGTGGGGATCGTAATTTCGCTCCTTCAGGGTGACCCTCAAGCCTGGGCATTTTCTCTTCCAGCCGAATCTCAGTCGCTATGGATGATTGAGGAATTTTTTCAGGCACTGGGTCACATATATGATGACCAAGACTGTGTCTCCTTGGCTGAGTCCACACTATGTCAGCTTTAGCAGGGAGACCGGCTGGCGGAGGAGTATTGCTCCAAGTTTCGGAGGTGGTCTACTGATACTAAGTGGAATGACCCGCACTCTGTAGCCAGCTCTATCAAGGGTTATCGGTAAGGGTAAAGCATGCCTTTGCCCTGCATGAGACTCTGGTCTGTCTTGAGGGTGCCATGTCTCTGGCCATCCGTCTCTTCATCAGAAACATATGGAGACATTCCAACTTGCGGGGTCAAGGGAACCTGGGTCTGAGTGTCATGCACAGTGTAGGTAAGACAAAGTGCAAAAAAAAGGGATGAGGGGAAGGGAGCCCAGACACTAGGGAAAGGGGAAGTGGAGCCCACTAGGCAGATCTAACATCACCCTTTCTCCCCTACCATCCCTATATTGGTTCCTCACCAATCACCGAACAGGAAACCTAAGCTTTGTACATCCCTAGAGCTAGGCCCTGGATAGGGAAGGGGGGGATGAGCACTGGCCAGTCCCCACTAAAATTAAGACAAGGGAGACAAACAAAGGGGGAAGAAACTTAGCTTGAGCCAACTTCAGAGAGATTACACCAAACGTTCTCCAAGCACCAGAGAGCAAGTGAGCAGACTGCAATAGCTCCAAGCCTTCACAAGGGAACATGTGAATATCACTGACACCTCCCTCCAGCAAACTGAAAGCATTTAAACACCCAGGCCATGGTGTCAATCAGAGCAGGAGGGAGGTAGCCGCTGGATTCTAAAGTAAGACAGATTTAAGAAGGCATCTGTAATGCCAAACAAAGTGACCTTCTGCAACGACTGTCTGCTACATCTGATACACCCATGACACTGAGTCTACCATGGAACCCAATTCAGTTGGGTGGGGCGGCACATTCTGTTGGTCTAACGGTAGTTTGCCGTAAAGGGGAGTGTGTTTGTTCTGTGGTGGAGAGGGTCATTTTATAGGATTGTGTCCTTCCATATACCCCCATAAACAGCTGCCGGAAAATTAAGGAGCCCAGGTTGGAGGGAGGTTGGCAACCCACTTGTACTTATTTTCTCTGTTGCTAGATCTCAATTTTTTCTACAGGCTGAGATCCATCTAGGCAAAGATAAGGTGGTAATTTCTGCCTTTCTGGACAGTAGGGTGGGATTTAATTTGTTGAGCGCTAGGTTCGTCCTGGCCCATGGCCTCAAACTACAAGTATTGTCTAGATCAAACACCCATAATCGCCATTGACTTTGCTCCCTTGAACCAGGGGTAATTTACTCAGGTCGTTCGTATTTACAGGTAGGGGCCATGCACTCTGAATTTATAGACTAATATGTGCTAAAGGGCTTGCCCTCTCCTGTGGTTCTCGGACTACCTTGGTTTACGCTACACAACCCTGTGGTAGACTGGCAGACTCTGGAGCTGGTTAAATGGAGTGAGTATTTCCAAGAACACTGCTTGGGCACCCGGCTAGCCAGGGTGGGGACCCAATCTCTGCCTGAATACCTGTCTGACTTAGGGGATGTGTTTTCAGAACAGGGGTGTCAGGAACTTCCTCCACATTGTCCTTATGATTGTGCTGTTAATCTTATTCCTGGGGCCAAGCTGACAAAGAGCAGGTTATACAATATCTCTGGACCAGAGAGGCAGGCCATGAAGGACTATATGTCACTGTCACAGAATACTGGAGGTAGGGGGCCTAAGCTGACCCTAAGCTGGGGCCCTGACTAATCCCTCAACCTGGAGGTACTGTTAAAGGTACAGAGGTCCAGGCCGCCAGCGTAACCCCTACCTCCTGAGGATCCCTGCACCTCAGTAATCTAGTCCTGAGAAGGACCCCGATCACAACAATTGGGAACCAGAAATAATATGCCCACACACAGTATTTAGACGAACGAGACAGTACAAGGGAAAAACCAAAACCACCTTGCATACAACTTCTACACAACTACAACAGAGGGAACACCAACGGGAAAGGAGATAAATGATAAAGCGAGGAAAGGGAAAAAACACTTCCAAATACACTTATCTCAGCAACTCCAAACACCACGATCCGCTCTGTAAGTCTGAATGAAAAGCTTTCACCGACACCTCCCAAACAGACCTGCAGGAATATGAAGGAGTCTCACTAAAGAAGCATTGATTGCAGCTGGGCGAGGCTGGACCTCAGCTAGCCCAGAGAGAGAGAGAATTAACTCCTTCACTGCCGAAAAAACACAAAGCACCAACAAGTCAGCTGCGAGAAGTCAGGCTGTGTACTCGTGACGATCTTCGTGGCAACACACCCGTGACAGTACCCCCCCTTCTACGAGGGGCCTCCGGACCCTCAGGGCCAGGTTTATTCGGGTGAGTCGTGTGGAAGGCCCGAACTAATCGGTCTGCGTTAATATCCGACGCAGGAACCCACATCCTCTCCTCAGGACCATACCCCTTCCAATGAACCAAGTACTGAAGGGACCGGCGATTAAAGCGTGAATCAATGACCCTCGATACCTGGAACTCCAAGTTACCATTGACAACCACAGGAGGGGGAGGTAAAAGTGACGGTACCACCGGCGCCACATACCTCTTAAGCAATGATCTGTGAAACACGTTGTGAATTTTAAACGTAGGGGGGAGGTCAAGACGGAATGCCACCGGATTAATAATAGAACTGATTCTGTACGGCCCGATGAACCTGGGACCCAGTTTCCAGGAGGGAACCTTAAGTTTAATATTCCTGGTAGACAACCATACCTGATCGTTCACACTTAGGTCCGGACCAGACACTCTCCTCCTATCAGCCATACGTTTGTATCGGTTCCCCATAGTATTCAGATTCTTCAGCACCCCTCTCCATACTGAAGCGAGAGATGAGGAAAATCGTTCCTCCTCCGGAACCCCCGAAGAGCCCCCCCTACTGAAAGTACAAAACTGGGGGTGAAAACCATATGCCCCAAAAAACGGGGACTTACCAGTGGACTCGCTCCGCCTATTATTGAGAGCAAACTCTGCCAGAGGTAGGAAAGAAGCCCAGTCCTCCTGGTTCTCTGACACAAAACACCGAAGATATGTCTCCAAGCTCTGGTTCATACGTTCCGTCTGACCATTGGTCTGAGGATGAAAAGCCGACGAGAATGACAAATGCATCCCCCGCCGTGCACAAAACGCCTTCCAGAACTTGGACACAAACTGAGACCCCCGATCAGACACCACCTCGGAGGGTACCCCGTGAAGCCTCACAATCTCCCCAATGAACACCTGCGCAAGAGTTTTAGCATTAGGGAGAGCCGGAAGAGCGATAAAATGTGCCATCTTGCTGAACCTGTCCACTACAACGAGTATGACCGTTTTACCCGAAGACGGAGGGAGGTCCGTAATAAAGTCCATAGACAGATGAGTCCAAGGACGCTCCGGGATCTTCAAAGGTAAAAGGGCCCCAGACGGACGGGTATGTGAGGTCTTAGAGCGCGCACAAACCCCACAGGACGCGACAAAAGTTACCACCTCTTTATGTAAGTTAGGCCACCAAAACCGACGCGAGAGGAGATCCACAGTTGCTTTACTCCCCGGGTGTCCTGCAAAAACTGAGTTATGGTGTGCCTCGATCACCTTTTGTCGCAACTGATCTGGAACGAACAGTCTCCCCGGAGGTCCAACAGGGGCGTCCCCCTGAGCCTCCAATATCTCCTCCTCCAGCTCAGAGCATACTGCCGAAACCACCACCCCCTCCTGAAGAATAGGAATCGGGTCGTCCGTATTCCCGGCCCCAGGGAAACTACGAGATAAGGCATCCGCCTTTACATTTTTAGACCCAATAAAATGTCCCTTTTTCCCGCAGAGGAAACACCTTCCTGTCTTATGGCGCTCCACCGGTCCCCTTCCCCGAAATGATGTCCCTCCTAATTGCATAGGCTCCTCCGGACTGACCAGGGGAACCACCATATGAGGGGACCTTGAAGGAGGTGGAGACATTACAGGGGGTAGAGTTATCCCGCACCTCTCCCGAAGCCGTCTGTCAACGCGAATGGCAAGGGCCATAGCGGCTTCCAGTGACGCGGGAGAGTCATACTGTGCCAACACATCCTGTAATTTGTCGGATAAACCATGACAAAACTGGCTCCTAAGAGCCGGGTCATTCCACTGGGTGTCCGTGGCCCACCTACGGAACTCCGAACAGAATTCCTCCGCCGGACGATCTCCCTGCTGAATCCTACGTAACTTAGACTCAGCAAGGGAGATCCGATCTGGGTCATCATATACGAGTCCCAGAGCAGCAAAAAACCTATCCACTGACTGGAGAACCGGGGAGCTTGGGGGAAGAGAGAACGCCCAAGATTGTGGGTCCCCTTGTAGGAGCGAGATGACAATTCCCACCCTTTGTTCTTCGCTGCCCGATAACCGAGGCCGCAGCCGAAAGTACAATTTGCATGCCTCCCGGAAAACAAAAAACTTGTCCCGCCCCCCAGTGAACCTGTCAGGGAGAGCTACTTTAGGTTCTGGTCCGGCTTGCTCCAGAGGATGCAAAACCTTGGACCTAACGTCCGCCAGCCCCATGGACAAACTCTGCAACTGCCGAGCTAGACCGGCTACTGGATCCATGGTAGCTGGAGAAAAACTAAGTTGGTCGGTGAAAATGTCACTGTCACAGAATACTGGAGGTAGGGGGCCTAAGCTGACCCTAAGCTGGGGCCCTGACTAATCCCTCAACCTGGAGGTACTGTTAAAGGTACAGAGGTCCAGGCCGCCAGCGTAACCCCTACCTCCTGAGGATCCCTGCACCTCAGTAATCTAGTCCTGAGAAGGACCCCGATCACAACAATTGGGAACCAGAAATAATATGCCCACACACAGTATTTAGACGAACGAGACAGTACAAGGGAAAAACCAAAACCACCTTGCATACAACTTCTACACAACTACAACAGAGGGAACACCAACGGGAAAGGAGATAAATGATAAAGCGAGGAAAGGGAAAAAACACTTCCAAATACACTTATCTCAGCAACTCCAAACACCACGATCCGCTCTGTAAGTCTGAATGAAAAGCTTTCACCGACACCTCCCAAACAGACCTGCAGGAATATGAAGGAGTCTCACTAAAGAAGCATTGATTGCAGCTGGGCGAGGCTGGACCTCAGCTAGCCCAGAGAGAGAGAGAATTAACTCCTTCACTGCCGAAAAAACACAAAGCACCAACAAGTCAGCTGCGAGAAGTCAGGCTGTGTACTCGTGACGATCTTCGTGGCAACACACCCGTGACACTATATCTCTGAAAGTCTGGCAAAGGATCATATCAGACCTTCTTCATCTCCCATTACTGCAGGGTTTTTCTTTGTCAAGAAAAAAGATGAGGGGTTATTCCCTTGCCTAGACTCTCGCAAACTCAATTGGATCACGGTCCGAGATCCATATCCTCTCCCCCTATTCCTGGACCTCTTTAATCATGTGGGAGCCAAATGGTTTTCTAAACTGGATCTCAGGGGGTTCTGATGATCTCATTTACATCAAGAAGAGTGTAGAGTGTAAGACAGCCTTCAATACACCTGAGGGACACTATGAAAACCTTGTAATGCCATTTGGGTTGACTAATGCTCCGCCATCTTTCAACACTTTGTTAATGACATTTTTAGTCACCTGGCAGGTAGGGTTGTTGTGATCTTTCTTTATGACATTTTGATTTATTCGCCTGACCTCGAGTCACATCAGGTACATGTCAGGCAGGTCCTTCAGATACTCAGAGACAATAAATTATTTGTCAAACCTGAGAAATGCATATTCTCGGGTCAGGAGATCCCTTTTCTGGGTTATTTTTTATAGTCCACTGGTCATTGCATGGATTCGGCGAAAGTCCAGTACTGGATTGCGATTGTGCTGGGGACCTAAAAGCCTTACAAAGGTTCATGGGTTTCGCCAACTACTACCGAAAGTTCATCAAAAACTTTTTGGTAGTGGCCAAACCTCTGACGGATATGACCAGAAAAGAGACAGACTTTTCCAAATGGTCCATTCCAGCGCAGGAGGCTTTTCATACCTTGAAAAGATATTTTGCAACTGTGCCTATCTTTATACAGCCTGACGTCACTCTGCCATTTATTGTAGAAGCTGATGCATCTGAAGTGGGGGTGGGGGCTCTATTATTGCAGGGAGCATCTTCTAGTAAATGGCACCTGTGTGCATATTTTTCAAAGAAACTGGTCTTTATTTTTCACTAGTGATGAGCGAGCATGCTCCTTACTCGAGATTTACGAGCATGCTCGGGTGTTTTCTGAGTATCTTCAGCGTGCTCAGGTGTTATGTTTGAGTCACTCTGTGCGCATGATTTGCGACTGTTTGACAGCTTTAATACAAGCGAGGAATGCCTGTTTCAAGGAGGACGTTGGTACGGTCGGCAATGTACTCCACAACTTTTCCCTCCTTGGGAGAGTACCGCGCGCATCAGGGCTTGTGCGATGGGAGGGTGTCCCAGAACTTTGACAGTGTTCCTCTGCCTCTGCTCGATTGCATTTTTGTCTCTCTCGCCTATACTCCTTGGTGTCCAACGAACTGTCACCTCTGCCGCCAGCATTTTCAGATGGGAATTTTTTTAATAATTGTGCAACAAGAGCCTTCTCGTACTGCACCATTTTATTAGGCCTGTCCTGCAAGGGAATAAGAGACAGAAAGTTCTCCTTGTAGCATGGGTCTAGAAGTGTCCCCAACCAATAATGACTGTCATCCAAAATTTGGACAACGCGAGGGTCATGGGAAAGGCAGCATAACATAAACTCAGCCTTGTGTGCCAGACTGTTAACAGGCAAGACGTCCGTGTCCTCACCAAGAGGACGACTGACCATGCTCTCCTCCTCCATCTCCCTATCCTCAGGCCATCCACGCTGAATAGACGGTATGACAGTTGTGCAGGTATTACCATCTATAGCGCAGGCAACTAGCTCCTGTTCTTCTTCCTCCTCCTCCTCATTGTCACCCAATCCACGTTGGGATGAGATGAGGCTGGGCTGTGTGGAATCACCCTGTATGATTCCTTGCTCCATCTCATCGTGCTCCGCCTGCAATGCATCCTCTTTAATTGTAGGCCAGGCATGTGTGTGAGCTCGCCTCGCCTCAGAGCCGCCACCAGGTTCCGACCATTGTCACACACGGCCATGCCTGGCTGTAGGGTCAGTGGTGTCAGCCACAGATCTGCCTGCTCTTTCAGAGCTGTCCACAACTCTTCAGTGTTGTGCGGTTTGTCACCTAAGCATATTAGCTTCAGCACAGCCTGTTGCTACTTGGCCGAGGCAGTGCTGCAATGCTTCCAGCTTGCGACTGATGTGGTCATTTCAGAGATGGAGGCTGAAGAGGAGGAGTAGGAGGTGCAGGAGCAGTAGAATGTGGGGCCAACCCAGGGCCCGCAATCCTCGGAGTCTGGTGGATATGTTATGTCCTAAGGTCCGAGTGGGTCCCAGCTTGCACTATATTAACCCAGTGTGCCCAGTATGTGTCAGCAAGATGTACCGTCCCTGCCCACAAGCACTTGTCCATGTGTCTGTGGTTAGGTGGACTTTCCCAGTAACTGCGTTGTTGAGGGCACGTCTAATGTTGTGGAACACGTGCTCGCGTACTGCGGGAACGGCACATAGGGAGAAATAGTGGGACCGAGTACCGAGGGATGGCCGCCGCCATCAGGTGGCGGAAAGCTTCCGTCTCCATGAGCCTAAAAGGCAACATTTCGAGCTCAAGCATTCGCGAAATGTGTGAATTTAGTAGTGTGGTCTGAGGGGCATTGGCTGCATATTTGCACTTGCGTTCCAAGGACTGGGGTAGGGACAACTGAACGCTGCGCTGGGTCAAGGACGTGGACCTGCTTGCTGATGGTGCTAGTTGAGAGTGTTCAATGACAGGTGCAGGGCGGGAGGCAGCTTGGCATGCGCCATGGACAGGGGATTGGCATGCATGCACAACAGCGGAACAAGCAGTGGTGTCACCCACAGACACTGTTGCTGGACCCTGGGGTTCAGCCCACTTAGTTGGGTGCTTTGCTGCCATGTGCCTGATCATGCTGGTGGTGGCCAGGCTGCTAGTGTTGCTACCCCTGCTGATGCTGGCCTGGTAGGAGGTGCAAATGGCCTTTTTGGGCTTATCTGCAGAGTCTTTAAAAAATAACCAGACTCGGGAAGACCTAACAGTTGTACTGGCAACTTCCGTCGTGTTGGCGTTACGAGGAACACTTTCCCGCCTTGTGTCTGCGGCCACCACACTGCTTCTTCCTGCCTGTTGTGGTGCCACGCCTCCCTCCCCCTGTGTGCTGCTCTCCTTGCTCTGTATGTCCCCTTGCCAGGTTTGGTCAGTTATCATATCATCCACGACATCGTCTTCCACTTCCGCACCGTGGTACTCCTCCTGACTTTTTGGCAATTGTGTCTCATCATCATCATCCACCTCTTGCAACAATAATTGCACTTTCCCACCGTCGCATTCGTATGACCGTGGCTGCTAAAATATTTGGTCATCGCTACACGCGATCTCCTCTTGACTCGCTTGAAGCTGGCCGGGTGAGAGGCCCGAATCTGCAAATGGAAAAGTGAACAGCTCTTCTGAGTGTCCAAGTGTGGGATCAGTTGTCTCCGGGCACTCGGCATGGTGGAAGGAAAGAGGATCAGGGTGAGGAATATGAGGTCCTAGTAATTGGGACAGGAAGGTCGAACGACAAGATTTGGGTGTTTGTTGTGGCACAATTTCAGCTTGCCCACGGCCACATCCTCGGACTCTGCATGCACCATCACCATCACGTCCACTTCCCCGTCCCTTGCCACGCACCTTGCCCATTTTTAATGGAGGACAATATTTTCCATGTTCACAAGAAATGGCTGATTTTGGAATGCAGTTATATGTGATACGTCTGACAGAGAACGACAATTTTAAATAGCAGGCCTGTAGTTTGCTAATACTATTCTTCACAGACACCTAGTGTGAATAGCTTGACCGACACACTGCAACAAAATGAAAATGGAAGAAATGTCTAATTTTGGAACGGTGGAGGATAATATTTTCCATGTTCACAAGAAATGGCTGATTTTGGAATGCAGTTATAGGTGATATATCTGACAGAGAATCACAGTTTTAAATAGCAGACCTATAATTTGCTAATACTACCTGTTACAGATCCGGGTGGTTGAACCTCTGTGCTGAGATGCAAGGAGGGACCAGAGGGGAATAACTAAGTGCCAACTTGGACCGACCCTGGCCACACGGTGGCTTAATCAACTCCGTGAACTAGGGAGGGACCAGGCAAATGGACCAGGTGCCACTCTGGGACCGACCTTGAGTGAGAGCATGCGACTCCCACGGGTCAGATGGCAGAAGCTGACCGGTACAGCGGATGAGCATGGCAGGTAGCTTGGTGGGTGATCCAGGTAGGCAGGCAGGCGGGCTCGGCAGGTAGCCAGACAGGTGATCCAGGTATGCAAGCAGGCGGACACGGCAGGTGGCCTGACAGATGATCTGGGTAGAGAGGCTGGCGGGCACGGCTGACAGGCTGGCGGGCACGGCAGACAGACAGGCTGGCGGGCAAGGCAGACAGACAGGCTGACGGGCACGGCTGATAGACAGGCTGGCGGGCACGACTGATAGTCAGGCTGGCGGGCACGGCTAACAGACAGGCTGGCAGGTACTGGAACCTGAGGACTGAGGAGAGTGTTAGCACACAAACAACAACCTTGCACAGGCACCTCCATTTTGGAGGAGGTGCTTTATATAGGAGTAGTCCTCCGGCCATTGGCCAGGGACTCTTTAGGATGGCGCACGGCCCCTTTAAGAGTGAGGGAGCGCACACGCGCCCTAGGCACAGTGCCGGGGAAGCTGCGCGCGGTGCGCGCAACAGCATTGGCAACAGCAGGGAAGCTGGAGGACGCCGGACCGGGACCGAGGTGGTGAGGGGAACGGCGTCTCTGCCCGGCAGGAGGCAGAGACGCCGACGCTACAGTACCCCCCCTTTACGTCCCCTCTCCTTTAGGCCCGCAAGAAATTTTTCAAGAAGACGAGGGACATAAATGTTCTCCCTGGGCTCCCAAGATCTCTCCTCAGGACCAAACCCCTTCCAATCCACAAGAGAGAAATTCTTTCCTCTCACCCTCTTGATGGCCAAAATGTTCTCTACTTCAAAGACGTCCTCAGCGGAGCCTGGAGCTGGAGCGGTACCTGGATCGTCAGAGAAAGAATTAAGGACAACAGGTTTGAGGAGAGACATGTGAAATGAGTTGGGAATTCGTAAGGAGGCCGGGAGTTTCAACTTGTAAGCCACTGGATTTATTTGGTTCAGAATCTCGAATGGACTGATGAACCGCGGACCCAACTTATATGATGGTATCTTGAGACGGACATATTTGGAGGAAAGCCAGACCTTGTCTCCCGGACGGAATTGAGGCGGATACAGACGTCTCTTATCAGCATGCTTCTTCGTCCGCTCAGAGGACTGAAGAAGCGCAGATCTAGTGTCCTCCCAAATTGCAGAAAATTCACTGACAACCGCGGCAGGATTGTCCACTGAAGCGGAGACGGGAAACGGAATCCGGTGGTGTTGACCGTAGACCACAAAAAACGGAGACTTAGCAGAGGGTTCACTCACATTGTTGTTATAGGAAAACTCGGCCCAGGGCAGGAGCTCAACCCAATCGCTATGGTGAGCGTTGACAAAGTGCCGAAGAAAGCTGGTAAGGATCTCATTGATACGTTCCACTTGACCATTGGACTGAGGATGATAGGCAGAAGAGAAATCCAAAGAGACATCCAGCAGCTTGCACGTGGCTCTACAGAAGCGAGAAGTGAATTGAACTCCTCGGTCTGAGACAATGTGGAGGGGTAAGCTGTGGAGACAGAAGATGTGACGGATAAAGTCCTTAGCCAGCACAAGTGCAGACGGAAGACCAGGCAGAGGAATGAAGTGAGCCATCTTGGAGAAGCGGTCGACGACCACCCAAATGACAGTACAACCGGCTGATACAGGAAGATCCGTGATGAAATCCATTGCAATATGTTGACACGGAGCGGAAGGAGATGACCGGCTGGAAGGTGCCTAGGTATCTTGTTACGGGCACAAGAGGAACAAGCCGCTACAAAATCCGCAACATCCTTGCGCAGGGTGGGCCACCAATAGTGCCGGGTAATGAGCAGAAGTGTCTTCCTCTGGCCGGCATGGCCAGCCAGTTTGGACGAATGGCCCCAGAGTAAGACCCTCTTCCGATCCTGAGCCGCTACAAAGGTCTTACCAGGAGGAAGATGAGACAGGTCAAACGGAGCAACAGTCATTATTCTGGAGGGATCAATGATGTGCAGAGGCTCCTCCTCCAGGTCGGAAGACAAAAAAGAGCGGGATAGAGCATTGGCTTTAATGTTCTTGTCTGCCGGGTGGTAATGGAGGTTGAAGCAGAATCGAGCAAAGAACAAAAACCATCTGGCCGGATGCGGGTTTAGTCTCTGAGCGGTCTGCAAATACGCGAGGTTTTTATGGTCAGTGTAGATGACCACCGGGTGCAGAGCCCCCTCAAGCAAGTAGCGCCACTCCTCCAGCGCTAATTTGATGGCCAGCAGTTCTCAATATTCTATGGAGTAATTAAGCTCGGCCGGAGAGAAGAGTTTGGAGAAGAAGCCGCAGGTCACCATTCGCCTGGACGAGGATTTCTGGGTGAGCACCGCTCCGGCTCCGGAGGAAGAGGCATCAACCTCCAGGAAGAACTGTTTATTGCCATCAGGACAGTGTAGCACAGGAGCGGAGGAGAAGGCTTGTTTAAGAGAGATAAAGGCATTCTCAGCCTCTGGAGACCACTCCCTGGGATTTGCTCCCTTACGGGTAAGAGCAGAGATGGGAGCTGTCCAGGAGGAGAAATGTGGAATGAAGAGGCAGTAATAGTTAGCGAATCCCAGAAACCACTGAATAGCCTTCAATCCCTCAAGTTGGGGCCACTTTAAGACGGCAGACACCTTCTCGGGATACATCCGCAGTCCGGTCTACGAGATGATATACCCCAGAAATGGCAGGGAGGTCTGCTCAAAGAGGCATTTCTCATACTTAACATACAGGTGATTCCTCCGGAGCCTCAGCAGTACCTGACAAACATCCCTCTGGTGAGAGGGCAGATCAGGGGAAAACACCAAGATATCGTCCAGGTACACCACCATGCAGGAATACAGGAGATCTCTAAAGATATCGTTTACCAACTCCTGGAAGACGGCTGGAGCATTACTGAGACAGAAGGGCATCACGCGGTACTCGTAGTGACCATCCCGAGTGTTGAATGCCGTCTTCCACTCATCTCCCTGGCGGCTCCGGACCAGATTGTACGCCCCACGCAGTTCGAGCTTAGAGAAGACCTTGGCACCCTTTAGGCGGTCAAACAGCTCCGAGATGAGAGGCAGGGGGTACTTATTCTTGATGGTAATCTGGTTTTGGCCCCTATAGTCGATACAAGGATGAAGAGAGCCGTCTTTCTTCTTGACGAAGAAGAATCCTGCTCCAGCCGGAGAGGTAGATTTCTGGATAAATCCCCTAGCAAGATTTTCTTCAATATATTCAGACATGGCACGGGTTTCGGCCAGCGACAAGGGGTAGATTTGCCCGCGAGGAGGTGAAGCACCAGGTATTAGGTTGATGGGGCAATCATACGGCCTATGAGGTGGTAGTGTCTCTGCCTCCTTTTTATCAAAAACGTCCGCATAGGACCAGTAGGGTGCAGGCAGGCCGGGTAGGTTAGCCGGAGTAGACGGGGGTCGAGCAGGACGAACTGGAACCAGACAGTTCTTATGGCATTCCTGCCCCCAATGGAGCACCTCTCCCGAGCTCCAATTCAGGATGGGCTCATGTCTCTGTAACCAAGGCAGGCCAAGCAAGATGGGATGAGAGAGACCGAACAGTGTATAAAAGGAGATCTTCTCCGAGTGCAGCATTCCCACCTGAAGAGTTACCGGCTCAGTGACCAACAAGATGGTCTCAGGGAGAAGTTTTCCATCCACGGAGGAATCTGCTTAAGGATCCGCCAGACGTATGGTAGCAATCTGAAAACACTCCACAATGGCCTGTTGGATGAGATTCTCAGCGGCTCGAGAATCCAGATGGGCTGTCTCGAAGAAGCGGGTATCACCACTGGTAACGGAAATGGATGGAGTCAAGGGATGAGAGGAAGAACTCTTGCCTAGGATGACCTCTCTGAGTGGTCCTAGACACTGGAGTTTTGCGGTCTCACCGGGCAAGAGCGGATCTGATGCTCTACATTGCCATAATAGAAGCAACTCCCCTTGGCATGATGGGTCTCCTGGCGAGAGATTTGACCATCTTGACTTGGTGAATTTGCATTGGCTCTGGAGTAGACAACCGGGGGAGTGCAGGTTGCGAGACTGGACTTTGGAAGACGGGAGCGAGGCGCAGAGGTCTCCTCTCACGGGTCATCTCCTTAGCGCGTTCCAGAAACGGATGTCAATCCAGGTAGCTAATGACACCAGGTCGTCCAGAGAGGGCGGTATGTCACAACTGGCTAGCTCATCCTTGATCCGTCCGGAAAGGCCCTCCCAAAAGGTGGACACCAGGGCCTCATTGTTCCAGGCAAGTTCAGATGCGAGAGTTCGGAAACGTATGGCATACTGACCCACAGTGGGACTCCCTTGGCAGAGACGGAGAAGTGAGGAGGCAGTAGAAGATTTTCGTCCGGGCTCATCGAACACCTTCTGGAAGGCAGCGAGGAAAGCCTGAAGATCGGACACCAGGGGATCCCCTCTCTCCCACAGAGGGTTAAGCCACGCCAACGCCTCTTCGGTGAGGTGAGACATGATGAACGCCACCTTGGCCCGGTCGGAAGTGCAGTGTGCACTGATTTATGAAGCCCCGACATAGGACGGGGTCACCACCAAAACGTGGAGGTGCAGAGAGCAGGGGTCCAAAGCCGGGTGCCACAGAGCCACTGGGTTGACGTGTCGCCAGAGCGGGTGTCGCTCGGTTAGCGACGGACACAGTCGGGGTGGACAGCACGTCCAGGCGGGAGTTGACTGTCCGCAGATAGGACAGGATAGTATCCTGTTGGGATCTCTGGCGAGAGACCTCTTGGTACAGGTCTGAGAGCAAAGGAACTTGGGAGCCAGCGGGTTCCATTGCTTGTGCAAACTGTTACGGATCCGGGTGGTGGAACCTCTGTGCTGAGATGCAAGGAGGGACCAGAGGGGCATAACTAAATGCCAACTCGGACCGATCCTGGCCACACAGCGGGTTAATCGACTCTGTGAACCAGGGAGGGACTGGGCAGGTGGACCAGGTGCCACCCTAGGACTGACCTTGAGTGAGAGCAGGCGACTCCCACTGGTCAGATGGCAGAAGCTGACCGGTACAGCGGATGAGCATGGCAGGTAGCTTGACGGGTGATAAGGGTAGGCAGGCAGGCAGGCTCGGCAGGTAGCCAGACAGGTGATCCAGGTAGGCAAGCAGGCGGACACGGCAGGTGGTCTGAAAGGTGATCCGGGTAGACAGGCAGGAGGACACGGCTAGTGGCCTGACAGGTGATCTGGGTAGACAGGCTGGCGGGCACGGCTGACAGGCTGGCAGGCACGGCAGATAGACAGGCTGGCGGGCACGGCTGATAGACAGGCTGGCGGGCACGGCTAAAAGACAGGCTGGCAGGTACTGGAACCCGAGGGCTGAGGAGAGTGTTAGCACACAAACAACAGCCTCGCACAGGCACCTCCATTTTGGAGGAGGTGCTTTATATAGGAGTGGTCCTCCGGCCATTGGCCAGGGACTCTTTAGGACGGCGCGTGTGGCCCCTTTAAGAGGGAGGGAGCGCACGCGCGCCCTAGGCACAGTGCCCGGGAGGCTGCGCGCGGTGCGCGCAACAGCAGCAGGAGGAGCAGGGGAGCTGGGGGATGCCGGACCGGGACCACGGCGGTGAGGGAAACGGCGTCTCTGCCCGGCAGGAGGCAGAGACACCGACGCTACACTATCCTTCACAGATACCTAGTGTGAATAGCTTGACCGACACACTGCAACAGAATGGATATGGAAGAAATATCTGATTTTGGAACAGTCTTATAGGTGATATGTATGACAGAGAACCACGGTTTTAAATAGCAGGCCTGAAATTTACTAATACTATTCTTCACAGACACCTAGTGTGAATAGCTTGACCGACACACTGCAGCAGAATGGAAATGGAAGAAATGTCTGATTTTTGAACAGTCTTATAGGTGATATGTCTGACAGAGAACCATGGTTTTAAATAGAGGGCCTGTAATTTGCTAATACTTTCACAGACACCAAGTGTAAATAGCTTGACTGACACACTGCAACAGAATGGAAAAGGAGTCCAGTATTTTCCACGTTCAGTCGAAATTTCTGGATTTTTATAGCTGAAATATGGAACAGATCTGGCTTTATTCTGCAGTGAGAACAAGCAAATGGAGCAGAAAAATGGTGTACTCTGGATTGCTTTTTAAGCAAATAACCAGGATTAAGATAAAAAAAAAATTTCCCTGGCCCCTGATTTCTGGGGCTATGTCTACAAATATCTGTAATTATTACAGCAGCAGCAGACAGGACATTCAATGGATCCTCTTGTGCTGTATCATACACTGCAGTCTGCCAAATACACTGCCTGCCTGCCTAGCACTGATTATATGCAGCTGGATTAGTCCTCAGAAGGACTGTTAGTTCAGATGGTTATATATATATATATATATATATATATGTTGTGGAATACCTATATTAACAGGATGTTCAATGGACCCTCTTGTGCTGTATCATGCACGGCAGTCTGCCACATACACTGCCTACTTGCCTAACTCCTGCTACCACCACTGAATATATGCAGCTGGATTAGTCCTCAGAAGGACTGTTAGTACAGATGGATATATACTGTATATATGTTGTGGAATACCTATACTAACTATAAAGAAGCAAATCTCTCCCTGACGCAGCAGCACCTCTCCCAACTCTTCCTGATTCCGGGGTACATTGTGACGAGCATAGCGGCGCCAGGTCTTATATAGACCTGATGACGCTGTACGGCCAGCCAATCACTGTAATGCCCACAACCAACATGGCTACGGCATTACAGTGCGTGGCAGGCAATCCCTGCATGTTCATTGGCTCTCTGAAGAGCGCCAAACATGCAGGGAGGGGACCAGAGTTCCCACCAGAGCAACCCGGAAGTACTCGCCGAGCGCCGAGCTCGTTGAGCACAGTGATGCTCGGGCGAGTACCGAGCAGTGGCGAGCACATTCGCTCATCACTAGTTAACAGAACATACTCGCTCATCACTATTCTTCACCAGATTCAACTTTTTCGTGACGTATTGGCCGGGGAATAAATACAGTTGAAACCAGAAGTTTAAATGCACTATATGAAAAGACACATATGCATGTTTTTCTCAATATCTGACTTGAAATATGAATAAACCTTTCCGTTTTAGGTCAATTAGGATTACCATAATTTTTTAATATTTGCCAAATGCAAGAATAATGAGAGAGAGAGAATGTTTTAACACATTTTTATTACTTACTGCAAAGTCAACATTTTTAATGCACACCTGAAACACATTGCGTCTTTGTGTAGCATCATGGGAAAGTCTAAAGAAATCAGCCAAGATATCAGGAAGAGAATTGTGGACTTGCACAAGTCTGGCTCATCCTTGTGTACAATTTCAAGATACATGAAGGTGCTTCGCTCATCTGTATAAACAACTATGCACAAGTACAAACAAGATAGGAATGTCCAGCCATCATACCGCTCAGAAAAGAAGACGGGTTCTGTGTCCCAGAGATGAACATGCTTTGGTCCAACATGTGCATATCAACCCAAGGACAAAAGCAAAAGACCTTGTGAAGATGATGGCGGAAGCTGGTAAGATTGTGCCAATATCCACAGTGAAAAGAGTACTGTATCAACATGAATCAAGCGTGTGACCACACAATGAAATGTAAGAGAGATTCCCTACTTGGGGGTAATCCTAGAGTGGGGATTGATATATCTAGACTAATAGGAACTTTTGATAATAAGAATGAACAGGTCTTTGCGATTCTCAGGAGACACTGGGATATCCTGGTATCTGACCAGGATCTAAAGGGTGCGATCTCTTTGTCGCCGAGTTTGACATTTAGAAAGGGACGATCCTTGAAGGATCGACTGGTCCATAGCTTTTACCAAAAACTACCTGGGATGAGTACTTGGCTAAACAAAAAGATCTGTGGGTTTTTTCGTTGCAATGATTGCAAGATGTATGAACAGATGAGTCCAGGAAAGTTGTTTATCATTGCTTCAACTGGTAGGAGTTTTTTTATAAGGGACTTCTGTAATTGTAAAACAGATAGCGTCATCTACAAAGCCACCTGCTCTTATCTGCTTGATTATGTTGGGAAGACGTGTAGAGAATTTAGACGTAGGGTGGGTGAACACCTAGGAGACATACTCCATAAGAGAGCTACACCATTGGCGAGACACATTAATGGGGTTCATCATGGCAATATAAAAGATGTCTCATTTAACATCTTGGAAAGAGTAAGACGTAATGTTAGAAAGGGAGATCATGATAAACGAGTACTCCAGAAGGAATGTGAATGGATATTTAGACTAAACAGTATCACACCAAAAGGTATTAATGAACAGTTGTCATATACCCCTTTTCTATAGTTTTGTAGTTTCTTTTGAGGAGTCTCCTGGTACATTACTCAGGCCTAGTTTTGGACTAAAAAATTGTTAATTGATCTGCCATGATCTATGGGTTGTCCTATGCATGGGACACCCGCATCTTAATTTATCTTTACATCGTGTATATTTTCCTTCCCCGTCCATTATGTTTATCTTTATGTACATTATATCTTTTTATAGATAAAATAAACCCCTATTCTAATCTGAACTCCTCTTGCAGGGCCACCAAACCATATTTTATAGAGGAAATATGGGTTTATAGATTTTTATCGAATTTGTATATCTGGGGGGCCCCTCCCTTTAGTATTATAGTCTACAGAGTGTATTTTCTACACTGCTCAAAAAAATAAAGGGAACACTCAAATAACACATCCTAGATCTGAATGAATGAAATATTCTCATTGAATACTTTGTTCTGTACAAAGTTGAATGTGCTGACAACAAAATCACATAAAAATCATCAATGGAAATCAAATTTATTAACCAATGGAGGCCTGGATTTGGAGTCACCCCCAAAATTAAAGTGGAAAAACACACTACAGGCTGATCCAACTTTGATGTAATGTCCTTAAAACAAGTCAGAATGAGGCTCAGTATTGTGTGTGGCCTCCACGTGCCTGAATGACCTCCCTACAATGCCTGGGCATGCTCCTGATGAGGTTGTGGATGGTCTCCTGTGGGATCTCTTCCCAGACCAGGACTAAAGCATCCGCCAACTCCTGGACAGTCTGTGGTGCAGCGTGACGTTGGTGCATGGAGCGAGACTTGATGTCCCAGATGTGCTCAATCGGATTCAGGTTTTGGGAACGGGCGGGCCAGTCCATAGCTTTAATGCCTTCATCTTGCAGGAACTGCTGACACACTCCAGCCACATGAGGTCTGGCATTGTCCTGCATTAGGAGGAACCCAGGGCCAACCGCACCAGCATATGGTCTCACAAGGGGTCTGAGGATCTCATAACGGTACCTAATGGCAGTCAGGCTAACTCTGGCAAGCACATGGAGGGCTGTGCGGACCTTCAAAGAAATGCCACCCTACACCATTACTGACCCACTGCCAAACCGGCCATGCTGAAGGATGTTTCAGGCAGCATATCGCTCTCCACTGCGTCTCCAGACTCTGTTACTGTTATGTTCTGCTACCAAAGCTAAGGAAAGAGAGGAGATCTGTCCCTACTATAAGACTCAGCTGAATCCCTACGATGTAACAGGGAACCTGATCCTGCGATCAGACCTGCTAAAGTCCTAATCTAGTCTGTACGGAGACCTATAGATTTGGGGAGGGAATCCCTACAAGTACTAAGGACTGGGAGGAATATGGGACACCTCCTAACAGAAATAGCAGCAGACAGACGAACAAACAAAATAGATAGAACCTAGAGGTCCGTAGACCAAGCAAACTAACAGAGTTAGATACAGAGCACAGGCTAGCTAGAAAGTAGATATACAATGAAGTCCAGCAAAGCCAGAAGGGCGGAGCAGGATTAAATAGGCCAACAAGGTCATGTGACCAGCAAAGGAAAAAAAACCTAACAGCAAGGTTCTAACAGTACCCCCCCTTCTAAGAGGATCCTCCGGATCCCCTAGGACCAGGCTTATCAGGAAATCTCCTGTGAAACGCTCTGATAAGTCTGGACGCGGAAACATCATCTGACCTCACCCAAGAGTTATCCTCGGGTCCGAAACCTTTCCAGGCCACAAGATACTGCAAACTACCTCTATACCGTCTAGAGTCAAGGATGCGAGAAATTTCATATTCCCCGTCCTCCACCACCGGAGGAACAGAGGCAGAGGCGTCACCATCCGACACAACAGCTTTTTTTAACAGAGAGACATGAAAGACCGGATTAATTCTCCAGGAGGTAGGAACCTCCAACCTAACAGCAGATTGGTTGACAACCTGAAGCACCCTAAAGGGCCCTACAAACTTGGGACCCAATTTCTTAGAAGGAATCCTCAACCGCAGATTCCTAGAGGACAACCAAACCATGTCACCAACAGCGAACAAAACCTCCTGTCGTTTCCTATCAAAGTAGTCTTTAGATTTTCTGTTGGCCTCCTGAAGATTACCACGCACATCCGTCCAAACTCTTTCCAAATCACCGGAAAAATTCTCCTCCTCAGGCACGGCAGATCCCAACTTGGAGAACGACCCAAACGACGGATGTCTCCCAGAACAACAAAAAAAAGGCGAACAACCAGCAGAAGAAGATGTATGATTGTTCAGAGCAAATTCGGCAAGTGGCAGAAACTCAGACCACCCCTCTTGATTGTCTGCCACAAAACAACGCAAGAACTGCTTAACATCCTGGTTTTTCCTTTCTGTCTGGCCATTAGATTCAGGATGATATCCGGACGAAAACGACAAATGAATTCCCAACCTGTCACAAAAGGCACGCCAAAAACGAGCCACGAACTGAGGACCCCTATCAGAAACAATGTCAGTAGGAACGCCATGAAGTCTGACAATTTCCTTGACAAAGGCCTTAGCGAGAGTTTTAGCGCAGGGCAGTTTGACGAAGGGAACCAAGTGACACATCTTGCTAAAACGGTCCACGACCACCCAGATGACAGTAAAACCCTCAGAGGGGGGAAGGTCAGTTATAAAGTCCATAGCCAAATGTGTCCAAGGAGCACTGGGGACCTCCAAAGGACAAAGCAACCCCGCAGCAGGAGTATGTGAGGACTTAGATCTAGCACATATAGTACATTGGCGCACCCACTTAATGACTTCCTTCTGCCATCCAGGCCACCAAAAACTGCGACCCACCAGTCTCTTGGTCTCAGAGATTCCGGGATGACCTGCCAACCGAGATTCGTGACACTCAACAAACAAATCTCTCCTAAAGGTCCCAGGCACAAACAACCTCCCATGAGGAGTGTTAGATGGGGCATTCTCCTGAGCTTTAAGAATCTCATCTTCCAAAACGGAGTCTAAAGCAGCTATCACAACACCTTCTTGTAAAATGTTTTCCTCTTTCTCAGCACCGACTATGGGAGAAAAACTGCGAGACAAGGCATCCGCCTTAACATTCTTAGTACCAGGGATGTAAGTAACGGAGAAATTAAACCACGAGAAAAACAGTGCCCACCTAGCCTGACGGGCATTCAGGCGCTTGGCAGCGTCAAGATATATCAGATTTTTATGATCCGTAAGAACCTGAACGGGAAATTCCGCACCTTCCAACAAGTGGCGCCAGTGTTCAAATGCGAGTTTAATAGCCAATAATTCCCGATTACCAATATCGTAATTCAATTCAGTCTCCGAAAATTTTTTTGAAAAAAATGCACAGGGATGTAATCCATCCCCGTTATCCTGAGACAATACTGCGCCAACCCCCACAGAGGAAGCATCAACCTCAACCAAAAACGGCCTAGTAACATCAGGCTGCATAAGGATGGGAGCAGAGGTGAACCTCTCCTTGAGATACACAAAAGCTTCAATGGCCTCAGAAGACCACTGAACCGCATCAGCACCTTTCCTGGTGAGATCAGTCAGAGGTTTGACAATACTAGAAAAATTTTTTATGAATTTTCTATAGTAATTGGCGAAACCCAAAAACCTCTGTATTGATTTCAAACCAATAGGCCTAGGCCATTCCTGCACAGCCTGAACCTTAACCGGATCCATCTCAAAACCTTTGCTGGAGATAATGTAGCCCAAAAAACTAATTCTCTGTACAGCGAACTCACATTTCTCCAGCTTAGCAAAAAGCGAATTGTCCATTAATAACTGTAATACCTCACGCACGCTCCGCCAATGAGACTCCAGATCTGGCGAATAAATCAAAATGTCATCCAAATACACAACCACATTTTTACCGATCAAAGGTCTAAGGATGTCATTAATCAGATTCTGAAAAAATGCAGGAGCATTAGTAAGACCAAAAGGCATAACCAGATTCTCAAAATGACCCACAGGAGTGTTAAAAGCAGTCTTCCATTCATCACCCTCCTTCATGCGCAACAGATTGTATGCCCCCTTAAGGTCAATTTTAGAGAACCACTTGGCCCCCAATAACTGGTTAAACAGATCAGGAATCAATGGCAGTGGGTAAGGATTGCGTACCGTAATTTTGTTAATCTCACGAAAATCCAGACAAGGACGTAAACCGCCGTCCTTTTTTTTTACAAAAAAAAATCCAACCGCCACAGGAGACTTAGAGGGCCTAATGTGACCGGCGGCCAAACTTGTCTGTATGTATTCCTCCAAAGCCTTCCTCTCAGGAATAGTAAGGTTAAATAAACGACTTTTAGGAAGAGTCGCTCCAGGGACAAATTCAATAGAACAATCATAGTCTCTATGGGGAGGCAAAACCTGCGATTCTTTCTCAGAAAAAACTCTCCAAAAATCCTGAATAGGAACAGGCAATTCTCCCCTATCCACAGCTGCAATACGCCCGTTACAACACTTGTCATAACATTTATGGCTCCAGGATTTAATTTCACTGGTAGACCAATCCAGTACAGGATTGTGAAATTTTAACCAGGGCAAACCCAATATTACTGGAGAAGGCAAGTTATTCAACACTACCAAATCCAATTTCTCATGGTGAACACCATTAATAGTGAGAGGAAATTCACTGACCTTGAGAGTAATATTCTTCAAAGGGGAGCCATCCACAGAAACCACAGCAATGGGGGATGATAAAGGTTCAGGTTTTAAATTGAGTTTTTCCACGAATCCCCCATCAATAACATTCAGTGTAGACCCGCAATCAACAAACACCCGAAATTCCATTAATTTTTCCTGAGCAATCGTGGAAGCAGCTAAAAATATACCCTTGGAATTTAAACAGGCAATACGGGCGTGACTGACCATTTTTTTTTCTTTCTTCATACGAAGCTCACAGCCTTTAATCAAATGACCAGATTTTCCACAATAGAAACACAAGCCTTCTGAAAAACGACGGTGTTTTTCTTGAGAGCGAGGTGCCACCGATCCAATCTCCATCGGTTCACCACTGTTAGTACACACATTATCATAACCAGAAACTGACATAGCAGAGGATTTGCTCTCATTAACCCTAGCACGCAGTCTTCTGTCCACCCGTATAGCTAATTGCATAGCCTGTTGCAAATCCTCAGGTGTAGGATAAGCAATTAGCAGGTCTTTAACCTTTTCACTGAGCCCAGCAAGAAATAGACTTTTCAGAGCAGAATCGTTCCACCCTGTTTGAGTGGACCAACGACGAAAATGTGTACAATATTTTTCCATATTACCTGATCCTTGTTTTAAACGTCTCAACTCAGTCTCAGCTGATGCCACACGGTCAGGATCATCATATAATAGTCCTAAAGCAGAAAAAAAACTATCCACTGATCTGAAGCATGTATCACTAGGTTGCAAAGAAAAGGCCCACTCCTGAGGCTCTTTGCGCAAAAGTGACATTATGAACCCTACGCGCTGGGATTCATCCCCAGAGGACTTGGGTCTCAAACGAAAATACAATAAGCAAGCATTTTTAAATGAAAAAAAATTCTCGATGTTCACCAAAAAATAAATCCGGCAAACATACCTTAGGCTCCAAGAAATATGCTCCAGGACAGTTACTCACGTGCTGACGGAGCTCGGCCACTTCCAGAGAGAGTCCCTGCAGGTGTTTAGCCAAATCCTGAACCGACACCATGATGGAACAAAAAAAAATCTTTCCTTAGAGAATTTACAGGCTGGACTTACTGTTATGTTCTGCTACCAAAGCTAAGGAAAGAGAGGAGATCTGTCCCTACTATAAGACTCAGCTGAATCCCTACGATGTAACAGGGAACCTGATCCTGCGATCAGACCTGCTAAAGTCCTAATCTAGTCTGTACGGAGACCTATAGATTTGGGGAGGGAATCCCTACAAGTACTAAGGACTGGGAGGAATATGGGACACCTCCTAACAGAAATAGCAGCAGACAGACGAACAAACAAAATAGATAGAACCTAGAGGTCCGTAGACCAAGCAAACTAACAGAGTTAGATACAGAGCACAGGCTAGCTAGAAAGTAGATATACAATGAAGTCCAGCAAAGCCAGAAGGGCGGAGCAGGATTAAATAGGCCAACAAGGTCATGTGACCAGCAAAGGAAAAAAAACCTAACAGCAAGGTTCTAACAGTTACGTCTGTCACATGTGCTCAGTGTGAACCTGCTTTCATCTGTGAAGAGCACAGGGCGCCAGTGGCGACTTTGCCAATCCTGGTGTTCTGTGGAAAATGCCAAGCGTCCTGCACGATGTTGGGCTGTGAGCACAACCCCCATCTGTGGACGTCATGCCCTCATACCACCCTCATGGAGTCAGTTTCTAACCATTTTTGCAGATACATGCACATTTGTGGCCTGCTGGAGGTCATTTTGCAGGGCTCTGGCAGTGCTCCTCCTGTTCCTCCTTGCACAAAAGAGGAGGTAACGGTCCTGCTGCTGGGTTGTTGCCCTCCTATGGCTCCTTCCACATCTCCTGGTATCTGCTCCATGCTCTGGACACTGTGCTGACAGACACAGCTACCTTTCTTACCAAAGCTCGCACTGATGTGCCATCCTGGATGAACTGCACTACCTGAGCAACTTTTGTGGGTTGTACTGTAGACACCGCTTCATGCTATTGTACCTCTAGGGGTGAGAGCAATGGCAAAATGAAAAAGTGACTAAAACAACAGCCAAAAAGGATGAGAACAGAGAAATGGTCTGTGGTCAGCACCTGCAGAACCACTCCTTTATAGGGGGTATCTTGCTAATTGCCTATCATTTCTACCAGTTGTCTGTTCCATTTGCACAACAGCATGAGAAATTGATTCACAATCAGTGTTGTTTCATAACTGGACAGGTAGATTTCACAGAAGTGTTATTGACTTAGAGTAACATGGTGTTGTTTAAGTGTTCCCTTTATTTTTTTGAGCAGTGTATATCTTCTATGGATGACAAGTAAAGTGTCTATGTTTGCTGGCCTGTCTGCTGATGGCGCTTTGATGCGCACATATTTTGTGGTTTTCTGGCGGGGATGCACCCTCTTGATGCCTTTGGCTGCGGGGCACATCACCCTTGGCCGTGTTTCTGTGCTGCTGCGCAGTTGCCAGCACTGTGTGTTCCGGGAGGTGGAGCGCAGGTGCTTTGCCGGGGGGCGCCGGTTGTGACGCATGAAGCCTTAAGTCATGCGTTCCAAGGGGTGGAACGCACAAACACCATATTGCTGATCACCGGAAGTGATGTGGGTGGAAACCGGAAAGTGTGCACTCCACGGTGTGGAGCGCACGCCAATCTGCCAGGTTTAAGAGTGTATGAACAGACTAGCAATGAAGGTTATAGAGCGCAAACACATGGAGTATGGGGCTTATTTGTCTACAGGTGCATACATCTGTTATCTATTATGGGACCAATGGAACCAGGGGGAGGATTTATTTAAACAGGACTGCTGGAGGGTTTGAGTTACCTATCCTAGTTCTGACTATCAAAATGGATTGAACATCAATGCGGATTTGCATTAATAGGCATCTATATCTTACATATTTATATACCCTGGACATTCTTTCTGTATCAGCCTCCTGAGGAACCTAGAATTTGGGGAAACGCGTTGAGGCACTGGGACACTAATCAGAGACCTGAGACACAAGGACACTAATCTGAGGCCTGAGGCTTCTATTATTTATCTAGGACCATTTTTGTCCATGGTCATGATAAGTCCTCCATTGGAGACACTGGGACACTGATCAGAGGCTGGAAACCTTCGTTATGCATCCTGGACCATCACTCTACGGGCAAGATAAGTCATCCATTTACATTAATCTCTCTTTACTGTGTTTATAACATATGCCTTAGATTGCATTGGATTGTGGTGCAATTAGGAATTATTTCTAGGGTGTGCCAGGATATTTATGAATAGCCGGCATGGAGCGGGGGCGCTAAAGTCGCCAACTTTATTTAGGGCCTTATCAGTGGTGATATATTGTGTAGAGGTCTATAAAGAGTGATCCTGTTTGTTTTCAATTATGCACTACAACCACTTTGTTCACTGGGTTGCACTTATCCTTGTAGGGTACTGATAAACTCGCAATATGATTCTATATAATCAAATTTCCCTATATGTATAAAAGAAGGGATTACTTCATGATGATCAATGGTATACTAGCTATGTGGAATACCCCCTTCTTTTGCTATTAGGACTCTAGAGTTCAGTACCTCTAGTGTGGTTTATACACAATAGTATGTTGGCCGCTTTTTAAAGAGCTTTTTCTGATTAAAGGATTTTTTTTGTTCTGAGGTTACATGTTAGCCACACTTTTTCCTCAGAACAGTTGTATTATAATATAAAGAATTACTGCATCAACATGGGCTGAAAGGCCACTCTGACAGGAAGAAACTATTCCTCCAAAAGAAACATAAAAAAGCCAGATTAATGTTTGCAAATGCACACAGGAACAAAGACCTTAAGTTTTGGAGACATACCCTGTCATGTGATGAAACTAAAAGTGAACTTTTTGGGCATAATGACCATCGTTACGTTTGGAGGAAAAGGGGAGAAGCTTGGAAGCCTAAGAACACCATCCTAACTGTGAAACACGGGGGTGGCAGCATCATGTTGTGGGGTTGTTTTGCTGCCGGAGGGACTGGTGCACTTCACAAAATAGATGGCAATATGAGAAAAGAAGATTATGTGGCAATACTGAAGCAACATCTCAAGACATCAGCCAGGAAGTTAAAGCTTGAGCGGAAATGGGTCTTCCAAATGGACAAAAGGACCCGAAGCATACTGCCAAAATGGTAACAAAGTGGCTTAAGGATAACAAAGTCCATGTTTTGGAGTGGCTATCCCAAAGCCATGATCTCAATCCTATTGAAAATTTATGGGCAAAGCTGAAAAGTCAGGTGCGAGCAAGGCGACCTACAAACCTGGATCGTTACACCAGTTTTATCAGGAGGAATGGGCCCAAATTTCGACCAACTATTGTGAGAAACTTCTGGAAGAATATCCCAAACGTTTGACCCAAGTCATTCAGTTTAAGGGCACTGGTACCAAATACTAATTAAATGTATGTAAACTTTTGACTTTGCAGTAAGTACTAAAAATGCCTTAAAACATTATCTCTCTCTCATTATTCTGGCATTTGGTAACTGTTAAAAATTATGGTAATCCTAATTGACCTAAAATGGAAAAAGGTTTATTCTAATTTCATGTGAGATATTGAGAAAAACATGCATATGTCTCTTTTTATATAGTGTATGTAAACTTCTGGTTTCAACTGTATGTTAAGGCAGATGCCTTATCCCGTTGTTTTCCAGGGGTGGAGATAATTGTGAACCGGTTCCTATACTACAGAAAAGCGTAAACTGCTATAAGTTCTGATCTTGAGAAAGAGGTTGTAGAAGCTCAGGGGGATGCCCTATGCTACCTGTCCTTTAGGTAAACTGTTCGTACCTGTGAATCTCTGTCTTAAAGTAGAGATGGGCTAACCCGAATAGTAAAGTCCGTACCAAACATCTAGTGTTCGTGCACGTCCCCCGAACATGGACTTCCTCAGGAAGTCCGCGTTAATGTTCAGGTTCGGCACCCCAAACATTGGCACCCCAAACAGGGTCTCTGATCGGCAGTAACTTTGTTACTGTCAGTCAGACAGATGCGGGATCATGCTGTCAGACGTCAGCGTGAACCCACAGTGAAAGGTTACTTGAGTTCAAGTCAGCTCCTATCTTTCAATGTTGAATACCAGAGTGCCAAGTGCCAGCCTGGTGCTGGGAGCCCCTAGCATTAAGGCCCCGTCACACTTAGCGACGCTACAGCGATCCCGACAACGATGCGACCTGTCAGGGATCGTTGCTGCGTCGCTATGTGATCGCTGGTGAGCTGTCAAACAGGAAGGCTCACCAGCGATCAGGGGAGCAGCGACATCATGGAAAGAATCTTTCCATGATGTCCTGCTCCTGGTTACCAGCCTGCTGAAGCAGGAGCAGGCTGGTAACCATGATAAACATTGGGTTACTAGGGGCGTACGCGCACCTAGTAACCCGCTGTTTATCATGGTTACCACTCTGCTACGGTGAGCGGGAGGTTACCGCTCACCGTAGAAGAGTGGTAACCATGATAAACAGCGGGTTACTAAGTGCGCGTGCGCCCCTAGTAACCCACTGTTTATCATGGTTACCAGTCTGATCGCTGGTCCCGCTGGTCACACACAGCGATGTGTGCTGACCAGCGGGAGGGCAAAGACCAAAAAATGGTCCAGGACATTCTGCAGCGATCAGCGACCTCACAGCAGGGGCCTGATCGCTGCAAAATGTCACACATAGCGACATCGCTGGTGAGGTCGCTGTTGCGTAACCAAAACCGTGACTCAGCAGCGATCTCGCTATGTGAGACGGGGGCTTTAGGGACAGGGAAAGAGCCCCTGACCCCGGGTAATCTGACAACAGAGTTGTGACACGAGTGTTATCCATGGCAAAAACTGAAAACTGACATCCCATTGACTTCACTAGGACCTCTGTTATTCAAGTGGGCTGTTCAGAAAGTGTTTTTACAAGGACCGAATGTCCACATGAAAATAATTGAAGCATGCACTAATCTCTTCCATATGGATGTGATTCGCCTATTCTAAGTCTAACGGTGTACAAACAAAATTGGATCACATATGGATAAACAGTATACCACCTGATGTTTATGGATACATTGCAATTATTAACATGGGAAACATTTTGGTCTTATATATTTTATTCACTGCTGATGTATAAAAATTGTATAAACACAAATTCCACATGGATTGCATACAGATGACATATACTGTAGATGACAGTACAGATAAAAAAACTTTTTTGGATGAAAATCAGACAATTTTTTATACATCTGTAAGAACTTGAAAAATGTGATTGGAGTGTTGCATATGTCAACAAGCCCTGAGAGTATCTGATTGTAATGTGCAAGACATTAAAGGTAGCCATACAGTTTAGGACACTTGTCAGCCAGAAGATATTCTTCCTGCCCTCTTTGTCTGGGTTCAGACAAGCACATGTCTTCCCAACAGAATACACTGGAAAATTAAATAAGACATTGACAGGGCTGTGAAGTCAGAGTTGACGAGCTGGATTTGGTTTTGGATGGAGTCAATGAGTCAAAATGTACAGACTTTAGTTCAAGACTATATGTTATTAATATTTTAGGATTAAAGGGAATCTGTCAGCAGTTTTTTGCTTTGTAATCTGAAGACAGCATGCTATAGAGGTTAAAACACAGATTTCAGTGATGCCTTTCTTATCAACCTCCATGGTTTTGCTTACTTATAATGATTGTTTTAGCACCGGGACCTTATCATTGTTGGGGCAGAGAAGCGCCATGTATTGTAGTCGGACTCCGCCCCCTTTCCTGGTAGGCTGACTCTGCCCCTTTCTGTGATAAGCAGCTCAGGGTCTATAGCCATTGTATTTAGAGAGCCTGGTGTGGGTGAGGCTAGCTTCCTTAGCTCTGTTTCATGCTAAATCTAAAAATGTTGATTGTGTCAGAACTGCTGCACCCAATAAACTAAGAGATACATCATTAAATTCAGCTTCTCTTTGCCTACATCAGGCTGCTCTCAGATGAAACAGCAAAAACCTGATTACAGATTCCCTTTAAATCATTAAATGCATAGCGTGTTACATATATAGAGTCATAGGAATTTAGGAAACTTTTGAAAGTTCAATCATATGAAATATATTTTGTTCTCCAGTGTATTTGTTATTTTATATGAGTCAATTTTCAAGGAGTAAGAGATGAAGTTGACATCAGAATGTGGGAAAAAAAGAGGACTTTGAGTCAGAAGGTTGGTTTACATACTCTTCAGCCTGCTAACAGATACTCCTGGTAGTGGCTTATCTCCCTTAAAGGCTTTCTCCATGTTTATCACGGAAGTCTGCAGTCACCCTATGTGACTAATGGAAGGGGATTCTGATTGGTAACTCCACCATCTCCATTACTTCAGAATGGTATGCTCTATTGGGGAATTTAAACATGTTTTGTAAACCTAACCACCTCTCTAGTAAAGCTGAAAAAAGACATGAACTAAATAAGCAATTTCAACTGGTTTCAAAAATTTTAGCTATTAAAACATGCATTATTACGTATGTATTAATTTTTGAATTTTTGCAACAAACAAAAACTGCAACACCACAGTAAAATCCATGTAATGGAGCCAAACATAGTACTGTCCATGTATAATTGACAGTGATAGCAACTAATCCTTAACAACTTCAGAATTGTCTTCTATGGCTTCTTTCCTTGTTGGCCCTGCATCATGCTAAGAAATGGAAATGGGCAAAGAACTGAGGCAAATCCTAAGCAATGAGGGTTTGCTACTTAACAACTCTGATACAGGTTCTTCTAATCATTTTTTCCATAAAAAAAGAGGTCATCTCATATTCTGCAATGGATAACATTGCAACATGCTTATAAAAAACAACAACTTGGAAGATTACTTGTTATTAAAATAAATCACCTTAGTAAAAAAAAGTAGATACTGTTCATTTTATTGTTTACTATTCATTGACAAAGGTTATCAGCCAGAAATGCAGTTGAGCAGCAGTGGCTAAATATGCGCCATGCTTACTAATAGAGCTTGCAAGTGCTGCTCTGAAGATGGCCAGATTGCTGAACCATGCTGTTAGCTCCAGATCCAGCTAGCTGCGCTGCCCTTGTGCTTCTCCGATGCTCCAGAGGCAAAGCTAGCTCTCCTTGTAGGGGAGAGTGCACAGTTCAGGCCAGTAGTTCAACAGTGTCACAGGTTCGGACTGTCATTCAAGGAGGAGAACAGCGCCTCACAAGCAAGCAAGGACATTGGAGGCAGGAGAGTTGTGCACTCCTGCAGAAGACTATGAGACAAACCCCTTTAACTTTCATTTCACTTGGTTTTCCAGGATTTGGCATGAGATAAAAGATAGCACTTGCCTGTGTTCCTTCTTGCTCCCATATGTTACATTGACATAGGGCCCTTAGTTACATCACATCACGTAATCGTATTGTTAAATTGCTCCCTGCAGGATGTGCTGTCCTTATGGATGAAACATCAACACTGACAGACTGAAGTATGTCACCACAGCCCAGAGCCATTAAACAACACGTTTTTTAATCTTACATTACTATGGAACAGTTTTGTAAAAATCACAGTCAAAACATGATAAAACCATCATAAACCTACAATCTGTGAACACAGGCTAGATAAATACTTAATGAACTTTTTTTTTATTTTACATGATTTTATTTCTTATATAAACATCAATATATCCCTGTGATGAGGAGGTAGAAAATATAGACACAGCCTAGTCTGCACATGTGCATTGGCAGCTGCTTTTGTCATCGCCTGAAACAGAAAATTGTAGTCAAAATATCAACTATCGGGTTGTTCTAATGTGTTTATACACCAGTGACCACTGTAGGAAAATGGGAAAAGCAGACACTTTTACTAATATAAGTAAATTAGAAAGTACACTGTCGTGGGACATGAAGTCTATTAAATATAGAAAAAAATGGTTTGGGAAAACACCTTTAATGTTCATTTTTTAAAAACATTTTGATATTTTTCCCTATAATTTTATACATCACAATCTCAATTAAAACCATTATGAAATACTGCTGTTTTTACTCTGGTCAATGAAAGGGATGATCAAATCTTTTGAAATTCGAATTCACCAAGTTTGGCAAATGTTTCCCTAAAATTTGATTAATGGCGAATCACAGATACTCCAATTGTCCTTACAACTACATATTTTTTTCTTAATGCTCTAGTAAGCAGAAACAAAACAGCACAATAGCTTTTACAGAAAATAAATCACAATTGACTGTGCTGAATTTTTTCATTTCTTGTGCAATCATTTTTGTGAAGGTGTGAATAATTATTTTTTAAAAATCCAAAAGAAAATTCTCCAAAATCCAAACATTAAACTGCACAAAATTTTTTTTTGCATTTTTGTTTTACAAGTCAAATTTTCCATCTATACGCGCTACAGTAATACAGTGCACTGTTGTTGGTGCTTGCTTTTTGGATGTGTACCTAACTAGTATATCTTATGTTATTTTGGGGAAATAATAGAAACAAAATCTAAGAAATGTAGACATTTAACTGTACATGTTTGTTTTTACTATTTTACTAGTCCAATTTGACAATCATACAGGCTACACCTATTCTTCATGCCACTGACTCATTTTGCTTCCTGCACATGTACCTACCTACTTCCCATTTCTTATTTGTTTGGCAAAAGTTGCATAATTGGGGTTGCGAAGATTGTCAAGAGTTAATTTTACTATTGTACAAAATGTATGGCAATAGAAAAATTGGCAATGGCAATGAATGGGGTAGTGTAAAAGAGAAAAAATGCGGGAGCTGCTGGCAGGAGCAGTAGCACAATCACTACCACTGGCACCAGCCATCCAGGCAATAGTACTACCAAAAGCAGGATACAATTGTTTTTCTTTGCCTCCAGCAAGTACATTAGTGGCAAGGAAGTGGAGGACATTATAGAATATATGGCATATCACACATCTCAGTCACAGCAGGATGATGTTACTTCTGACAGCAACACTATCAGTTTGAGACAGTTTTTAATTTTAAAAAATATGAAAGACTGTCAGTGCATTTTATTATTAAATGGGATGTTGGTTTTCATCCATTTCTATGATGAGGTAATTTAGACATTAATAATGCTTTGCTTGTCATAAAGAGTTTGAAAAAAGTTGGATACACTCCTAAGAGACTTCAAAGTGTTATACACGTCTTTTCAGGGAAATTGGAGTATCTGCAATTCAAAGTAAATTTATTTGCCGCAAAACAAATTTTGGGGAAAAATTAGCCAAACCAGGTAAATTTAAATTACAAAAGATTTGATCATCTTTAGTTATCACTAAATACAGTAAGTAGTCATCAATATTTAGGCTACACTATCTGAGTCTACAGTTCTCTACCAGTGTTCATAATTTTGTGTTGGTTTAACAATTGTTCCCCAAATTACCACTAAAACAGCAAAGACATGCAGGTGGTATGCTAAAGGGGTTGTCCGGTCAAAATGGATAAGTCTGCAGTTACTCTGTGTGACTGCAGACTTATGAATTCCCCCAGCGTATGCACTGTGCGCTGCAGGGATTCGCCGGTTTCTGACCTGGGACAGGGGGGTATGTATGCGCTTTACATACCCCTGGCCAGCGGACGTGGTCTCGCTCTCCATACACTTGTATTGAGCGAGGCCGCACCTTCTAGTCGGACGCGCCCACTGGCCATCTATGTCACTAGACGGGGATAGGCCACCCTTAATACAAGTGTATGGAGCGAGGCGGCGCCGACTGACTGGGGTATGTATAACTTACACTTACCCTCCGTTACCGAGTCTGAAACCGGCGAATCCCCGCAGCGCACGCATGGGATTCAAAGATCTGCAATCACACAGAGTCACTGCAGACTTATCACTTTTTGACTAGACAAATCCTTTAAGTGAAACACTTTCACCTGAAATATTTCTTGTCAAATTACAACATATAGCTCAGTCTAACCGACATTAATTCTTTGGGATGTAAATGACACAATAAATGAATTTCACTAAGTTACTCTCTCCCTCTCCCTCTCTCTCTCCCTCTCTCTTTCTTTCTTTCTTGACTCCCAGTGTAGTAGCCCCTTTTATTACACAGATGGGCTGACCATCTACAAAATACTTCAGGCTCTAACTTGTCTATGCTGCATAGGCACTTTTCTGTATATCAGTGGCCACTTCCTTCACCTCCTCAATGATGGAACATTGGCTGCTTTAGCATTTCGTAGTTAGCTCCAGACATGTGGAAGGTGGCTATACAGGTACAGGAGGAGCAGAAGATGAACATGAGACAAACAACACATTACCAGTTTACCAATAGCTCTTCCTTCGACCACTTTTTGTATCATTACATACCATGAGCACCCCTCAAGATATTTTGGAGATGCTCTGACCCAATCGTCTTGCCATCATAATCTGACCCTCGCTAAGTCGTTTATGTCATTACTTTTGCCTAGTTTGCTTGCTTTCAAAGCATCAACTTCAAGAACTAACTGTTCACTTTCTGCATAATATGTCTCAGCCCTTGACGGGTGCATTTGTCACAAAATAATCAATCCCTTCACTTCAACTGACAGTAGTTCTAATGTTATACAGCTGTTCAATAAATAAATATATCTAGAGTGTCCTCATTTTCCAAATTCTTTCTTGATCAGAAGCAATATATAGACAAACTGCAGATGATCTAATATTTGTTAGCAGGTTAATGAGATGAGAGCATTAATGAGAAGTCACAGTGTCTTGGTCCTATAGGCCTACAGTAGGCAATGATAACTGCTGCGACTGCTCAGATAAGACTTATAGAAAATTGCTTGCATCACTTTTTTGGGTCAGTTTCACATCTAACATTCAAGCTCACCCTCCAAAATATTAGTAACAACCTTGTCCATTGCATAACTTGGAGGAAAAAGCCTGTTTTCAGACCTTCTGCTCAGTCTTAGTATGTCGGTGGTAGGTTCTTTTGGAAAATGTAATACTAATTTACTCCTGGCAGCTTTATCATATGCAGTATATATCTTATTCCCACCTTAAGACAATTGATATTTAGTAAAGTTAAGGAGCCCCAATATGTTAAATTTGCTTCTAACCTCTTGCTTGCTTGTGATAAAATGTTCTTCTAATCTTTAGACGTTATCACATATCCGTAGTATAAATCTGAGCACTGTACTTGGCTATTCCCAACAGTCCCATAGAGAATGAATGGAGTGGTGCAGTCTATGTCCAGCCTCCATGCAATTCAGACAGAGCTTTTCAGAGCCCAGTTCACAGGCCATGTAGCCAGACCCCCAGCGATCAGTAAGTTATCACCTAGTCTATGGCTAGGTGATAACTTCTAAAAATGGAAATAACCACTTTAAAGGGAACCTGACAGCTGATACATGTTGCCCAATCCACGGGTAGCATGTATGAGGCACTGGTTGAATGATTTGTCACCACCCGCTGCCTAGAAGAGACCTATCACTCCAGGGCAGAGGGTGGAGAGAAGCTGCTGGAGATCCACCTGTCCAACTAGTCTCCCACGCTGCTCGGTTCCTGGAACCTATTAAACTATGTTTTTCGCTGAAATGTTGCAGTGTTTCAGAGTTAAGCATATATGGCTGAAATCATGCAGCCAGTCTGAAACATGTTGTCCATGAATCGGGCAGCATGTATCAGCTGTCAGGTTCTTTTTAAGTCTACGATAGATTAGGAAATGACTGGTCTACTTACCTTTTCTTGCCATAGAATCTGCGTGTAGCCCTAGTTTTACTCTGCAAAGATTCCCAATTGCTGCGAACACAGAAGTTCTACTTCTCCATTGTTGAATATAGCTATCATATTGAAGACTCTGTCTTATTGATTTTCTGCCCAGGAAACAACTCTTGAGCACTCAACCTAATCCAGAAGCTGTAGGTTTCTATCTGGCAGGAAAGCAGCAGATCACTTGAACAAGATGGCTAATGAGATGTTCTGAAGGACTATGTCCGACATCCAAGAGAGAGTTAAAATGAATAATTTTAGAATAGCCTAGGCACAGAAAACATTGTCATTGTTCTATATTATTTTCTGAAAAGACCCAGTTCCTTTTCAGTACATAGTTGATATTTTTTTTCAGTTCAGCAGAGGAAGCAGCTTAGTACCTCACCCTCATGGTAATAAATGCAAATATACAACAGAATGTGGCTCTGTGTGGAAAATGCTTTATAACCATATGATATGCTGAATATTTATAGAAAATAATGTGACAATAATCCCTAGGTATAAAGAGGACACATTTTAGTTTTAACCCCTTCTAGAGTCTCGAACATTCACAAATCTTATGTTGACATTTTCTACACCCATTTTTAGGATATCACCACTCAACTCTCATACCTTTCTATGCAGTATCTAAGTACACAGATCAAAATTGTAATGTATGTCTAAAATACAGTGATGGATAGGACAATATAGTGGAATAAAGTGTTAAATCACAATTTCTTCCTGGTATCCAGATAGTGTGCTTGGTATAGTATGGGAGGTAAAGGGGACATTATAACAGATTCTTTTCTAGGTTTTATTTGCTTTGGATATTAGGTAGTTTGCAAGCATTTTCAAATTATAGATGGATATGATGTTAATCTCAAGGGATCAACAAGCAAGAATAAAATCCTGAAAGAGAAACTGATTTGCATGAATTTATTAGATAGGCCTTCTACAATGTAGACATCATTCTGTAAAAAGAAGCAGAAAAGTTTTTACATTTTACAGTTATTCTACACATAAACCAAAAAGGGCAGAGACGATTTTGGACTTGAGAGCAAATACACTACTTTTTGTGTTTTTTTTGAGGGTTCATTTATTTATTCTTTTATTACACTGGCTACCAAACACTACTATTTATGTATCAAGGTTTTATAATTATGGGGGCACAATATGTGCACATTTACTGCCTTTCTATCATTTATTTTATAAACCATGTTTAAGCAATTTTCTTTTTGTGACTTTATTTTTATTAAGTTAATAATAATGTTATATTTACAGATACTCCATCAACATTTACAGCAGCTCTGTACAATAAATTACATGTGCAAAGTGACAATCATCAAGAAAAAGTGGAGAAACAAAAGGAACAAGGGTATTTGCTGACATTGGTTGCTTCAGTTGTGTAGCAAAGTCCCAGTACTCCGTGTGGTTCTCCACCAATAGAGGTGTCATGAGTGGAGAAATAATAAAGCAAGAAGGAGTTGGAAAAAGCTATGAGACAGAAAGAGGGCAACAAGTTGCATGGGGTATTATGGTATAGTATGACTTACTGTGGAATATTCACGCATTATTCTTTATCCAGTGCACATACAACGTTGTACAATTGCTTAATGTCTACAATTCTTATTTTGACCTGTGTGCATCAATGATAGCAGTATAAAATAGATCCTGTGTAATCTAAACCTGCAGTCATGCTTTCTTCCATCAGTCCCCCATTAGGTCTCACCTGGTGAGTTGGATCCTTGAAGTTCCAGGTCTGGATGAGCAGTTCCTGAGCAACACGGACAGGTGGTGTTGGCGCAGTAGGACAGCAAACATGGGGAGAAGTGGTGTCCAACATGTAATAGCCTAAACAGTAGATGTCAAACTGGCGTAGCAGAGCTGGAACAGTGATGTCTAATGTAGCAGAGCTGAAACAATGATGCCTGATGAAACAGAGCTGGATCAGTGATGACTGGAATACCAGGGTTGCAGCATAGGTGGCTAATATAGCAGTGCTGGAACCACACTGACGGGAACGTCAGCGTAGTTATTGTGGCTGACGTAGTAGTGCTGGAACAACAATGTCCAGAATAGAAGAATTGTTCAAGAGGTGGTAAATGCAGCAGTGCTGAACCATCAATGACTGGAACAGCTGAGTTGTCGCCAAATATCTGAACACTCAGGAGGCATCCTGCCACCTGATCCTGGTTTAAATGACTATGGCAAATAATTACATCAGTGCACTTGGGTTGTAAGATACCTAATGCACAAAATAGTCTTTTCTAATTTGTTGCAGAGGTGATATCACTGAGATTAGAAACATACAAAGGCTAGAGTTGGAAGGGATCTCCATTGGTCAACTCCCTGCTCACTGTAGGTTTGCACTGTCTACATCAGTAGAGTCGCTGAGCTTAGTGATTGGTTGCAGTGCTGTCAACATGGCGTCACCATTGCAGATGATTAAAAAAGATCAGAGCATTGTCAAGAGGTAGAGCTGGACCCCATTTGGGTGAGTAAAAGCTTATTTTGTTTTTGCCTTCCCAAACCTTTGGAACAATAATATTTGAAATGGGAGAGCCCCTTTAAGGAATACAACCATATGTCTTCATTTCCAAATATCACAATCCATGTCATAATAATGTTGAGGTATTTATCCTAATCACTGCTTATTGGCCCGTCAATTTAATTATTTTTGTATAAGAAGGAAATTAACCAGTAGCTGTTTTTTGTTAAGCTCATGACAAAAGTACTAATTACACTGCTAATAAATCCTGAAGCAACATGAACCCACTGCCACTTTTTAATTTTTTAATGGGTTGTAATTTTCCCTTTGATTATCAAACGGAAATAATTGAATATGTTGGAATTCCAAGCATGACTTCATAAAAGCAGCCCCTATTTTCATTTGCAAAGGTATTAATCAGAATTGTTTCTGTATTGTGCATCAGATGCTCCTATCCATGCGGATCACTTGAGATGAATTTGAAATTTACGCATTATTATTCAGTGAGGAATAAATAGAACTTATAGTTATTTGTTCAAATTTTCATTTAAGCTAATGAAAATTTAGGGTGGATTCACCCACTGGAGAATTTTTGTTGCAGACATTTCTCATTCATCTAAATAGAAATTGCAGAAAAGCATGTGTCTGGTGACAAAAAAAATAACATTTATAAGTATAGAACTGATTTTCAGTTTCAACGATTTCGTCAACAAAACCTGTAGGATGAGAATCCACCATTTGTCTTATCTCCACTCAAGACCCACTCCACGGACTGTAGTAGAACCAGCACTCCACTTCATGTCAGGGGTCTTTCATTGGAGAATATTAAAAATTTAGCATTACCTGGTTAGATAAAAAAGATGCTAATTTCAGCACAGGCAATTTTCTTTTTAAAAATAGCTCACAATGAAAGATTTCATTGAATAATTTCATATATTGCATTCAACGCACACCCTATCACTGATCATTATGAAATCCCATTTTAGTACATATGCATCAAAAAAATGTATCTCCAAGTGAAGGAAAAACAATGACATTGTGAACAAGTAGAAGTATATTTCTTATCTTTAACATTCTCCCAATTTTGAGAAAGTAAATTATCAAAATATGCAGTCGTGAGTTTAGGAAATAACTCTACATAATAATGAATCATTAATTTTAAATAGATTTGCCTTATACGTCCAGTTTGTACAGATTATGACTAGTGATGAGCGAGCACTAAAATCCTCGGGTGCTCGATGCTCGGGTCGAGCACATTGGAATACTCGGGTACTCGACCCGAGCAACGAGCCCAATGTAAGTCTATGGAAAACTCGAGCATTTTTGAAGCGGCTCCCCCCGGTGGTCTGCAGAGGGCCTAAAAATTGCCCAAATCGATGGGAAAAGTGCTCAAATGACATGGGGACATCATGGGGAAGACCCCTGGAAGCATTTCTGACTCCCAGATCACTGCTGTCAACAACGTTGTCAGAGGTATTACACCACTTTTATGGACTCACAATAAAACATACCAAAACGAAACCAAAATGGATTTTCCTGGGAAATATGTTAAGGAACATCCTTTCCAGAGTAATGACTTGTATAAAAAGCAAAATAAATAGCCAAAAACAAAAATGCTCCTCCACACCTTGGGCTATGTTCACACATAGCGTTTTTTAAGCATTTTTTCACTTTTGCATTGCTTTCAACTGTGACAAATACATTCACCAGGAAATGTCATTTTAACATTTTACAACGTTATCTGGCCATGTGGTGTGTGAGATATCATCAGACACATTGTGTTTCATTTATGAAGGAGGGACTCTGAGAGTCACAAAGCCTATTTTTATAGGGCCATCAGGTGGCCTTTACTATTCTAAAAGGGCCAGCAGGCAGCCCTCACTATTCTTAAAGAGCCATCAGCCGGCTATGTTTTATTGTACCCATTACTAAAGAGTGGGTCTCTTATACTGTTATTGCGTATGCAGTGAGTGCCAGGGCTGCCCAAAATTTGGATGCACCCCAATAGCCCTTTGAAGAGACTTAGAGGAGGACCTCCTGAAAACAATATTCCCATTATTAGGAAGTAGGTCTCCCACTGTGTTTGCCTATGCAGTGAATGCAAGGGTTGCCAAAAATTTGGAGGCACTCCAATGCCCCTTTGAAGAGATGTAGAGGGCCTCATAAAAAAATATTCCCATTATTAGGAAGTGGGTCTACCATAGTGTTGGCCTATGCAGTGAATGCAAGGGCTGCCAAAAATTTGGAGGCACTCCAATGTCCCTTGGAAAAGACGTGGAGGAGGGCCTCATAAAAAAAAGTTCCCATTAGAAAGGAGCGGGCCTCCTATACTTGTAATGCCCATGTGCTAAGTGTATGGGCTGACGAACATTTACGCTTGGGGGGTATACATGAACATAATGTATAAAAATTTTTTTTACGGGCATCATAAACACCCTTTAAAAAATTCTGTGGGTGTTGCATCACGGACCACGGTCACCCTGGTGATATGGTGGTGGAGGATGAGGAGAAGGGGGAGGACAAGAGCAAATAGCCAAAATCAGGCAGCATATACCCATGTCTGAGAGTGAAAAGGTGCATGGGAATACACCTCCCAAGAAAAGACACTGGATTTGAGTTTATGTTACGCTGCTATCATTCGGTGGTGTTGAGAAGTCTGGCCCAATCCAGCCCTTGTTCATTTTTGTAAGAGTCAGCCTGTCAGCATTTTCAGTTGACAGGCGGATGCGCTTATCAGTTATAATTCCACCAGCGGCACTAAAAACCCGCTCTGATAAAACGCTAGCGCCAGGGCAGGCCAGGACCTCCAAGGCATAGAGAGACAGTTCATTCCACGTATCCAGCTTGGATACTCAATAATTATAAGGCACAGAGGAATCACGGAGGATGTTGATACAGTCGGCAAGGTACTCCCTCAGCATCTTCCCAATCTTTGCACTCCTTGTGAGAGTACCCCACGCCTCAGGGCCTGTGTGATGGGAAGGGCTGAGAAAACTCTCCCAGAACTTTCACATTGTTCCCCTGCCTCTGCTGGATTGAAGTTGTGTCTCTCTCGCCTATACTCCTTGGTTGTCTAACGAAATGTGCCCTCTGCCGCCAGCGTTTTCAGATGGGAATTTTTTTAATAGTTCCGCAACAAGGGCCTTCAGGTACTGCCCCATTTTTGTAGACCTGTCCGCCTCAGGAAAAAGAGATATAAAGTTCTCCTTGTAGCGTGGGTCTAGAAGTGTCACCAACCAGTAATGACTGTCACCCAAAATTTTGAGAATGCGAGAGTCATGGGAAAGGCAGCGTAACATAAACTCAGCCATGCGTGCTAGACTACTAACAGGCAAGACTTCCGTGTCCTCACCAAGAGGATGACTGACCATGCTCTCCTTCTCCTCCTCCTCTCTGTCCTCTGGCCATCCACGCTGAACAGATGGTATGACAGCTGTGCAGGTAGCACCGTCTATAGCGCATAAAACTAGCTGCTGTCCTTCCTCCTCCTCCTCTTCCTCATTGTCACCCAATCCACGTTGGGATGAGATGAGGCTGGGCTGTGTGGAATCAACCTGTATGGTTCCTTGCTCCATCTCATCGTGCTCCGCCTGCAATGCATCCTCTTTGATTGTGAGCAGAGAGTGTTTCAGAAGACTGAGAAGCGGGATGGTGATGCTAATTATGGCGTCATCGCCGCTCACCATCTTGGTGGAGTCCTCAAAATTTTGGAGTATGGTACATATGTCTGACATCCATGTCCACTCCTGAGGTCTTATGTGTGGAGTCTGAACTGAATACCGACGGCTTTGTTGATGCTGGTACTCAACAACTGTCCTCTTCTGCTCACAAATCCTTCCCAACATCTGCAGTGTAGAGTTCCAATGCGTGGGGACATCACACACCAGTCTGTGAGCCGAAAGCTGCAACCGCTGCTGAAACACGGCAAGGGCGGCGGAAGCTGTAGGTGACTTTCTAAAATGGGCACACAGGCGGCGTACTTTAACAAGCAGATTCAGCAGCTCCGGGTAGGATTTGAGAAACCGCTGAACCACGAGGTTAAGCACATGGGCCAGAAATGGTACGTGTGTGAGCTCGCCTCGCCTCAGAGCCGCCACCAGGTTCTGGCCATTGTCACACACGACCATGCCTGGCTGTAGGTTTAGCTGTGTGAGCCACAGATCTGCCTGCTCTTTCAGAGCTGTCCACAACTCTTCAGCATTGTGCGGTTTGTCACCTAAGCATATTAACTTCAGCACAGCCTGTTGCCGCTTGGCCAAGGCAGTGCTGCAGTGCTTCCAGCTTGTGACTGATGTGGTCATTTCGGAGATGGAGGCTGAAGAGGAGGGGGAGGATGAGGTGCAGGAGCTGTAGACCGCGGGGGCAAGCCTGATTGACCTAGGGTCCGCAATCCTTGGCGTCAGGAGGGCATGTTCCGTCCCAAGGTCCGACTGGGTCCCGGCTTCCACTATGTTAACACAGTGTGCCGTCAGCGAGATGTACCATCCCTGCCCACAAGCACTTGTCCACATGTCCGTGGTTAGGTGGACTTTCCCGGTAACTGCGTTGTTGAGGGCACGGCTAATGTTTTGGGACACGTGCTTGTGTAATGCGAGGAAGGCACACCGGGAGAAATAGTGTCGGCTGGGGACCGAGTACCGAGGGACGGCTGCCACCATCAGGTTGCGGAATGCTTCCATCTCCACAAGCCTAAAAGGCAACATTTCGAGCGCAAGCAGTTGTGAAATGTGAGAATTTAGTAGTGTGGCCAGTGGGGCGTTGTCTGCATATTTGCGCTTGCGTTCCAAGGACTGGGGTATGGACAACCGAACGCTGTGCTGGGACAAGGACATGGACGTGCTTCCTGATGCTGCTACTTGAGAGTGTGCAACGACAGGTGCAGGGCAGGAGGCATCTTCGCATGCACCATGGACAGGAGATTGGCTTGCATGAACAACAGCGGAAGAAGCAAATGGTGCCACCCGCAGACACTGTTCCTGCACCCTGGGGTTTGGCCCACAAAGTCGGGTGCTTTGCTGCCATGTGCCTGATCATGCTGGTGGTGGTCAGGCTGGTCGTTTTGCCACCCCTGCTGATGCTGGCCTGGCAGGTGGTGCAAATGGCCTTTTTGGGGCTATCGGCAGAGTCTTGAAAAAACAACCAGACTCGGGAAGACCAAACAGTTGTACTGGCAACTTCCTTCTTGTTGGTGTTACGGGGAACGGTTGCTTGCCTTCTGTCTGCGGCCACCACACTGCTTCTTCCTGCCTGTTGGGGTGCTCTGCCTCTCTCCCCCGTGTGCTGCTCTCCTCGCTCTGCATGTCCTCCTACCAGGTTGGTTCAGTTACTATATCATCCACCACCTCATCTTCCACTTCCGCACCCCGGTCCTCCTCCTGACTTTCTGGCAATTGTGTCTCATCATCGTCCACCTCTTGTGACACTTTCCCACCGTCGCCTTCGTGTGACCGTGGCTGCTCAAATATTTGGGCATTGCTACATGGGATCTCCTCTTGCCCCGCTTCAAATGGACCGGGCGAGAGGCCCGAATCTATAAATGGAAAAGTGAACAGCTCTTCAGAGTGTCCAAGTGTGGGATCAGTTGTCTCCGGGCACTCGGCATGGTGGGAGGAAAGAGGATCAGGGTGAGGAATATGCGGTCCAGACTCACGGCTACTGAGACTTGACCGTGTGGAAGATAGGGTGGTGTTGGTGGCTAAGTGACTGGAAGCATTATCCGCTATCCAACCAACAACCTTTTGACACTGCTCTGGGTTCAATAGTGGTGTGCTGTGGTCCCCTAGGAATTGGGACAGGAAGGTCAGGTGCGAAGATGTGGGTGTTTGTTGTGGCACAATTTCAGCTTGCCCACGGCCTTGTCCTCGGCCTCTGCATGCACCATCACCATCACGTCCAGTTCTCCGCCCCTTGCCACGTGCCTTGCCCATTTTAAATGGAGGACAGTATCTTCCACGCTCACTACAAATGACTGAGTTTGGAGCGAACTTATATGTGATCCGTGTGACGGAGAAAACAGAGTTTCAAATACCTGGCCTGTAGGTAACTAGTTTGAACAGCAAACTGGTGTGAATTGCTTCACTGACACACAGAAAGAAATTTTTAATGGAGGCTAGAAATGGCAGTATTTTCTGACAACGTATATGTGATCCGTGTGACGGAGAAAACAGTTTTAAATACCTGGCCTGTAGGTAACTATTTTGAACAGCAAACTGGTGTGAATTGCTTCACTGACACACTGAAAGAAATTTTTAATGGAGGCCAGAAATGGCAGTATTTTCTGAGAACATATATGGACTTAAAGTTTGGACACACCTTCTCATTTAAAGATTTTTCTGTATTTTCATGACTATGAAAATTGTACATTTTCAAATTGACATTGACAAAAAAAAAATTGACATTGCAAAGTCAACTACTGATCCCCTACTGCTCCTCAATGAGCGCTTCCCTAGTTCCCAGGCGGTCTTCTTGGTTCCTCCTCCTGCGGAGGTGGACACATGACTAGAGATGAGCGGATCAGGAAAAATTGAAATTCTCCTGTTCATGCAGTTTTTTTCTGGGAAATTCAATTTATGGAAAAGTTATTCTCTCCTAAATAAATGTCCCTTATTTTGGGGTCTTCACAGACACCATATCATAATAAATGCATAAATTAAAAAAAAACACTTAGGGTGCTTTCATGTAGTGAATGAGATTCAGACATATGCGCCGACAAGGCCATAGACTATAACGGAGCCGGCAGAGGGAACATGCACTCTGATGCGTGTCATTTTCGGGCATGTACGCCTACTGGAGGTGGACACTCAGATGCAATCTACTACGTCTGGGTGTTCGCCTCCATTAGGCCTATACACCAGAAAATGATGCACGAGCCAATGAGGCAATCTGAAGATGAGGCTAGAACCTTTTCGGAAAAGGGTCTGAAGAAGTGACTAGTATTGTGAGTATAAGGACTTTTTTTTACATTTAGATAGCCTTTTAGAGTTTAGAAAAATGATGGAGAGCAGCTGCTATTTCGCTGAATCCGCACGGGAGCGAATTACAAAAAAATATGCATTTTGGTGAATGAGAATTTTTGTAAAATTTGAGTCAAATTCAATTCTACTCAAATTTATTCACTCATCTCTGCATATGTCCATGTCAGCCAATCACTGGCTGCAACAATGACCAACCCATCATATATACACTTGTCAAAGTATGGTCGACCCTCAGGGCTAAAGATAGACAAGTGCACGTGGAAAGGGGAGGATTAATTCTTAATAAAAGGAATCTGATGAGCATCATAAGTACCGTGGTTCAACCCATCATGTCGCCCGTGATTGGCTGCACTGTTCAGATATCCTTACAACATGTCCAGTTTTTTCAGTAGTGGTCACACACCTGGCTTCTCTAGTAGATTTGGGAGAAGTGAAATTTGAGAGGTGAATATGCTTTTTATTATTTTGTTAGACTGTACTACATGTTTTTTTTAAAAAAATCAGGGGTGGAAATCCCCTTATTACAAGTCTTAATAGTCCTATTCCAAACCTTTTAGGGTGACATCACATAATATAACAATAAAATGTGTTAAATGCCAATCAAAGTCCAATATATCTGTACTAACCTTGATCCTGTTCAGGCAATAAAGAGTTACTTCTGCTCGTCTTTTAGCTAAAAATATTGAGATTCTCTGCATACACATGTGGCTGAGAACAATATGGCTTACATTTTGTCCTAAATCCTATTTTATATGGATTGCAAATTGGATATTCCTACTAATGCATCAATATAATTTTTGTCGTTAGACTACCCTCCTCCGCTCAATACAGTTATAACCCTACTGCACTCGAGCAAAGCCACAATTAAAATACACGACATTTACATTATAGAAAATCTCCAAGTCCAGAAAGCAATGAGCAGAGCTATATATTTCATTCTTTCTGCATCGGTTATACCATTTAAATCTCTCAACTTCAACATATATCCTCCAGCAGTCTTCACTTTCTAGATTTCATTTTTTAAGTCCTCTAGGCTGCATCTGTCAAAGCAATATTATGAATTTAAAGTGCTAATGCCTCGAAGACTAGGGAAACATTGAAATATATCCTTCCCTGATTAAATTACCACCTCTAGCTAGTCTACATACTTATGTCTAAACAGATTGCTGTTTTCTTGCCAAGTACTGGATCTGTGAGATTGGAAATATGTAATTTCATGGGGAAAAATTGTGTGTATTTTTACAGACAAGTACATTCTACTTAAGTATCCTTCAATTGTATTTAGATATTATATTTTCTATGTGTGTCTGATATTTATAATTTCACCTATTCATTTTCTAAATAATGTCTGGAACAGTGGGTAAGTGATGCCAGTTTGTCAAATAGAAAGTCTCCATGCCACATTTATTTTAAATTGGGGTGTATTTGTTTAAGAATAAATCTTTTTTGCTGTGGGATTTAGTGAATGGGGGAGGGGTATTCACATGTAAAATCTATTTAAAAGCCTTCAGTTAAGCTTTTAGACGCAAAAGATTAAAATGTGAACACTTAGATGAAGTAGGCGAGGGTAGGAAATAATTACATAGAGGAAATAATAAGCCGTGATCACACGCTGCAGTTGTATCACGGTGTTGTTAAGAAACCTCTACATATGAAGATTGACTTAAAAATATTGATTGCTAATTACTTTTTAAAAAATACTGTAATAGATTTTTTTAGTACACTAAATAAGGTAAGATAGCCAGGATTTCGAGTCACTTTCCACAAAAAACTGTGTTAATGTCTTGCACCACTTTTTTATATCTTTACACGCTTTTATAAAATGACTTTCTTAGTTAAAAAGAAGCATAGTTTAGCGATTAGCTTTGATCACATCATGTATTAACCACTCATTAGTGGCACTGTCGGGCTTAATGCCTGCCCCCAAATGATGTCCGATAGAGCATCATTACACCGTGTTCCAAATTATTATCCAAATTGAATTTAAGTGTCATAAAAATTAAATTTTTCGTTTGTCACATAAACTCATGGATGGTATTGTGTCTCAGGGCTCATTGGATCACTGAAATCAATCTCAAACACCTGTTATAATTGGTTTGCCAAGTGAGCCCAATTAAAGAAAAGCTACTTAAGAAGGTTGTTCCACATTATTAACAAAGTAGCACACTGCAAAGCTAAGTATGCGAACATGAAATATATGAAATTTGAATAGCATTACTGCTCTAGAAAATAGAAATAAATGAGAAATCTTAGCGCATAAATTGGCCAATTCATGTGTATCTGGTAGCCGCGCTAAGGCGTTTCTCGTCACATTATTAAGCAGGATCCAAGCGATATAGGAAAAATAAAGGATCTCTCTGCTGACGAAAAGCGTCAAATAGTGCAATGCCTGGGACAGGGTATGAAAACATTAGATATTTCACGAAAACGTAAAGGGAATTTTCCCACAAACAAAATTAATCAATAGATCTTGGAATGATAATAATTTCCACAATTGAATGTATTTAAATAAAATGTTCCTGTGCTGGGAATCTTATAAAAGTGTGCCTGCTGTGTACTGTGTAATGGCTGTGTCTGACCGTGCAGGAAGATAGTCTGATCATACCACATCTCCTGGGCAGGGGAGGAAGCAAAAGAGTAACAGACATTTCAGCAGGGGATTGCAGCGGATTCTTTCTTTGCAGTAAAACATTGTTTAAAAACAGGCAGGGAAATGTTTTACCGCACAAATAGAATCAGCTATGATCCCCTGCTGTAATGTCTGTATACTCTTTTGCCTCCTCCCCTGTTCAGGAGATGTGGTATGATCAGACCATGTTCTGTACATGGTCAGACACAGCCATGACACAGTACACAGCAGGGGCACATTGATAAGATTATCTCAGCACAGGAACAAGTTACTATTATTCTAAGACCTATTGACTAAAATGAACTTTCATTCATGGGAAAACCGATTTAAGAGTGATCATTATACTGTGAACAGATTTGTGGCTGATGCAGAGCACAGATGGGTTTGTACAGGTAAAGGCATAATGAGGAAGGTTTCTGCCAGACAAATGAGGAAGGCTTCAGCTAGAAAGCACCTGCCAAAATACCATTACAAAGCAGCAAACAGGTATTTGAAGCTGCGGGTGCCTTTGGAGTCCCGCAAACCTCAAAGTATAGGATCCTCCAGAGGCTCACAGTTGTGCATAAACCAGCTAAACAATGTTCACCAGCAGAGACAGTTGCAGTGGGCCCAGACATGCATGAGACTAATTTTAAAACAGTATCGTTTACTGAGGAGTGCCATTCAACCCTGGATGGTCCAGATGGATTTAGTGGTGAATGGCCACCATATCCCAACAAGGCTTCGATGTCAGCAAGAAGGTGGCAGAGTCATGTTTTTGGTTGGAATCATAGGGAGAAAGCTGGTAGGCCACTTTAGGATCCCTGATGGTGTGAAAATGACCTCGGCAAAGAATATAGAGTTTCTGACTGACTATTTTTTTCCATGGTACAAAAAGAAGAACTGTACTATCCATAGCAAAATCATCTTCATGCATGACAATGCACCATCTCATGCAACAACGAATATCTTCGAGTCTTTGGCTGCTACGGGTATAAAAGGAGACAAACTCATGGTGTGGCCACTGGCCACCATCATGCACTTACCTCAACCCTATTGAGAATCTTTGGAGTATCCTAAAGCAAAAGATCTATAAGGGTGGGAAACAATTCACATCAAAACAGCAGCTTTTGGAGGCTATTCTGACATCCTGCAAAGAAATTGAAGCAGAAACTATCCAAAAACTCACAAGTTCAAAGAATGCAAGAATTGTGAAGGGGATCTTAAAGAAGGGGTCCTATGTTAACATGTAACTTGGCCTGTTAAGATATTTTTTGATTAAAAAAGCTTTTGATGTCAGTAAATGTGACCTCTTAATGCTGCAAATTCAACAAATGACCATTTTCAATTTTTTAACAACCTATAAAATCTTTGGAAACTCTGTTGAGCATAATAATTTGGAACAGTGCATTTTGAGTTTTTTTAGTTTTGAAAAAACACTGTTATCATTGGAAGGTTTGTCCAATAACAGTAGATTTATCCTCTAACGGTTGATGATTTGATCATTATACTGACTCATTTACATCAACCACTTAGAAAAATCAGAGAAAAATAGCATTTGAATAATAATTGGAACATGGTGTAAAGTCAATGGCCCCATCAATGCAAATTACAGGTCTTCCAATGTAAGCCCCGATGGAGCACCAAATAAGTGGATAAAACATGATGTGAACCTATCACTTAATGTTGCTTAATATGTGACAACATGGGCTAAAATTTTAGCCTTGGATATTGTTAGTCCCTAAGCCAATGAGTGAGAAAGGTATCAATATACGTAATAAATATATCATCCAGAATGAGCTACTGTTATAGATTTGGCACACTTTAACACTGTCTAGTCTAAAAGTACACTATCTACATATTTGACAAAAATTAGTAAATATATCCCAACGTCTTAAATAATTTGGTACTGATTTTCTGGCTGGAGAGGTAATATTTATTTACAGGTGCATATCATATACATGGACAAGATATCTACAAAGATCCCCATATTTGATGTGAATGATGTGAATGAATACCCCGGTCTCCCACAGAGTCAAAATCTTTGAAATACAGATGATTGAGGATTACACTTGATGATTAGCGGCACTAAACAGTCGCCGATCACCAACTTGTTTACACAGGCATTAAACGATCTGAAATAGATCTGTTGCAGTTCAGTGCACATAGGCTGCCATTGTTCTGGACAGCACAATTCCTTTTTACGTGGAACGATGTGCAGTCGAGAATGAGTATCTTTTGTGCAGCACAAAGGATTATTTCACCCTATGAACAAGCATTTTACACATTCCTTGGATGATCGTCAGCCTGTTCGAACTTCAATATTATCATGATATAAGCATTCCTAGGAATACTTTTTCATGATATTCTTGCAGTTGAAATATACCTTAAGATACAAAACTAGACACAGGTCTTGTACATGAATTGCAATATTTCAAGAAAAGACTGTTAAGTATGTAAATACAGTTGAAACCAGAAGTTTATATACACTATATAAAAAGACACATATGCATGTTTTTCTCAATATCTGACATGAAATTAGAATAAACCTTTCCCATTTTAGGAATTTTTATTGCTTTTAAAAAACTAAAAAACACACTGGCGCTTCACACAGGATATAAAAGCTGCTGGTAGTAAGCAGGCTCTGTGTGTATCTGCCTGCACAATGTAATAATAATAATAAAAAAACAACCACAAATATTACCGTGCTAAGTACACTCAGAACTGGTGGCTCTGACTAGATGGATGTAGATAAATACAAAAAAAGGAAAATGAAAATGCAACCCAAATGGATATCTTACTTCTAACTCTATCCTCAGTGAGGATACACCTTACTTCTAACTCTATCCTTACTGAGGATAGAGTTAGAAGTAAGATATCCATTTGGGTTGCATTTTCATTTTCCTTTTTTGTATTTATCTACATCCATCTAGTCAGAGCCATGAGCTCTGAGTGTACTTAGTGCGGTAGTACAGTTATATGAAAAAGTTTGGGCACCCCTATTAATCTTAAGCTTAATGTTTTATAAAAATTGGTGTTTTTGCAACAGCTATTTCAGTTTGATATATGTAATAACTGTTGGACACAGTAATGTTTCTGCCTTGAAATGAGGTTTATTGTACTAACAGAAAATGTGCAATCTGCATTCAAACAAAATTTGACAGGTGCATAAGTATGGGCACCCTTATCATTTTCTTGTTTTAAATACTCCTACTTACTTTTTACTGACTTACTAAAGCACTTTTTTTGGTTTTGTAACCTCATTGAGCTTTGAACTTCATAGCCAGGTGTATGCAATCATGAGAAAAGCTACTTAAAGTGGCCACTTGCAAGTTGTTCTCCTGTTTGAATCTCCTCTGAAGAGTGGCATCATGGGCTCCTCAAAACAACTGTCAAATGATCTGAAAACAAAAATTATTCAACATAGTTGTTCAGGGGAAGGATACAAAAAGCTGTCTCAGAGATTTAACCTGTCAGTTTCCACTGTGAGGAACATAGTAAGGAAATGGAAGAACACAGGGACAGTTCTTGTTAAGGCCAGAAGTGGCAGGCCAAGAAAAACATCAAAAAGGCAGAGAAGAAGAATGGTGAGATCAGTCAAGGACAATCCTCAGACCACCTCCAGAGAGCTGCAGCATCAACTTGCTGCAGATGTTGTCACTGTGCATCGGTCAACTATACAACGCACTTTGCACAAGGAGAAGCTGTACGGGAGAGTGATGCGAAAGAAGCCGTTTCTGCAAGCACGCCACAAACAGAGTCGGCTGAGGTATGCAAAAGCACACTTGGAGAAGCCAATTTCTTTTTGGAAGAAGGTCCTGTGGAGTGATGAAACCAAGATTGAGTTGTTTGGTCATACAAAAAGGCATTATGCATGGCGGCAAAAAAACACAGCATTCCAAGAAAAACACTTGCTACCCACAGTAAAATTTGATGGAGGTTCCATCATGCTTTGGGGTTGTGTGGCCAATGCCGGCACCGGGAATCTTGTTAAAGTTGAGGGACGCATGGATTCCACTCAGTATCAGCAGATTCTTGACAATAATGTTCAAGAATCAGTGATAAAGTTGAAGTTACGCAGGGGATGGATCTTTCAGCAAGACAATGATCCAAAACACCGCTCCAAATCTACTCAGGCATTCATGCAGAGGAACAATTACAATGTTCTGGAATGGCCATCCCAGTCCCCAGACCTGAATATCATTGAACATCTGTGGGATCATTTGAAGAGGGCTGTCCATGCTTGGCGACCATCAAACTTAACTGAACTAGAATTGTTTTGTAAAGAGGAATGGTCAAAAATACCTTAATCCAGGTTCCAGGAACTCATTAAAAGCTACAGGAAGCGACTAGAGGCTGTTATTTTTGCAAAAGGAGGATCTTCTAAATATTAATGTCACTTTTCTGGTGAGGTGTCCATACTTATGCACCTGTCAAATTTTGTTTGAATGCAGATTGCACATTTTCTGTTAGTACAATAAACCTCATTTCAAGGCAGAAACATTACTGTGTCCAACTGTTATTACATATATCAAACTGAAATAGCTGTTGCAAAAACACCAATTTTTATAAAACAATAAGCTTAAGATTAATAGGGGTGCCCAAACTTTTTCATATAACTGTATTTGTGGTTGAATTTTTATTGCTTACTGCAAAGTCAAAAGTTTACATACACTAAGATTACTATGCCTTTAAATAATTCTGGACTGCCCATATGATGATGTCATGTGTTTGGAAGCTTCTGAGTTAATTAGAGACACACCTGTGGATGTATTTTAATGCACACCTGAAACACACTGCTACTTTGTGTAGCATCATGGGAAAGTCTAAAGAAATTAGCCAATATATCAGGAAGAGAAATGTGGACTTGCCCAAGTCTGGCTCATCCTTGGGTACAATTTCAAGATACCTGAAGGTGCCTCGTTCATCTGTACAAACAATTATATGCAAGTACAAACAAGATGGAATGTCCAGCCATCATACCACTCAGGAAGGAGACGGGTTCCGTGTCCCAGAGATAAACATGCTTTGGTCTGACATGTGGATATCAACCCAAGGAAAAAAGCAAAAGACCTTGTGAACATGATGGCGGAAGCTGGTAAGATTGTGTCAATATCCACAGTGAAACGAGTACTCTATCAACATGGGCTGAAAGGCCACTCTGCCAGAAAGAAGCCATTACTCCAAAAGAAACATAAAAAAGCCAGATTAATTTTTGCAAATGCACACAGGAACAAAGACCTTCATTTTTGGAGACATGTCCTGTGCTCTGATGAAACTAAAATTGAAGTTTTTGGGCATAATGGCAATCGTTACGTTTGGAGGAAAAAGGGAGCAGCTTGGAAGCCTAAGAACACCATCCCAACTGTGAAACATGGGGGTGGCAGCATCATGTTGTGGGGTTGTTTTGCTGATTATGAAGATTATGTGGCAAAACTGAAGCAACATCTCAAGACATCAGCCAGGAAGTTAAAGCTTGGGCGGAAATGGGTTTTCCAAATGCACAATGACCCGAAGCATACTGCCAAAATGGTAACAAAGTGGCTTAAGGATAACAAAGTCAATGTTTTGGAGTGGCCATCGCAAAGCCCTGATCTCAATCCTATTGAAAATTTATGGATAAATCTGAAAAGGCAGGAGCAAGCAAGGCGACCTACACACCTGGATCAGTTACACCAGTTTTGTCAGGAGGAATGGGCCCAAATTCTGACCAACTATTGTGAGAAGCTTGTAGAAGGATATCCCAAATGTTTGACCCAAGTCATTCAGTTTAAGGGCAATGGTACCAAATACTAACGAAATGTATGTAAACTTTTGACTTTGCAGTAAGTAATAAAAATGCCTTAAAACATTCTCTCTCTCTCTCATTATTCTGGTATTTGGCAAATATTAAAAATTATGGTAATCCTAATTGATCTAAAATGGGAAAGGTTTATTCTGATTTTATGTTAGATATTGAGAAAAAAGTGCATATGTGTCTTTTTATATAGTGTATGTTGACTTCGGTTTTCAACTGTATATATCAATTAATACCATACTTGTGAAGAGCAGTAGCAAACATAGATTCATATAACTATATTGGAAATGCTCCTTAGTAACCACCAGTATGGTGTTGGCACCGACCATGGCTGTATAACTCCTTAGATGCTGCTGTCAACAGTGACGGCACCTTGAGATCATGATTGTGTGGTCCTCATGTTTTGCCAGGGAAATTCACGGTCAAATAATAGCCTTAGATTGTGCTATAGTGACCTGTTCAAAAGTTAGCAACATTTAGTTGGTAAAAATAACATTTCTTTTCCTGTTATGCCACTTTGCATTATTTCCTGAAAAGCACCTGATTGGTTAATAAACTACCTGATAGCAGTTTTAAATATATTGATGTGTACTGTTTTTAAAATGGTATCACTTTTTGACGTTTTTCCAATATATAGGACCCCCAAAGTCAATTAAAAACTGAATAGGTCTCTAAAAAACTATGTTTTGTAAATTTCCTTGAAAAAATGGAAAATTACTACTACAATGTTAAAGCTTTTAACATCCAAACAAGATAAAATGATGTTTTACAAATGGTGCTGATGTAAAGCAGGCATGCGGGGAATGTTATTTATTAACTATTTTGTGTGGTATGACTATCTGGATTAAAGGGATAGTCATTCCAAGATTGAAAATTGCTAATTTTTAGAAACTTTTATCAAATTTCTGATATTTTTCTAAAAAAACGCGAAACATATCGATCTATCCTAAAATATAATGTATCACAAAAAATAATACCAAAATAACTGGGATAAGTTGAAACTTTCCAGAGTATTTGCTACATATAGTGACACATGTCAGATTTGAAAAATGGGGCTTGGTCATTAAGGGGTTGAGCGGGAATATATGGGTTTTTGGCTGAAAATGGTATTGGTCAAAAGGTAATAATTAGTGTTAAGCGAGCACTAAAATGCTCGGGTGCTCGAAGCTCGGGCCGAGTTCACCGTGATACTCGGGTGCTCGAACCGAGCAACGAGCCCAATGTTAGTCTATGGGAGACCCGAGCATTTATACGGCTGCACCCCCGGCAGTCTGTAGAAAGCCTAAAAAGTGCCCAAAACGATAGTGACAGTGCTCAAATGACATGGGGACAGCATGGGGATCGCCCCAGGAAGCATTTCTGACCCCAGGTCACTGCTGTCAACAACGTGGTCAGAGGTATTAAGCCACTTTTACGGGCTCACAATAAAAAGTTCAAAAACGAAACTGAAACTGCTTTCCTGTGAAATATGTTAAGGAACATCCTTTCCATGGTAAAGACTTGTGTATAAGGTAAAATAAATAACCAAAAACAAAAATACTCCTCCACACCTTGGGCTATGTTCACAAGTAGCATTTTTTATGCGTTTTTGCACTTTTGTATTGCTTTCAACCGTGGCAAATGCATTCACCGGGAAATGTCATTTTAGCATTTTACAACCTTATCTGGCCATGTGCTGTGTGACACATGCATACAGTGCTGAAAAGACATTGGAACACCATGGGGAAGACCCCTGGAAGCATCTCTGACACCCAGGTCACTGCCTAAAAGTGTGTCCATCAGAAGTGATCCTTGCCGCATCAGAAGACGCAGACTTGCAACTATCCCCGTGCAAGTCCTTGTCCCAGGGCAGTGTTCAATTGTACCTCCCCCATTCCTTGCAATGCAAGCGCAAGTATGCAGCCTGCCACCCACCCACTCCCAGGCTGCAATACTGCTTGCTTGCACTTGAAATTGGGCCTTTTAGGCATGTGGAGGCGGAATCTGGCCACCACGTCATGGCTGCGTCGGTGGCCTAGTATCCAAACTCGGTCCGGAGCTGCCCCGCGGCCGGGTGCCCACACACGGTTCCCAGCTGCCTGGGGGCAGCCGGGTGTCCATAAACAGTCCCCAGCCACCCCTATTTTTCCCGGTGCGCCATATACACAAGTGCTCATACCAAAACATTACCTGTGCCCTCCCCAGTGCATTTAGTGGGAAGGACAGCCTAACCAAAAACACGTGGACAAGTGAATGTGGCCAGGGATGGTCCATCTCACTGACGCCTTCACACTGGGTTAATATTGTGGAAGCCGGGACACAGTTGGACACAGGAATGCAACACGTCCTCCAGACATAGAGGATTGCGGATCCTGGGTCAATCAGGCTTCAACACAAAGTTCAGAAGGTAGACAGGAGCAGTGGTCGGCCTCCTACACATCGAGTAAATTATTCATGATCATGAGGCCATCCATCTCCTTAGCTTTCTGTTCCTTGGAATGCAAGCGCATGGATGTAGTAGCTGCTAGGCCTGAGGGGGTAAGTGTTTTGGCGCATATCCTACCTCCTCCGAGGATTGCTGGATGTTTTCCTGCTACTATCCCAGTTCTATGACTCCCGTTAAAACAAAGCTTCAGGTGATGAATGATGGATGAGGTGGTGGCAAAGGAGAAAGAGCAGGAGGAACAGGGACTATTCACATCAATATCAGGCCAGTCAACCACACATGTCTTGTAGGATATGTTTCTGTACCAAAAGGAGCGGTTCGGCTACACAGTTATAGGGCATACAGTGAGTGCAATGCCTACCACAAATTTCGAGGCACTCCAATGCCCCTTGGAAGTGACATGGAGGTCAGAGGGCCTTAACTAAACCGTTTTTTCCATTTATAGCAACTGGGTATCCTGTACACTGTTGGCCTAAGCAGTGAATGGAAGGCTTTCCAAAAATTATGAGGAACTGCAATACCCCTTGAAACAGACGTGGATTACAGCGTACTAAAAACCTTCTACCCATTATTGGGGAGGGGGTCTCTCTTAGTGTTCGCCTATGCATTGAAAAGCAAAAGCTGACTAAAATTAGGAGGAAATGCAATGCCCGTTGGAAGAGTCATGGAGGGTAGAGTTTATTAAAAACAACATTTCAATGCCCCTTGCAAGAGACGTGGAGTTCAGAGTGGTTTAACAAGACGGTTTTAATGCCCCTTGGAAGAGACGTGGAGGTCACAGTAGCTTAACAAGACGGTTTTAATGCCCTTGGAAGAGACGTGGAGGTCACAGTAGCTTAACAAGATGGTTTTAATGCCCCTTGGAAGAGACGTGGAGTTCAGAGTGGTTTAACAAGACGGTTTTAATGCCCCTTGGAAGAGACTTGGAGGTCACAGTAGCTTAACAAGACTGTTTTAATGCCCCTTGGAAGAGACGTGGAGGTCACAGTAGCTTAACAAGATGATTTTAATGCCCCTTACAAGAGCCATGCAGTACAGCATATTAAAAACATTATTCCCATTATTGGGGAGTGGGTCTCCCATAGTCTTTGCCTATGCCTTCCAAGCAAAAGCTGCCAAAAATTAGGACGGAGGAACTTGCAATGCCCCTTACAAGAGCCATGCAGTGCAGCATATTAAAAACACTATTCCCATTATTGGGGAGTGGGTCTCCCATAGTCTTTGCCTATGCCTTCCATGCAAAAGCTGCCAAAAATTAGGATGGAGGAACTTGCAATGCCCCTTACAAGAGCCATGCAGTACAGCATATTAAAAACATTATTCCCATTATTGGGGAGTGGGTCTCCCATATTCTTTGCCTATGCCTTCCAAGCAAAAGCTGCCAAAAATTAGGATGGAGGAACTTACAATGCTGGCAACACAGACCACTGTCACCCTGGTGGTATAGTGGTGGTGGAGGCTGAGGATAAGAGCAAAAAACAGCCGAAATGAGGAAGCGTATACCCATGTGTGGGTGTGAAGCGGTGCATGGGAATACACCTCCCGAAATAACACAGTGGATTTGACTTTATATTACTCTGCTGTCATTTGGTGGTGATGCAAAGTCTGGCCCAATCCAGCCCTTGTTCATTTTGATAAGGGTCAGCTTGTCAGCATTGTCAGTTGACAGGCGAGTGCGCTTATCAGTTATAATTCCCCCAGCGGCACTAAAAACACGCTCCGATAACATGCTAGCAGCAGGGCAGGCCAGGACCTCCAAGGCATACAGAGCGAGTTCATTCCAAGTGTCCAGCTTGGATACCCAATAATTAAAAGGCACAGAGGAATCACAGAGGATGCTGGTACGGTCGGCAAGGTACTCCCTCACCATCTTTTGAAACTTTCCACTCCTTGTGAGAGTACCCCACGCCTCAGGGCCTGTAAGCTGGGCGGGTCTCAGAAAACTGTCCCAGAACGTTGACAGTGTTCCCCTGCCTCTGCTGGATTGGAGTTGAGTCACTCTCACCTGTACGCCTTGGTTGGGCAACGAACTGTGACCTCTGCCGCTAGCGTATTCAGATGGGAATTTTTTTTAACAGTTCTGCAGCAAGGGCCTTCTGGTACTGCCCCATTTTTGTAGACCTCTCCACCTCAGGAATAAGAGAGTGAAAGTTCTTCTTGTAGTGGGGGTCTAAAAGTGTCACCAACCAGTAATGACTGTCACCCAACATTTTGACAACGCGAGGGTCACAGTTAAGGCAGCGTAAGATAAAGTCAGCCATGCGTGCCAGACTGGTAACGGGCAAGACTTCCGTGTCCTCACCAAGATGAGGACTGACCATGCTCTCCTCCTCCTTGTCCTCAGGCCACCCACGCTGAACCGACTGTATGACAGTTGTACAGGTACTACCGTCTACAGCGCATGATACCAGCTCCTGTTCTTCCTCCTCCTCTCCCTCATTGTCCCCCAATGCACGTTGGGATGAGATGAGGGTGGGCTGTGTGTAATCGCCCGCTATGGCTTCTTGATTCATCACATCATACTCTGGCTGCAATGCCTCCTCTTTAATTCTCTGCAGAGAGCGTTGCATAAGACAGACAAGTGGGATGCTGACGCTAATGATGGCGTCATCGCCACACACCATCTTGGTGGACTCCTCAAAGTTTGTCAGGATGGTACATATGTCAGACATCCAGGTCCACTCCTGAGGTCTTATGTGTGGAGTCTGACCTGAATATCGACGGCCTTGTTGCAGCTGGTACTCCACAACTGCTCTCTTCTGCTCACAAATGATTTGCAACATGTGGAGGGTAGAGTTCCAACATGTGGGGACATCACATTCCATGTGTGCCGGAAGCTGCAAATGCTACTGCAACACAGCAAGGGCGGCGGAAGCTGTAGCCGACTTCCGAAAATGATCTGGCAGGCTGTGTACTTTGACGAGCAGATCTGGCAACTTGGGGTACGATTTAAGAAACCACTGAACCACGAGGCTAAGCACATGAGCCAGGAATGGTAAGTGTGTGATCTCGCCTCGCCTCAGAGCCGCCACCAGGTTACGGCCATTGTCACACACGACCATACCTGGATGTAGGTTCAGCGGTCTCAGCCACAGATCTGCCTGCTCTTTCACAGCTGTCCACAACTCACAAGCAGTTTGAGGTTTATCACCTAAGCTTATGAGATTAAGCACAGACTGTTGCCGCTTGGCTGAGGCAGTACTGCAGTGCTTCCAGCTTGTAACTGATGTGGTGATATCTGAGATGGAGGCTGAACATGAGGAGGAGGAGGAGGATGATGCGCAGGAGCTGTACACTGTGGGGGCAACTCTGACTGACATAGGGCCCGCAATCCTCGGTGTGGGGAGGGTGTGTTCTGTCCCAAGATCCGACTGGGTCCCGGCTTACACTATGTTTACCCAGTGTGCCATCAGGGAGATGTACCGTCCTTGGCCACAAGCACTTGTCCACGTGTCCGTTGTCAGGTGGACTCTCCCAGTAACTGCGTTGTTGAGGGCACGGCAGATGTTTTGCTTGTGTAGTGCGGGGATGGCACACCGGGCAAAATAGTGTCGACTTGGGACCGAGTACCGAGGGACGGCCACCTCCATATGGTTGCGGAAGGATTCCGTCTCCACCAGCCTAAAAGGCAGCATTTCCAATGCAAGCAGTCGTGAAATGTGTGAATTTAGGACTGTGGCCTGTGGGGCGTTGGCTGCGAATTTGAGCTTTCATTCAAAGGTCTGGGATATGGACAATTGAACGCTGCGGTGGGACGTGGACGTTGATGCTGTTTCTTGAGAAACTGCCATAACAAGTGAAGACTGAGAGGAGGGGGCATCTTTGCATGCAGTATGGACAGAGGATTGCCTTGCACGCACAACAGGGAGCTCTATTACACGCACAACAGTGGAAGAAGCAGTGGTGACACCCGCTGACACTGGTCGTGGACCCTGGGGTTTGCTCCATAAAGTCGGGTGCTTTGCTGACATGTGCCTGATAACGCTGATGGTGGTCAGGCTGGTAGTTTTGTCACCCCTGATGATGCTGGCCTGGCAGGTGGTACAAATGGCCTTTTTGGGGTTATCAGCAGAGTCTTTAAAAAAATTCCAGACTCTGGAAGACCTACCGGTTGTACTGGCAACTAGAGATGAGCGTTGTTCTACTCGAACTGTTCGCCAATCTCAAATTAGAGCTGTTTTGGGCGGTGTTCGAGCCGGTCGGCGAACACGAACAATTTGAGAAAAATTCGGCTGTTCGAGGTTATGTTCGATAACTGTTCGTGCACCAAAATCATAACTGGATTTTTTCTCAGTAATGATGAAAATTAATGTTAATACGCAGTTTGAGTGTACAGCGGGGCGGGGGGAGGGGCAGGGGATGGATCTCTGCAGGAACAATGAAGATCTCCATTTTTTTTTCTCTTTCCCGCATTTGCAGTGGGGAGGTGCAATCTGTCAGCCTATCAGCAGTGCACACACGGAGCGAAGTGCTTTTTTTCACACAAGCAAGGGCATGTGTGATTGGCAGTGTATGTCACATGTCCTTGCCCTATAAGACCAAGCCATTTTCCCCGTCGCCACCATTTTCTCACTGCTGCAGCTGCGTGTTAGACGGCACCGCTGTTGCTGTGTGCGCTATACCTTGTTAATTTCAAGCCAATTTTCGCACAAATATACAGATAGCTTGGGAGTAGGGAATAGTTGTGATTGCAGTCCTTTTAAGGACTAGGTTACAGCATTTCCTACGACTTTTATCAAGCAGGTCTGTGCTCTTAAATAGATAAATTGTGGGAGTAAAGACTAATTGTAATTGGAGTCCTTTTCAGGACTAGGTTACATCAGTTCCTATCAGTTTTTGCCAGGCAGGTCTGTGCCAGTGCTGTGCAAGTTTTTTTCACAGCATTTGGCTGAATCTAGCAAAGCTAATCCTTTTTGGCCTATTGCAGAGTGTGTTAGTCAGTGGAGTAGCCTATCTGTGTTGCAAGATATACCACCTGTGTATAGAATACCAATTTTTTTGCTGCACCTAGTGAAGTAAAATCTTTTGGGCATAGCATCATTCTATTAGTCCATCAGGTTGCAAATTAAAAATAATTTTTTTCTGCATCTAGCTCTGAAAAAATATTTGGGCTTCTAGCAGTGTGTGGGACTTGTTCTATTAGTCCATCTATACTGACCTCCATCAGGTTGCAAATTAAAAATAATTTTTTTCTTCATTTATCTCTGAAAAAATATTTGGGCTTCTAGCAGCGTGTGGGACTTGTTCTATTAGTCCATCTATACTGACCTCCATCAGGTTGCAAATTAAAAATATTTTTTTTCTGCATCTAGCTCTGAAAAAATATTTGGGCTTCTAGCAGTGTGTGGGACTTGGTCTATTAGTCCATCTATACTGACCTCCATCAGGTTGCAAATTAAAAATAATTTTTTTCTGCATCTAGCTCTGAAAAAATATTTGGGCTTCTAGCAGTGTGTGGGACTTGGTCTATTAGTCCATCTATACTGACCTCAATCAGGTTGCAAATTGAATAAAAAAAATTTCTGCATCTAGCTCTGAAAAAATATTTGGGCTTCTAGCGGTGTGTGGGACTTGGTCTATTAGTCCATCTATACTGACCTCCATCAGGTTGCAAATTAAAAATAATTTTTTTCTGCATCTAGCTCTGAAAAAATATTTGGGCTTCTAGCAGTGTGTGGGACTTGGTCTATTAGTCCATCTATACTGACCTCCATCAGGTTGCAAATTAAAAATAATTTTTTTCTTCATTTAGCTCTGAAAAAATATTTGGGCTTCTAGCAGTGTGTGGGACTTGTTCTATTAGTCCTTCTATACTGACCTCCAGCAGGTTGCAAATTGAATATAATTTTTTTCTGCATCTAGCTCTGAAAAAATATTTGGGCTTCTAGCGGTGTGTGGGACTTGGTCTATTAGTCCATCTATACTGACCTCCATCAGGTTGCAAATTAAAAATAATTTTTTTCTGCATCTAGCTCTGAAAAAATATTTGGGCTTCTAGCAGTGTGTGGGACTTGGTCTATTAGTCCATCTATACTGACCTCCATCAGGTTGCAAATTAAAAATAATTTTTTTCTTCATTTATCTCTGAAAAAATATTTGGGCTTCTAGCAGCGTGTGGGACTTGTTCTATTAGTCCATCTATACTGACCTCCATCAGGTTGCAAATTAAAAATAATTTTTTTCTTAATTTATCTCTGAAAAAATATTTGGGCTTCTAGCAGCGTGTGGGACTTGTTCTATTAGTCCATCTATACTGACCTCCATCAGGTTGCAAATTAAAAATAATTTTTTTCTGCATCTAGCTCTGAAAAAATATTTGGGCTTCTAGCAGTGTGTGGGACTTGGTCTATTAGTCCATCTATACTGACCTCCATCAGGTTGCAAATTAAAAATAATTTTTTTCTTCATTTAGCTCTGAAAAAATATTTGGGCTTCTAGCAGTGTGTGGGACTTTTTCTATTAGTCCTTCTATACTGACCTCCAGCAGGTTGCAAATTGAATATAATTTTTTTCTGCATCTAGCTCTGAAAAAATATTTGGGCTTCTAGCGGTGTGTGGGACTTGGTCTATTAGTCCATCTATACTGACCTCCATCAGGTTGCAAATTAAAAATAATTTTTTTCTGCATCTAGCTCTGAAAAAATATTTGGGCTTCTAGCAGTGTGTGGGACTTGGTCTATTAGTCCATCTATACTGACCTCCATCAGGTTGCAAATTGAATAAAAAAAATTTCTGCATCTAGCTCTGAAAAAATATTTGGGCTTCTAGCGGTGTGTGGGACTTGGTCTATTAGTCCATCTATACTGACCTCCATCAGGTTGCAAATTAAAAATATTTTTTTTCTGCATCTAACCCAGCCAATAGTTTTGGCCTAATACCACAGTTTGGCCACTCAGCTCTGCTCGGTTACCATCCATTGTTTTTTTGTGCAAACAACTCCAGAGTTGTGAATTAGTTAACCACCAAAATGAGTGGAAAAAGGCCTGCTGCTGGTGGAAAGGGGAATAGGCGTGTTGGGAAGGGGAAAAAAGGTTGTGTCCGTGGGGTAGGTGCAGAAGAAAGACCATCTTCCAGCCAAACTAAAATGTCTACTTCTTTTAGCGGACAATGTGATAAGATCCCTTTCTTACGGCCACGCCAATCGCTACAAATTCCAGATGAGGCACAAAAACAGCAGGTGCTTCAACGGATATCAAGTGCTCCTTTAAGTGGGCTCTCCTCCACATCAACTTCAACATCACAAATACTCCAGTCCTCAAAGGTGTCAACCAAATCGCACTTGCTTCCTCACAGCTCCCAAATCTCCAGCTGCCCGTCTGAGTATGAGGTAGAACAGATGGTTGAGTCTGCAGAGCTGTTTACTCATACTATAGCCTGGGAATCAGAGGTCGACTCCAGCGCTTCTGTGAATCCAGACGAGGAAATGATCTACACTGATGCCCAGAATCTTTATGAGTCTGATCCAGGACAAGACGCAGAAGGTTCTGACCATAATGTAGACCCTCATTCCCAAACTGTAACTCCTGTTGGTGGAGACAATGAGGAAGACGATGATAAGACTCAAATACCTGATTGGAGCGACAACTTTAGTTTTTTGTCAGGGCAGGAACAGGTTGGCTCTGAGGACGACGGGTGTGATAACGCACAGGGTGATGATGATGAGGTCGGAGATCCCACTTACTGTCAACCCACAGTCAGCCAAGAGATGAGGTCAGCAGAGGAGGTGGAGGAAGATGCTAGTGACGACGAGGTCAGGTTGCGCCTTCCTGGACAGAGACGTAGTACTGGAAGCACGTCAACAACTGCATCCTCAAACACAACTCTGCCTCTCACCACAAGTCGTGGTGGCTCTTCAGGTCGCATGGGTACTAAGCCTTGCATAGCCTGGGCATTTTTTCAGATCGATAAAGATGACCCAACTCGTGTTATCTGTAACATTTGTCAGCAAAAGCTAAGTAGAGGCCAAAAAATACATAGTTTGAGTACTTCATGCATGAACCGGCACATGGACATGAAGCATAAGTTGCAGTGGGAAGCTCAGTGTGCTACAATGCGGCCTAGCCGGCCGGGCCAACCACCGTCTGCCATATCTTGTGCATCCGCGGCCTCTTCATCCTCTGTGACTGGGGGGACAGCAGTCACACCTGTTTTGGGGCGCAGACCTGCCACCTCTTTACCCGCAACAGCCAGCGTGATTGGCAGGTCATCATTTTCTTTGGAGGTGGTAACACCAGCTGGTCTTGAGCGCTGTCCGACATCGATAGCACCACCTTTGGATCAAGGCAACCTAACATGTCCGCCTGCATCTTCCTCACAGACCGGCAGTTTGCCGGGGACACCCTTATCAACCCCGTCTAAGCACAATAGCCAGCCCTCGGTCCCTCAGATGTGGACAAGTAAAAGACCATTTCCTCCTAGCCATGAGAAAGCTAAGAGGTTGAATTTCACCATCTGCAAGCTCTTGGCTACAGAAATGCTGCCTTTCCGCCTGGTGGACACAGAGGATTTTCGAGACCTTATGTCCGTCGCAGTGCCCCAGTACCAGATGCCCAGTCGGCACTACTTCTCAAAGAAAGGTGTGCCTGCGCTCCACCAGCATGTCGCACACAACATCACCGCTTCTTTGAGAAACTCTGTGTGTGACAGGGTGCATTTCACCACAGACACTTGGACGAGTAGGCATGGACAGGGGCGTTACATGTCGCTGACTGGGCACTGGGTAACTATGGTGACAGCAGGACAAGGGGCTGCTGTCCAAGTCTTGCCGTCCCCACGAGTTGTGCGTCAATCCTCTTTATGTCAAAGTTCCTCCACTGCTTCTGCCTCCTCAACCTCCTCTCGGTCTTCCACCTGCACCCAAAGCCTGTCTGGTCATGCCACAAGCTTTCTAACTGCGCAAAAGGGATCCTGCACACCTCCTTACTATGCTGGCAGTAGGGCTCAACGTCATCAGGCGGTTTTTACATTGAAATGTCTGGGAAATGTGAGTCACACAGCTGAGGAGTTGTGGTCAGCTCTGGAGAACCAATTTCATGAATGGTTGTCTCCACTGGACCTGAAACCAGGGAAGGCCGTGTGCGACAATGCTGCAAACCTGGGTGCGGCCCTTCGCCGGGGCAATGTCACACACGTGCCTTGTATGGCTCACGTGTTGAACCTGGTTGTCCAGCAATTTTTAGCCCACTATCCCAGACTAGATGGCCTTCTGCAGAGGGCACGGTCGCTGTGTGCTCACTTCCGCCGTTCGCATCCCGCAGCTCAGCGACTTACATCTCTACAGAAGTCGTTGGGCCTGCCACTTCACCGGCTAAAATGCGATGTGCCTACCCGGTGGAATTCAACTCTGCACATGTTGCAGCGACTGTGGCAGCACCGACAAGCCCTGGTGCAATACGTTCTGACGTATAGCCTGGGCCAACGAGATTCAGAGGTGGGGCAAATCACGCTGGAGGAGTGGTCTCAGATCAGGGACCTATGCACCCTTCTGCACAGTTTTGAAATGGCGACGAAGATGTTTAGTGCTGACGATGCCATTATCAGCATGACTATTCCGGTGATTTACATGCTGGAGCACATGTTAAACAGAATTCGGAGTCAGGTGGTGGCACAAGAGGAGGTGGAGGAAGTAGAGGAGGAGGAGTTGTATGCGGAAGGGCTAACATCTGCAAGGTCCAGACGGTCGGCAGCACCAAGGCGGCAGGCATGTGAGGGTGGGGGAGATGATTTTACCAGGGCGCATGGTAGCAGCCAAACTAGTGAGGAAGGTGCAGGAGCCCAGGAAGAAGTGGAGGACGAACTGATGGAAGACTCATCAGATGAGGGAGACCTTGATCACATTTCTGTTGTGCGAGGTTGGGGGGAGAGGACAGAGGAAGGAAGCATGATTGTTACCTCGCCACCAACACAACAGGGACTTGGTGCTCCTGGATGCGCAACACACATGAGTGCCTTCTTGCTGCACTACCTGCAACATGACCCTCGAATTGTGAGAATTAGAAATAATCCTGACTACTGGGTTGCCACACTGTTAGATCCCCGGTACAAAAGTAAATTTGCAGAAATTATTCCTGCCATAGAAAGGGATGCACGCATGCAGGAGTATCAGCAGAGACTGTTGCAGAATCTTACATGTGCTTTTCCACAAAATACCAGTGGTGCACGTAGTGAATCTCACAGTTCCAACTTGCCAACCGTGGGACCGTCAAGTGTTCAGCACTCAAACCGTAACAGAACCACAGTATCTGCTGGTAACATCAATTTTGCGGAATCATTTCACCACTTTTTTAGCCCATCCTTTGCAAGGCCACAGGAGACAAGAAGTCTGACACATAGTCAACGCCTAGAGACGATGGTACAGGAGTATCTCCAAGTAAACATTGAAGCCACGACTGTGTCACTGGACCCTTGCTCTTTTTGGGCTTCCAATCTGGATAAATGGCCGGAGCTAGCCACTTACGCCTTGGAGATCTTGTCATGCCCCGCAGCCAGCGTTCTGTCTGAACGTGTGTTCAGCGCTGCTGGTGGTGTGCTGACAGATAAGCGCACGCGGCTCTCCACTGATAATGTAGACAGACTCACGTTCATAAAGATGAACAAATCATGGATCCGAAACGACTTTTCTACCCCTGTGTCATCCTGGGGAGAGTAAAAGCTTGATGATTGGTTAAAATCACCCTACCAACCGTTTTAAGCTTTCAAATTACTAATCATGTTTATCTGTATCTTGACTGGAAAATAATTTGGGCTTTGTAGCAGTGTGCAGCACTGATCCTATTAGGCCATCTATAATAAGCTTCACCAGATTTAAAATTAAAAATAATTTTTAGCTGCATCTAGCCCGGAAAATAATTTTGGGGCTCCGAGATGCGCAAGACACATAAGTGCCTTCTTGCTGCACTACCTGCAGCATGACCCTCATATTGTCAGAATTCGAAGTAATCATGACTACTGGGTTGCCACACTCTTAGATCCCCCAAACTTTTCGATCAACCTTTTCATTTTAATAAAGACCAAAAAAATGGTCATTTTTGAAATTATAAGCATTAGCAGGTTGTTAGAAACTGAAATCAAACAGTTTTCAACTCAAAACTTTATTCTAGGTGATGTTACATTTTCACATAGGACCCCTTGTTCGAAAGGAGCTTCTGAACTCTCTCGTCCATTGAATTTGTCAGGTTTTGGATGGTTTCTGCTTCAATTGTTTTGCATGAGGACAGAATACCCTCCCAGAGCTGTTGCTTAGATGTGAACTGCCTCCCGCCATCATAGACACTCCTTTTAATGATGCTCCAAAGGTTCTGAATGGGGTAGAGGTCAGGGGAGCATGGGGGTCACACCATAAGTTTGTCCCCTTTTATGCCCATATCAGCCAGAGATGCAGATGTTTTATGTGCAGCATGAGATGGTGCATTATCATGCAGAAAAATGATCTTGCTGTGAAATACACGGTTCTTCTTCTTGAACCATGGCAGGAAGTGCTGTTTGAGAAAATCCACATACATTATGGAGTTCATCTTTAGCGCCTTCAGGGATCCTAAAGGGGCCGACAATCTCTCTCCCCATGATTCCAGCCCAAAACATTACTCCACCTCCTCCTTGTTGGCGCTGTAGCCGTGTTTGCGTGGGGTGTCCATCAACCAGCCATCCTCCACTCCATTCATCTGGACCATCGAGCGCTGCACGGCACTCATCCGTGAACAAAACAGTTTTGAAATCAGTCTTCATGTAATGTTTGGCCCACTGGAGCCGTTTCTGCTTGTGTGAAGTGGATAGAGGAGGTCGACAGGATGGCGTATGCACAGCTGCAAACCTCTGAAGGACCCTGCATCTTGTTGTTCGGGGGACGTTGGAGGCACAAGCAGCTTCAAAAACTTGTCTGCTGCTATGACAAGGCTTTTTTGCTGCTGCTCTTTCAACCTGACGTAATTGCCTGTAGGAAAGAGTCCTCAATTTGCCCTTATCAGCACGCACACGTGTGTACTGTGAATCAGCTACATACTTCTTGATTGCCAAGACACTTCATCCTGATCATCGCACAATGTTGATTGTAGTCATGCCTTGACCTAAACACTCCACAATTTGTTGCTTCTCAGCAGCCGACACATCCTTTTTCTTTCCCATTTTGGCAGAAAATGTAGGCTGCTTAATAATGTGAGAGAGCCTTCTTAAGTAGTCTTGCCTTTCATTGGACACACCTGCCAAACTAATTAGCACAGGTGTCTGCAATTGCTTACAGTGATATAAAGAGCCCTGACACACATCACCATCAATGAGTTTAACTGACAAACAAACAAATTCTTCCCTTATCACTCCTAAACACTTTTTGCATAATAATTTGGAACACAGTGTACATGTGCTTTTCCACAAAACACCAGTGGTTCACGTAGTGAATCTTACAGTTCTAACTTGCCAACCGTGGTCTGTATGGAATTGTTCAATAAAGGGCCCAAAATTAAGATAACATAGATGGGAGAGGTCTCTATGAATAGGAATTCCTAAGTATTTGATACCCTGTGAGGGCCAGGCAAAGGGAAAGTTGGACTGGATGGAATCCTATATGGATTTAGGGAGGGAGACATCGAGGGCCTCAGACTTCGCTGCATTGATTTTAAAATTTTACCATGTAACAAAGTGATCTGTTTCAGCCATAACAGCAGGGATGGATATATGTGATTGAGTGATATATACTAGGACATCATCAGCAAATAGAGAGCACTTGTACTCGGTGCCTCCCACCTCAATCCACCTAATATTGGGGTTATGGCGAATTGATGAGAGCAGGTGCTCCGTCACTAGGATGTATAAGAGAGGGGACAGAGGACATCCCTGCCTTGTCCCATTGGTGATTGTGAAAGGTGATGAAAATGTTCTGACGCACCCCCTGGGCCTTGGGACACCCGGAGCCGGACCCTTTTTGGTGGATGCTGGTGGTTGTAGTCTTCGTGGCGGCGATCCGGTTCCGTGGCTCAGGGCGGTCAAACCAGTGGCGGAACTATTTATGTGGTTTTGATGTTTAAATGTCCGACTACGCCACCCGTGGATTGCGGTCAGAGTGAACCGCCGCTACAGGGCAGACCGCTAAGGCTGGTGTTGTGGGTGCAGCAGAGCGTAGCATAACTCCCCACGGGAGGAGTATAGCCTCAGGGCAGTGTATGCGGAGGATGGGGGTGATGGTGCAGGGCAGCAGCAGTAACGACACGGAGTCAGTGATGCAGTTCAGGGCCTTTACTCACAGTTCTTATTATCCAGACCACGTCTGCAGGTAACGGCTGCCCACGTCGTACTGTGCTCACCAGGTGAGGGGCTCAGACAACTCCCAGATAACTTTGGAGCGCTTCACAGGACCCCCTTTGTGTGTCCTTTGTCTGGCCTTTCTTACCATCACTTCTGTCCGGCTGCCTCGGGCCTCCTCTTGGTAAACTTGGCGCCAGTTTCCCTGACCCTATGTGGTGCCTTCCTAGCGGGTGGAGCAAGGGGCTGCGCCACATAAAATGTCAGAGCCTCCGGTTTCTAGCTGAGGGTCGTTTCCTGCCTCCACTAGTTCGGGGACCGGTCTCCCCCTTTGGCCTGACCCCTTCACGCAGGTGGATTCGGGCGTGCGGTGGCGATTCACCCGTCCGCACCCCTGGGATCCCTTCATTCCTCGTTCCTGGAGCCTTCTCCGCTCCTCTTCCTTCCTTCTCCCTCTTGCAGGCCTGGGCCTCTGTTACTAGGCCCGCCTCCGGAGCAGAGCTCATGCAGAGCCCCTGCTCCCTGCCACTTCTGCTCAGACTTCTCTGCACTGAACTTAGATGGTGCCCACCTTTTATACTCCCTTCTCAATGCACCCAGGAACTGCTTCCTCCCTGCTCCTGCACTGCAGGGTTCCCCTTCCTCAGTGTTCCCTCCCCCCACTCCAGCCAGGGACAGGGACTGTCGTGCCCATCTCAGGGGCATATTGGTCACCCTGCCCCACGGCAATGTGGTGTAATGCATGCAGGTGTCGGGTCCTGATCCACACTCCATCCTTATCTGAGAGTGAGATATCACACCTCTGGGTGAGGTGCAATACGTCTGTAGCAACCGAGCCCTCGGTGCTACAGTTCCATTTATCTTCAGCCTAGGTGACGTATTGTGATACAGGGCCGTGATTTTGGCTATAAAAGGGTCCCCTAGACCCCTACCCCAAGCTTTTTAAGAGAATCATATATGGCGTGCCAGGAGACTCTATGGAATGCTTTCTCAGCATCCAATGAGAGTATCTACTTACAAATTTTTAACTGCATCTAGCCCAGGAAATACTTTGTGCCTAGTAGCAGTGTCTGCTAGTCAGCGGATTATCCCGGCTGTTAAGCAAGCTACACCACCTGTAGTTTGGACACTTAATTTTTTCAAAGGAAATGCTTCGGGACCACGGGATACTCAGTGAAGAGCATCAGGAGGCACCCCAAGGCATAGGGGCTGGGACTGGCACTAGGATGCCTTGCGGTGGACAGCCGAGCTCGATCCTTATAAAAGCTTTTTAACTGCAGCAGCTTTAGTGGACGCTACTGGAGCTGGAATTACGCGGCTGCTGGCATGAGACTTGCCCTCCAATAGATCCTTGTAAATGGATTTAAAGTGTATTCATTCAAATTAGAGGGACAATTTAAATTAAAAAGCTTAGAGCTGCCTCCACCACAGGGGGGCTCTCTCGACCCACCAGCGGACAGGCACCAGTATTGGGAGAGGGGGGCTGGCCGTCAGGGTTCACCGCGGCTCTGGCACAAACCCTGCGACACGGAGGTGGCACGGGCAGGAGCGGACTGGCCGTCTCGGCTTCTCACTTTTTGGATTTTAGAAGGGCATGACATGCCTATATCTGTGTCTCCCCCTCCTTTTACTCCTCCACCTCTTTTCTTTTCGCATGACTATATGTACTTGTCACTTTTCCATGTGTTAGTTGTGTCTTCTGAGCAGTTTGTCAGCTTTTGGACACCTTTGAAGGTGTTTTCTATGTGTTTCTATGTGTTTTTGTTTGCCTGCCATTGGTTTTAACGGTGTTCGAAGGTGTTCGACGAACAGTTCGACGAACAGTTCGGCGAACACACGGGTGTTCGACGAACCGAACCGAACTCGAACACTACGGGGGTGGCTCAACACTACTCAACACTACTGGCAACGTCCCTCGTGTTGGTGTTACGGGGAACGGTTGCCCGCCTTCTGTCTGCGGCCACCACACTGCTTCTTCCTGCCTGTTGGGGTACTCTGCCTCCCTCCCCCTATGTGCTGCTGGCCTTGCTCTGCGTGTCGTCCTGCCACGTTAGGACAGTTACTAGATCATCCACCACCTCCTCCTCTTCCACTTCTGCACCACGGTCCTCCTCACTTCGTGGCAATTGTGTCTCGTCATTGTCCACCTCTTGTGACAAATTGCCATCGTCGCCTTCCTGTGGCTGTGGTTGTTCAAATATTTGCCAATCGCTACATGGGATCTCCTCTTCCACCACTTCAAGCGGAGCAGGCAAGGGGCACAAATATGGAAATGGACCAGTGAACAGCTCTTCAGAGTGTCCAACTGTGGGATCAGTTGCTGTCTGACGACACTCGGCATGGTAGGAGGAAGAAGCATCAGGGTGAGGAGGAGTATGCAGTCGAGACTCACGGCTACTAACACTTGACAGTGTGGAAGACAGACCGGAGGTGGTGGTGCCCAGGTGACTGGAAGTATTAGCTGCTTTCCAATTAATAACCTGTTCACACTGATCTGTTCACAATAGTGGTGCTGTTGTGTGCTTCCCTAGTAATTAGGTCAAGAACTGGTAGCGAGAAGATGTGGCTGTTGGTTGTGGCACATTTTCACCTTGGCCACGGCCCCGTCCTCTGCATGCACCATCACCAGAACATCCAGTTCCACGTCCCTTGCCACGCGCCTTGCCCATTGTAAATGAAGTAAAATAGCTTACACTCGCACTATCAATGGCCTACACCAGACTCTTTTAAACAGATATATTTGTGTCTGAACAGTCAGCGAGACACTCAAAATGTTTTTTTTATGGAAAAAGGTGGATTACACCCAGATTTGAACCGTGGGAGAGGAAAACCACATTTGTAGTTATCTGGTCTACACCAGACTCTTTTAAACAGATATATTTGTGTCTGAACAGTCAGCGAGACACTCAAAATGTTTTTTTTTATGCAAGAAATGCAAAAAAGTGGATAATACAGAGATTTGAACCGTGGAACTGCAAAACCACAGTTCTAGTTATCTGGCCTACACCAGACTCTTTTAAACAGATATATTTGTGTCTGAACAGTCAGCGAGACACTCAAAATGTTTTTTTTTATGCAAAAAAGGCAAAAAAGTGGATAATACAGAGATTTGAACCGTGGAACTGCAAAACCACAGTTCTAGCTACCTGTCCTACACCAGACTCTTTTAAACAGATATATTTGTGTCTGAACAGTCAGCGAGACACTCAAAATGTTTTTTTTTATGCAAAAAATGCAAAAAAGTGGATAATACAGAGATTTGAACCGTGGAACTGCAAAACCACAGTTCTAGTTATCTGGCCTACACCAGACTCTTTTAAACAGATATATTTGTGTCTGAACAGTCAGCGAGACACTCAAAATGTTTTTTTTTATGCAAAAAAGGCAAAAAAGTGGATAATACAGAGATTTGAACCGTGGGAGAGGAAAACGACAGTTCTAGTTATCTGGCCTACACCAGACTCTTTTAAACATATATATTTGTGTCTGAACAGTCAGCGAGACACTCAAAATGTTTTTTTTATGCAAAAAGGTGGATTACACCCAGATTTGAACCATGGAACTGCAAAACCACAGTTCTAGTTATCTGGCCTACACCAGACTCTTTTAAACAGATATATTTGTGTCTGAACAGTCAGCGAGACACTCAAAATGTTTTTTTTTATGCAAAAAAGTGGATAATACAGAGATTTGAACCGTGGAACTGCAAAACCACAGTTCTAGTTATCTGGCCTACACCAGACTCTTTTAAACAGATATATTTGTGTCTGAACACTCACAGACACACTCAAATTTTTTTTGGGGGGGTGGGGGGGGATACCAAAAGGTTAATAAGACGGGTATTTGTACAGTCTGACTGAGGAAAAAAAAAAAGAGGATTTAGATGAAAAAAAATCGATTTTTTCCTGGCCCCTGAGACCTGGGGCTAAGTCTAGCAATTTGAGCAGCAGTAGCACACAGGACTGTAATGCAGTGTTTGTTGGTATAACCACTACGTCTCCTATACAGTCTGCCTGCCTGATATCTGGGATGGATATTAGTCCTGAGAAGGACTGTTTGTTTGATTTGGCAGGCTATAGAGACCCTACACTACCTATTTCGCACAATATATCTCTCCCTAACTCAGCAGCACTGACCCTACACTGTCTTATCCCGGGCGACTGTGTCCAAGATGGCGACGCCCGGTTTTAAATACTCGAGGTGACGCTGTGCAGCCAGCCAATCACTGTAATGCCCACAACCAACATGGCTGCGGCATTACAGTGACTGGCTGGCAATCCCTGCATGTTCATTGGCTCTGTAAAGAGCGCCAAACGTGCAGGGCGGAGACCCGAGCTCCCGACCGAGTAACCCGGAAATGCTCGGTGCTCGCCGAACATCCCGAGTAGTGAGATGCTCGGGCGAGTACCGAGCAGTGTCGAGCATGCTCGCTCAACACTAGTAATAATACTTTAGAGTTTCTTTTCTTTGGTTGGGAGAGAAGCATTAGAACTGTGTAAAAGTTTGAATATTCATTGTTGGCCGAATATAATTAAAGGTATGGGCCACGTTAGCTTTATTTCCCCATATGTAATAAAGAAAGCACATACGGCAACTCTCTAATATAATGTTATTAGAAGATAATTGCCAATATCTTGAATAGTGCCCCACCTTCTTTAGTCCAATTTTCATAATTGACCATAAAGTATTCCAGTCCCAAAATGGTCACTGATTAAGGGAAAAGTGACTAGTCCTGTTCATCAGTAGCCTCCAATAAATAATATTGGGCATTGCAAGGAAAAATACCACATACACAGTACCACGTGCAGTATTATTCAGTGTAGGTCAATGATAGGATAGGTCAGGTCACACATCTTACCATCAGTGACCATGTTAGGAATACAGTGTCCTTACATTACAGTCACTGATGAGGTTTGGACAAGACAAGGTGGTGGCAGTATACAAATCAAAACATTGGTGCAAGCCTTTTAACAATATTATATTAGTGTGTGACTTCATGTGCTGTTTTCATGACATTTGGAAAATAAGTGGCCAACCCTTTAACCAGGTGCATTTTTGTCACAGGTCTCATGTGTGGTATATGAAGCAGGATCTCGAGCTAAGGCTAAGTGCCCACGATGCAGAAATGCTGCCGAGCGTTTCTGCATCTCCCTGGCAGAAGAAAGACCTGCGGATTTTACATGCGTTTTTCCTGCCAGGTAGAAGCGTTTGTGAAGCGTTTTTACATGCGATTTCACATGCGCGTTGTCAAGCGCTTTTCCAAGCGATTTTAGCATCACTTGGAAAATTGCTTGACAACTTGGTCACATTATATAAATCCATGCAACCAGCATCAATAGTAAAAAAAAGAATAAAATGTTGAAAAATAAAAAAAAAACATTATACGCACCTTCCGATGGCCCCCGGTCTCCTTCTCTGTTGCGTCCGTTTTTTTCGATGTCAGTGGTCGCGTGACCTGTCACATGACTAAATGACGTCATGGAAGGTCCTTTTACACCACCGCGAGCAGCTGAAGAGCCAGCAGCACCGCCGGGAGCAGACAGGGGGCCATCAGAAGGTAAGTATATGTTTATTTTTTATTTTAATTCTTTTTTAACTACAGGTACTATGGTACCCGGGTCTGGAGGAGAGTCTCCTCTTCTCCAGACCCAGGTACCATCCACACATTAATCGCATAAGATCCGCATGACTACATGTAGTCATGAGAATCTTATGTGATCCAATGCAAGTCAATGGCGGCGATTTCGCAGTGAAATCGCACTAGAATTGGACTTGCTGCGGCTTTTACCGCAATGCGAATTTGCAGCGGAAATTTCTGCATGATGTGCGCAGCACATGCGGATTTGCATTGCAGTAAATGGCAGACCTATTACAAGCGATTTTAATGCGTTTTCGCGGCGAAAATACACCGCAAAATGCATTAAAATCGCTTTGTGTGCACATAGCCTAAGCCCGCTACATACTGAGTAGATGTTGGCTGTGCTATGCAGCTGGAATCTGCCTGTAACAATAGTGATGGGAGCTCAGATTAATTGCTGATGTTTAACAATTTAAATGCCGCTGTCAATCTCTGATACAATGTGATTATGGACAGTCAATAGGTTTCCATGGCAGTCATGGGCCTCCTGAAGATCCCATGGCTTCCAACCTAGTCCTACTTCGAAGCCCAGCTAGAAGCTTGGCTTTTGTAGTAGAAATAGCCTGGCAGCCATAGAGAGGCCTTCATAGAAGAATGTCAATTACATTGTACTGATTGTGTCTGTAAAGCACTGTGGAATTAATGGTGCTATTGAAAAGAGTAAAACAAATAAATAAATACACTATATACTGCAATATTATAGCATTGCAGCACATAGTATAAGCGATCAAACATTAGCGACTTCAAGACCCTTAAAAGAGGAGTAAAAACTAATGTAATAATTAAAAAAAAAAATCACATCATGCTTCTTTGCCATTCAAAAATTAATACATAAAAAAAAAATAAATAAATTTGGTATCGTTGTATCCATAAAAGTCCAATCTATCAAAATTATTTAAACCATACGTTAAATACCGAAAAGAAGAACAAATTGAAATGCCAGAAATACCCTTCTTCGGTTGCCCCAGAAAATGCAACAAAAAAATTTCAAAATGTCAAGAACCCCAAAACGGTATCAATAAAAATAACAGTTCATAGTTTAAAAAACAATTCCTCACATAGGACCAGCCACAGAAAGATAAAGATAAATAAGATAAAGCAATGCAAGCAGAATGTTTTTTTAACAAGGTTCTGAATTTCTTTCAACAATTAAAATATATACAGTACAGACCAAAAGTTTGGACACACCTTCTCATTTAAAGATTTTTCTGTATTTTCATAACTATGAAAATTGTACATTCACACTGAAGGCATCAAAACTATGAATTAACACATGTGGAATTATATACTTAACAAAAAAGTGTGAAACAACTGAAAATATGTCTTATATTCTAGGTTCTTCAAAGTAGCCACCTTTTGCTTTGATGACTGCTTTGCACACTCTTGGCATTCTCTTGATGAGCTTCAAGAGGTAGTCACCGGAAATAGTTTTCACTTGACAGGTGTGCCCTGTCAGGTTTAATAAGTGGGATTTCTTTCCTTAAAAATGGAGCTGGGACCATCAGTGGCGTTGTGTAGAAGTCTGGCGGGTACACAGCTGATAGTCCTACTGAATAGATTGTTAGAATTTGTATTATGGCAAGAAAAAAGCAGCTAAGTAAACAAAAATGAGTGGCCATCATTACTTTAAGAAATGAAGGTCAGTAAGTGCGAAAAATTGGGAAAACTTTGAAAGTGTCCCCAAGTGCAGTTGCAAAAACCATCAAGCGCTACAAAGAAACTGGCTCACATGAGGACCGCCCCAGGAAAGGAAGACCAAGAGTCACCTCTGCTTCTGAGGATAAGTTTATCTGAGCCACCAGCCTCAGAAATCGCAGGTTAACAGCAGCTCAGATTAGAGACCAGGTCAATGCCACACAGAGTTCTAGCAGCAGACACATCTCTTGAATAACTGTTAAGAGGAGACTTTGTGCAACAGGCCTTCATGGTAAAATAGCTGCTAGGAAACCACTGCTAAAGACAGGCAACAAGCAGAAGAGACTTGTTTGGGCTAAAGAACACATGGAATGGACATTAGACCAGTGGAAATCTGTGCTTTGGTCTGATGAGTCCAAATTTGAGATCTTTGGTTCCAACCACCGTGTCTTTGTGCGACGCAGAAAAGGTGAACGGATGGATTCTACATGCCTGGTTCCCACCGTGAAGTATGGAGGAGGAGGTGTGATGGTGTGGGGGTGCTTTGCTGGTGACACTGTTGGGGATTTATTCAAAATTGAAGGCATACTGAACCAGCATGGCTACCACAACATCGTGCAGCGGCATGCTATTCCATCCGGTTTGCGTTTAGTTGGACCATCGTTTATTTTTTAACAGGACAATGACCCCAAACACACCTCCAGGCTGTGTAAGGGCTGTTTGACCAAGAAGGAGAGTGATGGGGTGCTACGCCAGATGACCTGGCCTCCACAGTCACCAGACCTGAACCCAATGGGCTGAGCTGGACAGCAGAGTGAAGGCAAAAGGGCCAACAAGTGCTAAGCATCTCTGGGAACTCCTTCAAGATTGTTGGAAGACCATTTCCGGTGACTACCTCTTGAAGCTCATCAAGAGAATGCCAAGAGTGTGCAAAGCAGTCATCAAAGCAAAAGGTGGCTACTTTGAAGAACCTAGAATATAAGACATATTTTCAGTTGTTTCACACTTTTTTGTTAAGTATATAATTCCACATGTGTTAATTCATAGTTTTGATGCCTTCAGTGTGAATGTACAATTTTCATAGTCATGAAAATACAGAAAAATCTTTAAATGAGAAGGTGTGTCCAAACTTTTGGTCTGTACTGTATATAAAAAAAAACCTTAGAAGTTTGGTATCCATTATTGTACTTACTTGGAGAATCACATTGTCAACTCATGTTTGCTAATAACAAAACAAAATCCAAGCCGCAACATAAAATCCAAATTACTATGTCAGAATTGCACTTTTTTTCACCATTTAATCCCATTTGGAATTTTTTTCCTGTTTTTCACTAGATTTTATGGTAAAATTAATTGTGTCACCTAAAAGTACATCCCATTCCCCATAAGACAAGCCTTTATTTGGCTATGTCAATGGAAAAATAAAAAAAGGGGAGAAAAAAGCAAAAGAGCAAAAACAAACAAATGAAAATTGCCAGATCTTGAAAGGGCTAAAAAATAATAACAACAGTTTCTGTAAATATACATAATATTTCATTCATAATTTTACAACACATACTTGAAACACAAGAACAGATATTTGGGAGGTCACAGGCAATCCCAGTATTGTGTTAGAGAATACTTTTTGAAACCTTGTAACTGTTCTTTATAGCAGAGTAAAATCTCAATCTCAGATTACAGTAAAATGAATTTGCATAGCCATTAGCATGAATCATTCAATTAAATATGTACTAACCTTGAATCTCAATATCCTTTTTATAACAATCAACTAACCTTGTAAGTGTCTGTACTTAATAATAAATGACAAAAGTACTCCTACACTGCAAGAGTTGTACATGGTGTATAAATGCCAAACAAATATGTCAGCTCAGCTAAGAACATAAACAAGATATATAATAAAGAATGTATTGCTTGTGGATTTAGAATGACTTTCTACTAGCACATAGATCTATACAGGAATAGACATAAACCTAGATTTTAAGATGAGTACAAAACAATATGTTCCTGAGGGTTAGGAAAACAATTTTCATATACTCAATAGCATAGCATATAAATTCTACCAGTAATTTCAGGTGGGATTTCAGAATAAACTGTCATGTGTGCAAAGCCAGCGTTAGGAGAGTAGGGACATAGGGCAATTGACCAGGGCCTTCATACCAAAGGGGCCCCTGCGAGACCCTACAGAGTAGGAGATTTGGTTAGTCTCTGGGCTGCCTGATTTTAAAACAATGCACTGATAATGGTAGCGCTGCATTATGAGTGCACTTTCTGAGATTGGAAGGGTCGACGGGCCTTTGGTGACATCATGGTCACATGATAAAATTCTTTCACCCTGCAGTGTGTGGAGTAACAGAAGAGGAGAGGCTTTTAAAGGGGTATTCCCATCTCCAAGATCCTATCCCAATATGTAGTAGGTGTAATAATAATAAGATTAGCAAATATCTCCAATTAGAAATGTAGTATAGTATTTTTGATTCGCTATCTCTCTTTCCTCATATGCAGGCATCGCAGGACCTTAGGTATCCATGGTTACGTCCACTAGCAACTAGCTAACTAACTATGACTTTATCAGTGGACGTAACCATGGATACCTAAGGTCCTGCGATGCCTGCACATGAAGAAAAGAGAGATAGCGAATCAGAAAAAATATACTACATTTCTAATTGGAGATATTTGCTAATATTACTATTATTACACCTACTACATATTGGGATATGATCTTGGAGGTGGGACTACCCCTTTAAGTCTCCCTGTGTAAATACAGTAGTATAGACTGTACATGTTACATTGACTGTGTATTTAGTGTAGACTACATGTAAACAATGATTGTATACAGTGTATCATTATGTAACATGGTCATGGGCATCAGCCGTGGATGGGGCTCACATCATCCGCGCCCCGCCATGTCACAAGAGAAGGGGGATCTGGCTGGGTGTGTGAGCTGCTGTTAGTAGGCGATATGCCTCTGTAGATGGCATGCAGCAGCTTGACTTGGCCGGCCAGGACCAGATGAGGTAGATGTGAATGAGGGAGACCAGGGTCCATAAATAAACTTTTCTTTACTAAAAAAAATTAATGACAAGTATATACATCTGATAGCAGGCACAAAACGTTATGAAAACTTCTGCACAATCCAGAGGCAGGAACTTTACGGACTACACGTGGCAGTACATTACTTCAATTACATGCTACATAAGTCCAGCAAACTATTATGGGAAGCTCCATCTTCTCCTGTGAGGACCAAATGGGTCAAGGTGTTACGCTGCAGCCACTCACAGATAGTCTCAATGCCCAGTTGATTTGTGAGGACCTCAGAGGCTGAGGTACGTCAATATTACGGACTCACTATTATTCTCAGAGTACATTTGATGAGGGCCACATGCTTCTTGCTGCAGAGGTGTATCTAGGTCTTCTAGAGTCCGGGGCAAGAATTCAGTTTGGCGCCTCTCCCCCCCAAGCACATATGTGACGCGCCCCTGGGCCTGTGTCGCGCTGCGTTGCGCACGCGGGAGCTTACCCGGAGCCGGATCTCTTGAGGGTTGTAGTCTCGTGGCGGTGACCCGGTCCGTGCCCAGGGAGTCAAACTGAGCGGCGATGTAACAGCGGTAGATGTAGGACGACTACGCCACCCGTTGAATGCAGCTATGGAGCTGCCGCTGCAGGACAGTCCGCTGAGGCCGGTGGATGGATGGTGCAGCGTAGATGGTATAACACCCAACGGGAGGGGTATGGCCTCAGGGCAGCAGATGTGGATGATGGGGGTAGCAGGAACCACTCAGAGACGGTGCGGTGTAATTCAGGGTCTTTACTGGTAACAACGATAGACCCTCCCGGAGTACTTGCTAGTGAACGGGGCCTGGTCAGTCCTTGAGCAGATGGGATCTCCCCTGGCCAGGCGGAGTTGTAGGCCTCCCAAACTGACTGTACTCTTCTGGCTACCTTGCTAGAAGCGGATATAAGTAGCCCACGTCCCTGAGTGTACCGTGTGGTGCTCACCCGTATGGCCGGTGACTCGGGGCCTTCTAATGGCTTCCGCTCCACGATGGCGGTGCTGGTCCCACGCGTGTGACCGTGCCTTCGGGTTTCTGGGCCTGAGGACCTGAAATCCCCTGCCGGTCGGCTTCTGCTGCTGGGTAAGGATTAGTCCCCACAGCCTCGGACGCCGGGTCCGGTAAGAAAGCTTCTCAGTCAGGGCGAGCTCTGCAGCTGCCAGCCCCTGACTCGTAGTAGTATTGCTTCTGCTGTTTCTTGTCTCTACTCTCCTTGACTGACTAACCCTGCCTCAGCCCAGGGTTTATACAGGGGAAGTTCTTCCCCTCCCAAGACTGGGCAGGAGGTGTGGCATGCACAGGATCCCTGACCAAAGGACCTCCCACCTGCTCTCAGACATAACATTACATTACTGTGGAAAACCAGACCCCTGGGGTGCCACATTCCCCCCTAGCGAAATTTAGTACTCCGGGACTAAACATATTTTAGAAAAAACATAACAAGATATAACAACAATAATAGTACAATAAGAAGAAACACATAAAGGTGGTCACGGCATGTCCGTAACCGGGTGTAGTCTTTGAAGAAAGCAAGGTGTCCATTTCACCAAAACATGGAGACGTAACCAGGTAGGGGTCTGTCCTACCCTGAGTCCTTAACAGTCTCTAGTCCATCCTGGGTTACGCTCCAACTATGTACAAGGATTCCCGGTAAATCCACCAAGGATTCCTAAAAATAACTGGAAACACAAAATTATACACAAGCAACAATACACAGATAAACATAAATAAAACAATTTATACACTTCAAATCCTCCAGCGTGCGGGTAACTGGCCTCTAGTGGCCCTAGTGGACCTACGGAGCTGACTGTCTGGCCCTGAACTACAGGGTGTAGGAGCTGTCAAGGGTAAACTGGGCAGCTGTCTACCGGCTCTTTGTCTCACTAGGGGTACGGCAGGCTCACTATAAGCAGAGGGTTGATCCTCCTGTTCTGCTTGTGTGGAGTCTTCTGCCTCCTGGACCGGCTGTTCTTCCAGCTCTACCTGTTGCTCCGTAGGTGCTTGGGATGCTGGTTGGAGGAAGGTGAGTACGGGTACCACAACTGCACCATTGACTTGAGTCCAAGACCGAGGGAAGTCCCCGAGCACAGTACTAACCATATCTTCCCTTTCCTCTACGGGTCGATGGTCTTCTTGTTCCTCTTCAGGGTTCCTCAGTTGTTCGGGACACTTCTTCAGGTGGTCCCGGGATACAATGGCTGTGGTTTCCCCTCCGTCTTTACTGATGGTACAAACCTTCGGGTTCTCGTGGCTTGAGGGCAGTACGGTGTACGCGTCCTTCTCCCACTGGTCATCCAACTTGTGGAGCCGTCTCTTCCTCTTCAAGACCTGCTCTCCGGGTACCAGGGGAACAGCGGGAGCATACTGGTTGTAAGTTTTCTCTTGTCTTTCCCTAGCCTGACAGAGACTTCGCTCCACGCTCTCCTGTACTCTCCGGTACTGCTGCTGCCTCTCTGTGTCCCAGTCTGTTTCTGGTGAAGTGTCCTCGGGTGTCAGGACTCCCATTTCCAGGTCAACAGGTAACTTACCAGGTCTTGCCCTCATTAGGTAAGCCGGGGTACAGTTGGTGGAACCTACCGGGATGTGGTTGTATAGGTCCACCAGATCGGGCAACTTCTCAGGCCACAGACTGCGTTCTTCCAGGGGCAACGTTTTTAGAAGATCCATTACCACCTGGTTCATTTTCTCACAAAGTCCATTAGTTTGCGGATGGTAGGGTGTCGTCCTTATCTTCCGGCAGCCATACAGATTGCAGAATTCCTGGAAGACCTCGGCTTCAAAGGCAGGTCCCTGGTCCGTCAGCACTTGGTCCGGGTACCCGTGTGGACGGCAAAAGTGCTGCTGGAAGGCTCTAGCTGCTGTTTGAGCCGTTAAGTCCTTGACGGGGACGACAACCAGAAACCGGGAGTAATGATCCACTATGGTTAACGCGTAGACGTAGCCACTTCTGCTTGGGGTCAGTTTTACATGATCCAAGGCTACCAGTTCCAACGGTTGCCGGGTGACGATGGACTACAGGGGAGTCTTCTGGCTGGCACGGTCCTTCCTTCTCAGGTTGCACGGGCCACAGTCTCTGCACCACTTCTCGATGGTTCCCCTGATGCCTACCCAGTGGAACCGCTCGCGCAGCAGGAACTCCAGCTTCTTCCACCCGAAGTGTCCAGCTCCGTCGTGGTATGCCTCCATCACCATGGCTGCGTCTCTTCGTGGCACCACTACTTGCCAGAGTAATTCATGCGTCCGGGAGTTAACCATTCTGCGGCACAACTTCCCTTTGTAAAGGAACAGTCGACTCTTCTCTGCCCATAGTTGTTTGGCTTCCTCCGGAGCGTCTGGTTCAAGGCGAGCCTCCGGCCGAGTCAGCATCTCCTTCACCAGTCGGACGGCAGGGTCGCTGTCTTGCGTTTCCGCCCAGTTGTAGTGGGGTAAAGGGTTCAACGTAGCAGCCTGCTTACTCCTTACCCGGTGGGAATACTGGATAGTCCCATGACGGTGGAATGCAGGGAGTTCAACTTCTTCCAGTCCCTCCGGATCTTCTCCTCCGTCCGGCAGGTTGGGCATCCTGGACAGGGCGTCCGCGTTGGTATTGGAGCGTCCTGCCCGGTATTTGATTGTGAACTCGTAGTTGGACAGACGGGCCATCCACCTCTGCTCCAGGGCACCGAGTCTTGCCGTGTCCAGGTGTGTCAACGGGTTGTTATCCGTGTACACGGTGAACCGGGAAGAAGCGAGGTAATGCTTAAAGCGCTCGGTGACTGCCCATACTACGGCCAGGAACTCTAACTTAAATGAGCTGTAATTCTCGGGGTTCCTTTCGGTGGGTCGCAGTTTTCGGCTGGCGTAGGCGATTACTCGTTCCTTCCCCTGCTGGATCTGGGACAGTACGGCTCCTAGCCCGATGTTACTGGCGTCGGTGTAGAGGATAAAGGGCTGGCTATAATCCGGGTACGCCAGGATTTCGTCCCCCGTGAGGGCCATCTTCAGCTGGCGGAAGGACTCTTCTTCCAGCTCCTCCCATTTGAAGGGCGGCTTCTGGTTCTTGGCCTTCCGGGACTGGCCTATCAGGAGGTCCTGCATAGGTGCTGCCTTTTTGGTGAAACCGGGAATAAACCTTCGGTAGTAGCCTACCAACCCGAGGAACTGCCGCACTTCTTTTACGCTGGAGGGGCTTGGCCATTCCTTAATTGCGGTGATCTTATCAGGGTCGGGAGCCACTCCGTCAGCGCTCACCACGTGTCCCAGGTACTGCACCTTTGGTTTCAGGAGGTGACACTTGGAGGGTTTCACCTTTAGGCCGTAACTTGCCAGAGCTTCGAACACTTCCGCCAGGTGTTTCAGGTGGTCCTCATACGTCTTGGAATATACGATGACATCGTCCAGGTACAACAGGACCGTCTCGAAGTTTCTGTGGCCCAGACAACACTCCATTAGTCGTTGGAAGGTTCCCGGTGCGTTGCAGAGTCCGAACGGCATGCAGGTGAACTCGCTAAGTCCCATCGGGGTGGTGAATGCGGTCTTCTCCCGGTCCGCCTCTGCTACAGGAACCTGCCAGTACCCGCTAGTGAGATCCAAGGTAGAGAAGAAGTTAGCAGATCTTAAAACAGCCAATGACTCCTCTATCCTTGGTAAGGGGTACGCATCCTTGTGTGTGATACGATTGATTTTCCGGTAATCTACACACATCCTCATGGTGTTGTCTTTCTTTCGGACTAAGACTAGTGGAGCTGCCCAGGGGCTACAGCTATCCCTGATCACCCCAGCCTCCTTCATGTCTCTAAGCATCCCCTTGGCGTGTTGGTAGTGTGCAGGGGGTACGGGTCGATACCTCTCTTTTATAGGAGGATGGTCTCCCGTGGGGATGTGGTGTTCTACCCCCTTGACTCGCCCGAAGTCTAACGGGTGTTTACTGAACACTCTCTCGTACTCCTGAACCACCCGATAGACTCCTTGTTTCTGGTGTGCGGGAGTGGAGTCAGTACCCAGATGTAGTTGCTGACACCAGTCCTCCATGTTTTTCTTAGAGCCGTTACCTTCCTCCGGGTGAGATGGAGGCAAGGGTTCCACAGATTGTATAGAATTTTGGTTAATGGTATATAATTTGGCTAGCGTGGCATACCGGGGCAGGTACACTTCCCTCTCCCCGATATTTATTATGCGAACGGGCACCCTCCCATGGCGTACATCAACCACCCCCCGTGCTGTCAAAATGGTGGGCCTACTGTCCGAGTAAACTGGTTCTACCATTGCCTGGTAATCTCTACCTCTCAGACCAATAGCTGCCCGGCACCAAATCATCATTTCACTTTTTGGGGGCATGGCAATAGGAAAAGGGTCACACATTCTTACGCTACCAATCTCACCGCCGGAGAGTTCCACCTGTTGCCGTCGCATCAGTGCCCGGATCTCTTTCTGGAGCACCCGCTGCTCGCCGGAGCTGGCGTTCTTGGCAACCTGCTGTAAAAGGAAAATCACCTCTGCAAGACAATTTTCAATTACATTAGTTCCTAGAGTTATTTTTGGGTGACTCTCGTGTTTGTCAATATCTACAATGATCAGTCCCTGTGCTGCCAGTTCGACTCTACCGATTTTGATGGTCACCTCTTTAAATCCGATCTGTGGCACGGGCTGGCCATTGCTGGCGATGATACTCAAGTCGTCGTCAGGGTAGCAGGTAATATCCGAGTCATTCCAGTACTGCTTAAAGAGCACGTACGGGATGGTGGTGACCTGTGACCCGGTGTCCAGTAGGGCACTCATGGGAATGCCATCCAGTACCACAGGCAAGACTGGACGTCCTCCCACATATCTGTCGCGCCAGTTCGATGGGCCTGGTGATCTTTTTCCTGGGGGTTGGCCCTCTACCCCAGGTTGTGCCCGTTTAAAGAACAGTACCTTGCCATATGTCCAGGTTGATTGCAGCGGTGGCAGATGGGTCGTCCGTCCTCGCTGTATCGGTCACTGGGTCTTCCTCTGGCCGGTGGGGTCCTCCTTGGTCGACGCCACGGGATGTCCTCCGGTCCGGATGCCAGCTGGATCTTCCCTGGGGTGGAAACCTGTAAAGACTGCACAGTTCGGGTTAGCGCAGCAACGCTCTTAGCTAGCTCTTGGACCTGATGGTGTAGGTCTGGAGCCGGGTCATTGTCCAAAGCCTGCGCATCAGCTCCCACAGGCCCTGCCGACAAGGGCGCCGCCTCCTGGTGGTAAGTGATAGCAGGGCGCTTGTGGGTCACAACGCCACCCGGTGCCGGTTCTCGGAGCACCCGGATGGCTCTGTCCTTGAACTGTGCAAAGCCCAGATGGGGATCCTGTAAGGCCATTGCCCGCAACTGGGTTCGGTGGGTATTACAATACAGTCCCTCTATAAACTGTTCGGTCAACAGCCTGTCCTCGTTTCCCACTCCATCAGGGTCGGTCTGCTTAATGGCCCTCAGGGCCTCTTGTAGGTTTAGTGCATAGTCCCTTATACTCTCATGCGCTCGCTGCTTGCACCCGTAGAATCTAAGCTTAATCTCGGCTGAGGTGCGGGTATCAAAGGTGTCCTTCAGCCGGGTTAGTATCCCTGCGACAGTCTTCCTCCCAGGTGGCCAGGATTTTACTTCCCTTTTGGCTGCCCCGGTTAGTTGGGCCACCAGGATGCTCACTTTTTGCTCTTCTGTGAGGGGGTACACCTGGAAGAGGCTATCCAGCTTTTCTCTAAAGTCATGCAGGGTATGTGACTCCCCTGAGTACTGGGGTAGCCAAGCTGCTCCCGGGATATAGGGCATGGTGAAGGGCATAACTGCAGCAGCGGTAGCGCTGGCGGGGGTTGAGGCAGTGAAGCTCTCCTCCGTATCCGACATCTTCCTCCCCCCTAGTGGACCGTGGCCTACCTTGTGATGATCCTGTTCCGTAGGCCGCGGCTCCGCAGTGGATCGTCAGGGTTGAGGACCTTCCGTCGCGCTCCTGTGACGTCGGCGTCTGCTGGGCTCCTTCCAGGACCTTACGCAACGTCCGGACGTGAGGCGGGGCTTCAGTTCTCGCGCGCTTTCGGAGTCCACGCCCCTCTTCTTCCCGCGCGGCGTCCTCAAGATGGCGTCCAATGGCGGGAAAACTCCACGGATGGCGGGAAGAAGGCAGAAGATGGCGCCGGATGGCGGGAAACTTCACCGATGGCGGGAAGAAGGCTGAAGATGGCGCCGGATGGCGGGAATCTTCACCACAGGTAAGTTTGAAAAGTCTCTTTTTCAGGCACGCAGTACCCGGTGGTTGCGGGCACGAAATCCTGCCGACTACGCCAAAGTTGACGCGCCCCTGGGCCTGTGTCGCGCTGCGTTGCGCACGCGGGAGCTTACCCGGAGCCGGATCTCTTGAGGGTTGTAGTCTCGTGGCGGTGACCCGGTCCGTGCCCAGGGAGTCAAACTGAGCGGCGATGTAACAGCGGTAGATGTAGGACGACTACGCCACCCGTTGAATGCAGCTATGGAGCTGCCGCTGCAGGACAGTCCGCTGAGGCCGGTGGATGGATGGTGCAGCGTAGATGGTATAACACCCAACGGGAGGGGTATGGCCTCAGGGCAGCAGATGTGGATGATGGGGGTAGCAGGAACCACTCAGAGACGGTGCGGTGTAATTCAGGGTCTTTACTGGTAACAACGATAGACCCTCCCGGAGTACTTGCTAGTGAACGGGGCCTGGTCAGTCCTTGAGCAGATGGGATCTCCCCTGGCCAGGCGGAGTTGTAGGCCTCCCAAACTGACTGTACTCTTCTGGCTACCTTGCTAGAAGCGGATATAAGTAGCCCACGTCCCTGAGTGTACCGTGTGGTGCTCACCCGTATGGCCGGTGACTCGGGGCCTTCTAATGGCTTCCGCTCCACGATGGCGGTGCTGGTCCCACGCGTGTGACCGTGCCTTCGGGTTTCTGGGCCTGAGGACCTGAAATCCCCTGCCGGTCGGCTTCTGCTGCTGGGTAAGGATTAGTCCCCACAGCCTCGGACGCCGGGTCCGGTAAGAAAGCTTCTCAGTCAGGGCGAGCTCTGCAGCTGCCAGCCCCTGACTCGTAGTAGTATTGCTTCTGCTGTTTCTTGTCTCTACTCTCCTTGACTGACTAACCCTGCCTCAGCCCAGGGTTTATACAGGGGAAGTTCTTCCCCTCCCAAGACTGGGCAGGAGGTGTGGCATGCACAGGATCCCTGACCAAAGGACCTCCCACCTGCTCTCAGACATAACATTACATTACTGTGGAAAACCAGACCCCTGGGGTGCCACATATGCACTTTGCACACTTAGTCACGTGTCGACGAGATGCTCTCCCTAATTCTCTCAATGTTCAGTGAAACACTGAGGCTGTGTGCACACGATGCGTTTTTCATGCGTTTATGCTGCGGAATTTCCGCAGCAGAAACGCATCAAAAACACATGGTAATCCGCACCCCATGGTCTCCAATGGCATTCCGCAATGTCAATACACATGCTGCGGATTTTTCCGCAGCGTTTCTGCAGCGCAAATAAATCCGCAGCATGTTCATTAATTTTGCGGAAGCGCAGCGGAAGCGCCGCCATTGACTTGTATTGAGACGCATAGAATCCGCGTCTGTACATTTGTACAAGCGGATTCTATGCGTCTCTATGTGCGGATGGTATCCAGTTCTGGAGGAGAGGAGACTCTCATCCAGACCTGGGTACCATTGTACCTGTAAAAAAAAGAATAAAATAATAAATAAAGTTTATATTCACCTGTCCGGCGGCCCCAGCAGCGCTTCTCCTTCCAGGACCTGAGATGACGTCGCGGTCATGTGACCGCAGGCTGTCTCGCGAGATGCCGGCAACCCGGAAGTAGCGCGACAACACACGCGACGGGGGATCGGTAAGTATAGCTTTATTTTTTATTTTTACGGTCACACTGTATAAATCCATGCCGTTTGCATGGATTTATACAGTGTGACCTAGCTGTCAAGCACTTTCCAAGTGATGCTATCGCCTGGAAAGTGCTTGTCAGTCCGCATGCGGAAACACATGCGTTAACGCATGTGGATACGCATGTGAATCCGCATGTATTCTGCATGTATTCTGCAGGAAAAACGCATGTACAATCTGCATGCGTTTTTTCTGCCAGGGAGATGCAGAAATGCTGCAGAAATGTTCTGCTTCATTTCTGCATCGTGGGCACATAGCCTGAGAGAAGCAGGAAGGGAATCTCGTGACCATGCGATGACTGATGGAACCTGCAAGCAGAGCTAAATCCTGACAGTGAGTATATTAGACGCTGTTGGGATTGGCATGCTACAGGGCTTCATTTTATAAGTAAAGGGCTTGTCCAGGTTTGAGATGAAAGTCTGCAGTCACTCTAAGTGATTGCAGGCTTCTGAATTCTCACAGCACATGCACTGCACACTTTTAGGATTCTCCTTTGCCGGTGGCAAGGGTGGATGGTCATGTCAGCACAAGTATGCGATTTGTATACTTCTGGCCATATTCTGACTAGACGTGTCTGGCCCTGCTCAATTTATTTTCATTGAATGAGGTCACATATACAGTTGGTATGGTAAGTATTCAGACCCCTTCAAATGTTTCACTCTTTGTTTCATTGCAGCCATTTGGTAAATTCTAAAAAGTTTATTTTTTTTCTCATTAAAGTACACTCTGCACCCCATCTTGATTGTAAAAAAACAGAAATGTAGAAATTTTTGCAAATTTATTAAAAAACAAAAACTGAAATATCACATGGTCATAAGTATTCAGACCCTATGCTCAGTATTGGATTTGGGGATCCTCTACCATTCTTTCTTGCAGATCCTCTCCAGTTCCATCAGGTTGGATGGTGAACGTTGGTGGACAGTCATTTTCAGGTCTCTCCAGAGATGCTCAATTGGCTTTAGGGTAGGGCTCTGGCTGGGCCAGTCAGGAATGGTCACAGAGTTGTTCTGAAGCCACTCCTTATTTATTTTAGCTGTGTGCTTAGGGTCATTGTCTTGTTGGAATGTGAACCTTCAGCCAAGTCTGAGGTCCGGAGCACTCTGGAAGAGGTTTTCATCCAGGATATCTCTGTACTTGGCCGCATTCTTGTTTCTTTCAATTGCAACCAGTCGTCCTGTCCCTGGAGCTGAAAAACACCCCCATAGAATGATGCTGTCACCATCATGTTTCACTTTTTGGATTGTATTGGGCAGGTGATGAGTAGTGCCTGTTTTTCTCCACACATACCACTTAGAATTATCACCAAAAAGTTCTATCTTCGTCTCATCAGACCAGAGAATCTTATTTCTCATAATCTGGGAGTCCTTCATGTGTTTTTGAGCAAATTTTATGCGGGCTTTCATATGTCTTGCACTGAGGAGAGGATTCCGTTGGGCTACTCTGCCATAAAGGCCCGACTGGTGGAGGGCTGCAGTGATAGTTGACTTTGTGGAACTTTCTCTCATCTCCCTACTGCATCTCTGGAGTTCATCCACAGTGATCTTGGGGTTCTTCTTTACCTCTCTCACCAAGGCTCTTCTCCCACGATTGCTCAGTTTGGCTGGACGGCCAGGTTTAGGAAGACTTCTGGTGGTCCCAAACTTCTTCCATTTAAGGAATATGGAGGCCACTGTGCTCTTAGGAACCTGGAGAAATGCAGAATTTTTTTTGTAACCTTGGCCAGATCTGTGCCTTGCCACAAATCTGTCTCTAAGCTCCTTGGGCTTCTCATTTGGTCTGACATGCACTGTGAGCTGTGAGGTCTTATATAGACAGGTGTGTGCCTTTCCAAATCAATTCCTATCAGTTTAATTAAACACAGCAGGACTCCAATGAAGGAGTAGAACCATCTCAAGGAGGATCACAAGGAAATGGACAGCATATGACTTGAATATGTGTCTGAGCAAAGGGTCTGAATACTTATGACCATGTGATATTTCAGTTTTTCTTTTTTAATAAATTTGCAAAAATTTCTACATTTCTGTTTTTTTTTCAGTCAAGATGGGTGCAGAGTGTACTTTAATGAGAAAAAAATGAACTTTTTAGAATTTACTAAATGGCTGCAATGAAACAAAGAGTGAAAAATTTAAAGGGGTCTGAATACTTTCCGTACCCACTGTATCTAGTCAGCACGTGACCGCATGTATGTAAATCGCCGCCATGAGAGAATCATGACTGCATGCAGTGCGCACTGTGAGAATTCAGAAGTCTGCAGTCACATGGAATGACTGCAGACTCAACACAAACTTGGACAGCCCCTTTAATGCTCCTAACATAAATAAAAACATGAGCATTAGTCAGTATCACAAATAACATTTACATCCAGGTTCCTGACAGATGACGTTGTCTCTGGAGTTGTTCTCTTTCTTTTCATCTTCCTCTTGTCCAGACACCATGATAACTTTTCTCATCCATAGCTCATCTCTGCAGACTTCCATCTTCTCCTGTATTCTGCAGCACATCCCCACATGATGCATTTAAATATCTGACCTATAATAAGCCCCTGAATAAATAATTGCCTCTCACTATATTCCCTGCACAAAATATGACCCATACACTGTCCCTCTTATGCTTCATGCTCTCCATACTGCTCTCTCCTTTCCAGACTGGGCACCCTCTTCATGCTGTCCTCTCACACTGGGTCCCCTCTATAGGGCCCAGTCTCTATACTGTGATCCCTCATCACACTACCCCTCCTTAGCATACGGTCCCCTCCTGGCTGTGCCTTTTCTCTGTCCCCCCATGCTACCCTCGCCCACACTACTCAGTCTTTATTTCTGTGCCCACTCACACTTTTTTTGTTTGGACCGGACAGCCCCTTTAAGCAAATGATTATATCTATACTAGACAAGAAGCTAAAGTGTAGCCAGGCCTGAAGTCCATCCTGATAACCCCTTTAAGGCACACTTGCCTAAGATAAGGAATCCTCCCTTCAGCTTAGTCTTCGCTTTAGGACTGAAACAAGGAACCCGTCCACCTTTTACTCCTTACTAGGCCCCCTTGCCTGAGATTAGGAATCTGTCAGCCACTTAATACTTGCCTTCCTATAGAACATGCTTTCCAATATTATGGTCTCTTTTCTTGGCACACAAACACCCATTTACATGCAGGTCTGCGAGCAACAAGATCATAGATCTTTACTTCTCAGGTACTCATCCCTACCTATCTAATAACAGGAAACTGCATTCTCTTATGCCCACTTAGCTCCTCCCATCCTGGGCTAGTCCCTATCTGCAGCTAACCCACTATTGCAACAGAAACAAACAGATAAAACAACATGTAAACCATGGCAATGCCTTATATAACCATAATATCTTCAAGGAGAAGTATTGGCAGCTTTTCCACTCCTTTACAAATAATTGTGCATATAGTGTAGACTGTATAAATTAGACTGTATATATGTATAGAAAGTATATATCATTAGCTGTAGATATAGTGTAGACTATTTATAAACATAGATTGTATATATCATAAGCATAGATTATAAACATAAAAGGATATATAAATTATACAAAGTGTAAATTGTGTCTACTCACCTGGTTTTACTTGCAGGAACCCTCTTTTTAGCCTACATCACCGGTATAGTTTTCTTCAAGTCGTCAAGAGTAGGTACTGCATCTACATTTAAAAATGTCTGCAGCAGAGATGAGGGGAATGATTACTATCCACCAATGTAAATGTGGCGCCCCTGAGGGTTCGACCGCCACAGGGATGCTGCACTTCTCTAATGGAGTGTAGTGTTCCTCCTCTGAGGTAAGAACAGTGTGATAGTCGTGACCCAACCTTGCATCCAACACCACATTTCTCCACCAGAGGGGGCTAGTATGCACTAGGTGCTGCCCTCCTGGTTACAGGGAGACTGGGGAACAAAGAGTTAGGGGAACCAGTTAGTGGGTGAGGGTGGAGGACTCACAAGTTAGTGACACTTAAAATTTGATATTTAATTCAAAGCCATCTTTGGTCCAGGTTCTTTGTCTGTTCTCTGATCGTTCTTTGACTGACAGCGGTAGTCAAGTCTTGGCACTGTGACCTCCCTCCCGTAGCACAGATCCTATGTGGGCCTGCATCGGATGGAGACACAGCCCTCGTACCCCGGCCTTGGGACGAGGGGCAGGTTGTAGACCAGGAATGTCTCAACCCAGCCAAGGACCAGGACCAAGAAGGCCCGGAGCTTAAGAGTGTGGCTCCATAGCAAATGGATCCCGGGGAGGATGCAGACGGAGCGGTGTATGCCACCTGTCCTCACCACCTGTTATTTCAGAGGGAGTCCGGCTGCAAGAGGGGTACCGGCCCCCGACACCCGACCTTGTTACTCCATGTCCTGGTCGGGAAAGCCCGGTAGACCCCGAGGATCCCATCGGATATCGGACGGAGCGGAGCTGCCACCTGTGCCCTTGTTCTGAGAGGAGCTCAGAGGGAGACCCGGCTTATTCGCACACACGGACAGGAAAGGAATTGGTCTGTTGTTCAGGAACACTCTGGTGTAGGGTCCCAATCGAACGCTGGACTTACTCGGAGGTTGTCGGACCCCCCGTCACTGGTGACCGCAGGACTCCATGGGGAGCAGGGAGTCGCCAACTCTAAAGTGAGTAAAGCCTTGAAAGTTCACCCTTATGGCCTCCGGACTGTTTATTCTGCGCCACACTGTACGACGTGGAGCCCGTTCTCCTCTACTACTACCCCCCTCCATCCTGTCCCTCTGCCCTGAGGCCCTGCTCCGCCTGTGAGGAGTAGTAATAACTTTGGCTGCCATGACACCATGCCTCAGCGGACTGCAGCGGCACTGGTGGCCTTCATCAGGTGCCACAGGTGGCGTAGTCGTAAACCAGCCACTCAACCCGGATAAGCCCACACCATCTTTTTTAACTGTGATGGCCCTGAGCACGGGTTGGGTCCGGGCCACGGCTGCACCCCATCTCTCCATCACAGGTCCCGACTCCGAGTCCCCCATCTCCCAGGGTAAACAAAAGGGCTTTTCGAGTAAGAGGCGTCACATAAACATGAAGCACTCGACGGCCTTTCAGGAAGCATAGGTCCGAGTTGCCATCGTCTAGTCTGTGGCTAGAGCTATCTCAGCTCATGAGGGAACCTGTAGGGACTGTGGGGTCAGGATCTCTAGTCTGCACACTAACCGGCAGGGTCAATTGCTGTTTTGGTGTGTTACCTATTTTCCTATACTATAATAACACAGCATCAGAAATATACCTAAAAGAATATACAGTGGCTTGTAAAAGTATTTATCCCGCTTGTTTTTTTTACCTTTTTTTACATTACAGTTACAACCTGTGTTTAAATATTTTTGTAATCTGATTTGTGTGTGATGCATCAGCACTAAATAATCTAAGTTGTTGAAGTGAAGTGAGAAGAATATAGGCATAAATTAAATTTATGGGATAAAATAAAAATTGGCATGTGAATATGTAATGCAAAAAAAGGAGCATGGACCGCACCTTCAAAAAGTCATACATTGATCTAATGCCTCTCGTCAAAAATATATATAATAGAACATGAGGTTCTCAGTTTAACATTCTGAGAAGGCTGTATGAAGTCCACTGCCATGTCACGGCAATCCTCTTAGTGGGTCCCTAACTTTTACTGAATTAAAGGAGCAGCGGCATGCGCTAACCAATGCTGCAGCGCCAATGCACCAGCAGGATGGGCGGCCTGGTGCCTTACAGCACCCATGCTGCAAGACTGAGTCACCATGATTCCATACCACACTGTCCCACAAACACAAAGTCACAGCAACAATGGCTGCCACACAACAGCAACACCCAATGGAAGAAACAAAAAAAACTCACCTTCCTCAAGCTCTCATGTGAGAGCAAAAAGGCTGAACCCCGTTTGCAGTCTCCTGCTAATTAAAATCACCTGTTCCAAATGGGAGGAGTGCTGATCCAAGAAAGGGGAAAGAATATGCAATGCAAAAAAAGGAGCCGCACCTCCAAAAAGTCATACATTGATCTAATGCCTCTCGGCAAAAATATATATAATAGAACATGAGGTTCTTAGTTTAACATTCTCTTTTTTTTTCAGCGTATGTGCATATGTATTAACCCCTTTTGCTATGAAGCGCCTAAAAAATTCTGGTAAAAGTAATTACCTTCATAAGTCACATGCTTAGTGAAAGGAAGTCCACCTGTGTACAATCTAAGTGTCACGTGATCTGTTAGTATATACATACCTTTTCTGAAAGGCCACAGAGGCTGCAACACCATTAAGAGGCACCACTAACAAAACAACACCGTGAAGACCAAGGAGATCTCCAAACAGGTTAGGGGCAAAGATGTTGAGAAGTACATGTCAGGCTTGGGTTCTAAAAAAATATCCCAATCTCTGATGATCCCCTGGAGCACCATCAAATCCATTATGATCAAATGAAATGAACACGGTACCACAACAAACCTGCCAAGAGAGAGCCACCCACCAAAACTTTCAGCTCGGGCAAGGTGGGCACAGAGACCAAAGGTAACCCTGAAGGAGCTGAGAGTTCCCAAGCAGAGACTGGAGTATCTGTTCATAAAACCACAATAACCTGTACACTCCATAGAGGTGGTCTTTATGGAAGAGTGGGCAGAAAAAAAACATTTACTGTTTGGGAGACTCCCCAGATGTATGGAGGAAGGGGCTGTGGTCAGATGAGATCAAAATTTAACTTTTTGGCCACCAAGGTAAACGCTATGTCTGGCCCAAACGAACACAGCTCATCACTCCTAGAACACCATCCCCACAGTGAAATGTGGTGGCAGCATCATGCTGTGGGGATGTTTTTCAGCTGCAGGGACAGGTAAAATGGTCCAAGTCGTGTGTAAATGTTTTGGAGTGGCCTAGACTATGCCCAGACCTTAATCCAATTGAGAATCTGTGGTCAGACTTGAAGATTGCTATTCACCAGAGGAAACCATCTAACTTGAAGGATCTGTAGTAGTTTTGCCTTGAGGAATGGGCAAAAATCCCAGTGGCAAGATGTGGAAAGTTAATAGAGACTTATCCAAGGTGATTTGCGGCTGTAATTGCTGCAAAAGGAGGCTCTATAAAGTACGGACTTTAGGGGGGTGAATAGTTATGCACACTGAAGTTTTCAGTTATTTTGTCCTATTTGTTGTTTGCTTCACAGAAAAAAAGAAAACCAAATGTTCACAGTTGTAGGCATGTTCTTTACATGAGCTGATGCAAACACTCAAAAAAAACTGTGAAATTCCAGATTGTGAGGTAGAAAAATGCCAAAGGAGTGAGTACTTTCACAAGCCACTATATTTTGTAAGGAATAGAAATGTTTTATTTTAGTATACTCATGCCAGTTGAGGACATAATGAATGAACGCAAAGAAGACAAGCCAAAAAAAGTCAGGGTACAACATGGAGCAGACCAAGGCAAACTGCATCCATCCACAACAAGCTATTTGGCTGTTCCTGTTCGGCATGCAGACTAGGAAAGCTAGAAGGCTGAAAACAGCAGTGCATTGCAACATGCAGCCATCCCCCTTTCTGGTGTCTTTATTTCAATGGCATCTGCATGGATGTAGGTACCATTGATTGGCTCCTTCTTCTACCATTCAGCTTATGCACCTGAGTGTCAGCTCAGTATGTGTGATGATGTTACTAGATTGAAGCAAATTGACAGAATGAGTCTAGGTGAGTAGTTGTTTTTTTGTCAGTCAGTACTTGTGTTGGGGCTGTAGGGATATCATACTGAGCGATGAACTAAAGGTACATCATACTGTGTGGGGGAGCTGTTGGGACATCAAACGGTGTGGGAGTCTGTGAAGGAATCATACTGTGTGGGGATCTGTAGGGCCATCATACTGTGTTTGGGGGACTGTAAGGCATTATGCTGTGTGTGGGGCCTATGGAGGCATCATACTGTGTGTGGGGGGAGTCATAACTGTGTGTTGAGGCTGTGTGGGCCATATTTCTATGTGGGCAACTGACATGCATCACACTGTGTGTGTGGGGGGGTGTTGTGCGGGCCATCAGACTGTGTGCGAAGAGCTGTGGGAGTATCATACTGTGTAGAGGTTGTGGGGGGTTATCATACTGATTACCATCGGTTCACTCTTCCACCATTCTGTTTGTGCGTCTGAGTATCAGTGCAGTAGATACGATGATGTCAATTTATCGAACGAAGCCTCAGTTCACATGCTGCATGGAGTCATTAAAAATATAAATCTGAAAATTGTGGTGTGCATTATTATTCAGCCCCCCGTAGCCTGGTACCCCTAGATAAAATCCTGAGTGACGAATTGCCTCCAGAAGTTGCGTAATTATTAAATTGAATCCATCTGTTTGTAATTTATTCTCAGTATAACTAAAGCTGTTCTATGAACAACTCAGAGGTTTGTTTGAGAATATCAGGGATCAAAAATCATCATGAAATGCTAGGAACACAAAAGACAAGTCAGGGAGAAAGTTGTGGAGGAGACTAAAGCCAGGTTAAGTTATAAAAATAGCGCAAGATCTGAATATCTCACAAAGCACTGTTCAATCCATCATCCAAAAATAGAATGAGTATGGCACAACTACAAACTTACCAAGACATGGTCGTCCACCTAAACTGACATCTAAATCAAGGAGGGCACAAATTAGAGAAGCAGCAGAAATCCACAACTCAGGTGGGAGAATCTGTCCACAATTAGTCATATACCACACAAATCTGTCCTTTACGGAAGAGTGGCAAGACAAACATATTTTTGAAAGCAAGCCATGAGAAGTCCCATTTGCAGTTTCTAAAAGGCCATGCAGGGGACACAGCTAATGTGTGGAAGAAGGTGCACTGGTCAGATGAGACCAAGTAGAACTTTTTGGGCTGAATGCAAAATGCTATATGTGGCGGAAAACTGACACTGCACATTACCCTCAAAACATCATCCCCACCGTAAACATGGTGGTGGCAACATCATGCTGTGGGGATGCTTTTCTTCAGCAGGGACAGGTATACTGGTCAGAGTTGATGGGAAGATGAATGGAGCTAAATACAGGGTGATCCTGGAGGAAAACTGGTTAGAGACTTGAGACTGGGGCGTAGGTTCACCTTTCAGCAGAACAACAACCATAATACTGCCAAAGCTACAATGGAAAGGTTTAGATCAAAACATATTCATGTGCTTGAATGCCTCAGTCAAAGTCCATACTTAAATCCCATTTAAAATGTGTGGCAATACTTAAATTGCTGTTCACCAATCTCACTGAGTTAGAGCTAGTTTGCAAAGAAGAATAGGCAAGAATATCAACTTCTAGATGTGCAAAATTGGTAGACAACTAACACAAAAGACTTGGAGCAATAATTGCAGCGAAAGGTCCTACAAAGTATTGACTCGGGGAGCAGAATACAAATGCACCACACAATTTTCATATTTATATTTTTAAAACATTTCAAACACTATGTATCATTTCCGTTGCACTTCACAATTATTTGCTAGTTAAGTGTTTGTATATCACATAAAATCCCCAAAAAATACATTCAAATTTGTGGGTGTACCGGGAATAAATGTGCAAATATTCACGGGGTGTGAATAAGTTTTCAAGGCACTGTATATATATATGTATATGTATATGTATATATATATATATATATATATATATATATATATATATATATACAGTACAGACCAAAAGTTTGGACACACCTTCTCATTTAAAGATTTTTCTGTATTTTCATGACTATGAAAATTGTACAATCACACTGAAGGCATCAAAACTATGAATTAACACCTGTGGAATTATATACTTAACAAAAAAGTTTGAAACAACTGAAAATATGTCTTATATTCTAGGTTCTTCAAAGTAGCCACCTTTTGCTTTGATGACTGCTTTGCACACTCTTGGCATTCTCTTGATGAGCTTCAAGAGGCAGTCACCGGAAATGGTTTTTCACTTCACAGGTGAGCCCTGTAAGGTTTAATAAGTGGGATTTCTTGCCTTATAAATGGGGTTGGGACCATTAGTTGTGTTGTGCATAAGTCTGGTGGATACACAGCTGATAGTCCTACTGAATAGACTGTTAGCTGCTTTTTTCTTGCCATAATACAAATTCTAAATAAAGAAAAATGAGTGGCCATCATTACTTTAAGAAATGAAGGTCAGTCAGTCCGAAAAATTGGGAAAACTTTGAAAGTGTCCCCAAGTGCAGTTGCAAAAACCATCAAGCGCTACAAAGAAACTGGCTCACATGAGGACTGCCCCAGGAAAGGAAGACCAAGAGTCACCTCTGCTTCTGAGGATAAGTTTATCTGAGTCACTAGCCGCAGAAATCGCAGGTTAACAGCAGCTCAGAGACCAGGTCAATGCCACACAGAGTTCTAGCAGCAGACACATCTCTACAACAACTGTTAAGAGGAGACTTTGTGCAGCAGGCCTTCATGGTAAAATAGCTGCTAGGAAACCACTGCTAAGGACATGCAACAAGCCGAAGAGACTTGTTTGGGCTAAAGAACACAAGGAATGGACATTAGACCAGTGGAAATCTGTGCTTTGGTCTGATGAGTCCAAATTTGAGATCTTTGGTTCCAACCACCGTGTCTTTGTGCGACGCAGAAAAGGTGAACGGATGGACTCTACATGCCTGGTTCCCACCGTGAAGCATGGAGGAGGAGGTGTGATGGTGTGGGGGTGCTTTGCTGGTGACACTGTTGGGGATTTATTCAAAATTGAAGACATACTGAACCAGCATGGCTACCACAGCATCTTGCAGCGGCATGCTATTCCATCCGGTTTGCGTTTAGTTGGACCATCATTTATTTTTCAACAGGACAATGACCCCAAACACACCTCCAGGCTGTGTAAGGGCTATTTGACCAAGAGGGAGAGTGATGGGGTGCTACGCCAGATGATCTGACTTCCACAGTCACCAGACCTGAATCCAATCGAGATGGTTTGGGGTGAGCTGGACCGCAGAGTGAAGGCAAAAGGGCCAACAAGTGCTAAGCATCTCTGGGAACTCCTTCAAGATTGTTGGAAGACCATTCCCGGTGACTACCTCTTGAAGCTCATGAAGAGAATGCCAAGAGTGTGCAAAGCAGTCATCAAAGCAAAAAGTGGCTACTTTGAAGAACCTAGAATATAAGACATATTTTCAGTTGCTTCACACTTTTTTGTTAAGTATATAATTCCACATGTGTTAATTCATAGTTTTGATGCCTTCAGTGTGAATGTACAATTTTCATAGTCATGAAAATACAGAAAAATCTTTAAATGAGAAGGTGTGTCCAAACTTTTGGTCTGTACTGTATATATATATATACAGTGTATATATATATATATATATATATATAACAAAAATATATATGTAATAATAAATGTATATATATATTATATATGTAATAATATATGTAATAATAATATATATGTATATGCAATAATATTAATATATGTAATAATATGTATATATATATGAATATATTGAAAACAGCACCATTTAACAATTACTCACTAATGGGTGCCATGCCTCCAGACAGTCTGTCCAAACTGTTGCATATCAAAAAGGTAAATCAGAAGGCAGCACTCCAAATAATTTTTTTAGAAAAAATGGACTTGGACTTTATTGAGCCCAAGAGGCTCTTGGGCTCAATAAAGTCCATTTTTTACAATAAATTATTTGGAGTGCTGCCTTCTGATATACCTTATATATATATATATATATATATATATATATATATATATATATATATACAGTACAGACCAAACGTTTGGACACACCACCTCATTTAAAGATTTTTCTGTGTTTTTATAACTATGAAAATTGTACATTCACACTGAAGGCATCAAAACTATGAATTAACACATGTGGAATTATATACTTAACAAAAAAGTGTGAAACGACTGAAAATATGTCTTATATTCTAGGTTCTTCAAAGTAGCCACCTTTTGCTTTGATGACTGTTTTGCACACTCTTGGCATTCTCTTGATGAGCTTCAAGAGGTAGTCACCGGAAATGGTCTTCCAACAATCTTGAAGGAGTTCCCAGAGATACATAGCACTTGTTGGCCCTTTTGCCTTCACTCTGCGGTCCAGTTCACCCCAAACCATCTCGATTGGGTTCAGGTCTGGTGACTGTGGAGGCCAGGTCATCTGGCGTAGCACCCCATCACTCTCCTTCTTGGTCAAATAGCCCTTACACAGCCTGGAGGTGTGTTTGGGGTCATTGTCCTGTTGAAAAATATATGATGGTCCAACTACACACAAACCGGATGGAATAGCATGCCACTGCAAGATGCTGTGGTATCCATGCTGATTCAGTATGACTTCAATTTTGAATAAATCCCCAACAGTGTCACCAGCAAAGCACCATCACACCTCCTCCTCCATGCTTCATGGTGGGAACCAGGCATGTAGAGTCCATCCGTTCACCTTTTCTGCGTCGCACAAAGACACGGTCGTTGGAACCAAAGATCTCAAATTTGGACTCATCAGACCAAAGCACAGATTTCCACTGGTCTAATGTCCATTCCTTGTGTTCTTTAGCCCAAACAAGTCTCTTCGGCTTGTTGCCTGTCCTTAGCAGTGGTTTCCTAGCAGCTATTTTACCATGAAGGCCTGCTGCACAAAGTCTCCTCTTAACAGTTGTTGAAGAGATGCATCTGCTGCTAGAACTCTGTGTGGCATTGACCTGGTCTCTAATCTGAGCTGCTGTTAACCTGCGATTTCTGAGGCTGGTGACTCGGATAAACTTATCCTCAGAAGCAGAGGTGACTCTTGGTCTTCCTTTCCTGGGGCGGTCCTCATGTGAGCCAGTTTCTTTGTAGCGCTTGATGGTTTTTGCAACTACACTTGGGGACACTTTCAAAGTTTTCCCAATTTTTCACACTGACTGACCTTCATTTCTTAAAGTAATGATTGCCACTCGTTTTTCTTTACTTAGCTGCTTTTTTCTTGCCATAATACAAATTCTAACAGTCTATTCAGTAGGACTATTGGCTGTGTATCCACCAGACTTCTGCACAACACAACTGATGGTCCCAACCCCATTTATAAGGCAAGAAATCCCACTTATTGAACCTGACAGGGCACACCTGTGAAGTGAAAACCATTTCCGGTAACTACCTCTTGAAGCTCATCAAGAGAATGCCAAGAGTGTGCAAAGCAGTCATCAAAGCAAAAAGTGGCTACTTTGAAGAACCTAGAATATAAGACATATTTTCAGTTGTTTCACACTTTTTTGTTAAGTATATAATTCCACATGTGTTAATTCATAGTTTTGATGCCTTCAGTGTGAATGTACAATTTTTATAGTCATGAAAATACATAAAAATCTTTAAATGAGAAGGTGTGTCCAAACTTTTGGTCTGTACTGTATATATATATATATATATATATATATATATATTATATGAAACAAGATAAAAAACAGCACAAGCAGTGTGTCACATGAGGCTCAGATAGTGGGGCATGCACAGTAGCACAGTGCTTGTTTGTTTTAATGGCAGAGGTTTATTCAGGGGCGGACACAGACTGTAGTGGGCCCCTGTGCAAGAAATTTTTGGGGGCCCCCCCCTGCTCTTCATAAGGCAACAAAGTTATGTAAACATAACCCCCCCATGTGCAGCTCACCCCACCGTGCATCTCACCCCACCGTGCATCTCTCACCCCCCCGTGCATCTCTCACCCCCCCCGTGCATCTTTCATCCCCCCATGTGCATCTCTCATCCCCCCATGTGCATCTCTCATCCCCCCCATGTGCATCTCTCATCCCCCCCATGTTCATCTCTCACCCCCCCCATGTGCATCTCTCATCCCCCCATGTGCATCTCTCACCCCCCCCATAGTGCATCTCTCATCCCCCCCCATAGTGCATCTCTCATCCCCCCCCATAGTGCATCTCTCATCCCCCCCACCATAGTGCATCTCTCATCCCCCCCACCATAGTGCATCTCTCATCCCCCCCACCATAGTGCATCTCTCATCCCCCCCACCATAGTGCATCTCTCACCCCCCCCACCATAGTGCATCTCTCATCCCCCCCCCACCATAGTGCATCTCTCACCCCCCCACCATAGTGCATCCCTCATCTCCCCCCCCACATGTGCATCTCTCATCTCCCCCCATAGTGCATCTCTCATCCCCCCACCATAGTGCATCTCTCATCCCCCCACCGTAGTCCATCTCTCACCCCCCCCATAGTGCATCTCTCATCCCCCCCCCACCATAGTGCATCTCTCATCCCCTCCCATCATAGTGCATCTCTCATCCCCTCCCACCATAGTGCATCTCTCATCCCCCCACCATAATGCATCTCTCATCCCTCCCACCATAGTGCATCTCTCATCCCCCCCACCATAGTGCATCTCTCATCCCCCCCACCATAGTGCATCTCTCATCCCCCCCCATAGTGCATCTCTCATCTCCCCCCATAGTGCATCTCTCATCTCCCCCCATAGTGCATCTCTCATCCCCCCCCCATAGTGCATCTCTCACCCCCCCCACCATAGTGCATCTCTCACCCCCCCACCATAGTGCATCTCTCATCCCCCCCCATAGTGCATCTCTCACCCCCCCACCATAGTGCATCTCTCATCCCCCCCCATAGTGCATCTCTCATCTCCCCCCATAGTGCATCTCTCATCTCCCCCCATAGTGCATCTCTCATCTCCCCCCATAGTGCATCTCTCATCTCCCCCCATAGTGCATCTCTCATCTCCCCCCATAGTGCATCTCTCATCTCCCCCCATAGTGCATCTCTCATCCCCCCCCCATAGTGCATCTCTCATCCCCCCCCCCATAGTGCATCTCTCATCCCCCCCCCATAGTGCATCTCTCATCCCCCCCCCATAGTGCATCTCTCATCCCCCCCCATAGTGCATCTCTCATCCCCCCCCCATAGTGCATCTCTCATCCCCCCCACTCCTAGTTAATTGTATTTAAAAAAAATAAAACTTGTTATACTTACCCCCATGCGATCCCTGCAGAATCCTGGCGCTCGTCCAAATCGCTGACACCAGGTTCTCCTGACTTCCGGCCATGTGACGGCGCCGTCACATGACCGGAAGTCAGGGGAATCATGAAGGCGCTGCCGCAGCATCGCAGCGCAGCGCTGAGACGTCCCGGACCCGGCGCTTAGCATGGGGCCGGGGGCCCCATGAGGAGAGAGACGCACAAGAGGGGGGGCCCCAACGGGGCTCCGAGGGGGCCCCTACCGGCCGGGCCCCATACTGGAGTCAGGACAGTCATGCCCTGATGGCGGCCCTGCTGGAGGGGCCCCCTCTCCCTCGGGGCCCCCGTTCAATGAACCGGCTGCACGGGCGGTAGTTCCGCCCCTGGGTTTATTTATCTCAACCATTTTTCAGCCATACAACAGAGTGAATACATCATATCAAACACAAAATGTTCCTACAATCGGCAATCAATTTGTAAAGATGAGATGTTCCGACATGCACATTAAATAAATAGCTAATATTAATGAAACACGGATAGAGTTTACTTCCATGAACTGTAATGTATCAGCAGTTGTAAGGCTGGCTTCACGTGTATCATTTGTGTTCACCCATTGGTTTTATGCCTTAACCAAATATATCTGATAATCGATTGTAAGATGGCCACCGGACAGGTCCTCGAGGGGAGATATGTACAGTATCAATGAGACTGGTATACTTAGTGATGTATGCCCAGGAAATCCGGCTGCTGCACGTATAGTGCTGAGAAAGTTAATGTTCAGGGCTGGATTTACGAGTAGTCAAAGAGCTGGGTGGGACTGGCTGCTCACATATCCCCACCCCGGAGCGTGGTACGGGAGATAAAAAGGAGACTAGTTGTCTCATTCAGTGTCTGTGTATGGAGGTGTGCAGATCCCCAGTGTTGCTCGTGCTTGCGAAGGACTAAAGAGATGGACACTAACCCAAGCGGGCGAACTCGCACTCCTGCATGTACTCTTTTACTTTGTGTTTTCACTTTGTGCCGGAAGTAGCTGTTTTTTTGGTTTGTTTGTCTTGAACGGTTTATGAAGTTTCAACAAACCAGCCTGGACATTCAACTGCAACCTCTACCTGTGCTTACCTGAAGTGCAACCGAGTGAGTAGAAACTACAATATTTGTACACTTTTTGCACTTTCACAGGGAGACATTATTACAACCAATGCCAAGACCACTTTCTCAGGAAAACGTAGAATCAGTATGTGTAGTATGCCTGGGGAACACAAAACTGGATTGCTGACAGAGACTATTATAGTCAAAGGGTTACACTGGGCAGCATTTGGGTTGTTATTTGATGGATCCATCCCCTATATGAACTCTGTTTTCCTGTTCCTATAACATGGCAGAAAGATGGAATTCTTAAAGCAGAAGTGAACAATAAACTAATAAGTAATGCTTGCAGAATAGTAGCAAGATAATTGTTTAAATGTACTGCCAAAAGAAACTAAGAGAAATACAACAAACACTTGCTTTTCCAGACTCTTAGAGGGTTACTGCCATCTTTGCCTTTCAAGGCTGAGTTGGGAATAACTACTTGTAGTTTCCAGCCACCAGAAGCTGGCTTCCGGAAACAGCCAAGCACAGCTGCTCTTCTCTGAAGTGAATGGAAGTTATGGAAATAGTGCAGCAAAGAGAGGTACGCTGTGTTGATTTCCAAGGGAGGTACACAAACAGTGTGGTGCATCTGGTAGCTGGGAGCTAGATGCAGTTATCACTTCTCTCAACTATAACTGACAGAGACAGGAATAAGCCTTTAATGACCTTACTTGTTTGCATTCATTAGCTGTAATGCAATATTCAAAGCTAAACAAAAGAGCCCGCAAAGACTGCAGTGACTTCAGATGGTGGCTGCACTTTTAGACAACTTGATCTCATCTTGATAGTCTGAAAATAATTTGGCCCCAATACACCAAGACAGGTATGAACTATGTTAGTCTTGATGAGGATGCGTGTTGGTGTCAGAAGTGCTTTATTCATTAAGAGGTGTGCTCTTCTTAATGACTCAGGTATGTCTGAAAAGTGACGTGCCTCCATGCGCCTCGGCACAAGTCTTATTCCAGTTAGGGACTGGAGTAAGATTTCTAACGTAAGGTGGGCCTCAAGTAGTCATGAATTAAACGAGCTACAGCTCCACGCTCTTGTTCCACCAATGTCTTCCCCAGCTCTGGCCAAAATTATTTTGAAAACATTAAAAGTTGCAAAATTTTTGCAACAACAATTTTGCAACTTATCAAAATGTTTTATGTCAGAACACTGGCAATAACACACCAATAAATCAAAGCCTTTATTTAGAATCTATGTTGTCTTAACTTTAAAAAACCATGCCAAACTCCAATGTCCCTTGCAAGAGATGTAGAGGTCGGAGGGCCTCCTGAAAACAATGTTCTCATTATTAGGAAGTGGGTCTCCCATACTGTTTGCCTATTCAGTGAATGCAACGGCTGCCAAAAATTTGGAGGAACTCCAATGTCCCTTGCAAGAGACGTAGTTATGGTGATATGGTAGTGATATGGAGGAGGATGTGGAGGATGAGGAGGAGGAGGACAAGAACAAATAGACAAAATCAGGAAGCATATACCCAGAGGTGCATGGGAATAGAGTTAGACCTCCCAAAAAAACCCACTATATTTGAGTTTATGTTACGCTGCTATCATTCAGTGGTTTTGAGAAGTCTGGCCCAATCCAGCCCTTGTTCATTTTTATAAGAGTCAGCCTGTCAGCATTTTCAGTTGACAGGCGGATGCGCTTATCAGTTATAATTCCACCAGCGGCATTAAAAACCCGCTCTGATAAAACGCTGGGGGCAGGGAGGCCAGGACCGCCAAGGCGTAGAGAGCCAGTTCATGCCACGTGTCCAGCTTGGATACCCAATAATCATAAGGCACAGAGGAATTACGGAGGATATTGGTACGGTCAGCAAGCTACTCCCTCACCATCTTCCGAAACTTTTCCCTCCTTGGGAGAATACCCCGCGCCTCAGGGCCTGTGTGATGGAAGGGGCTGCGAAAACTGTCCCAGAACTTTGACAGTGTTCCCCTGCCTCTGCTGGATTGCATTTGTGTCTCTCTCGCCGGTACTCCTTGGTTGTCCAGAGAACTGTGACCTCTGCCCCCTGCGTTTTCAGATGGGAATTTTTTAAATAATTTCGCAACAAGGGCCTTCTCGTATTGCACCATTTTATTAAGCCTGCCCAGCAAGGGAATATGAGACAGAAAGTTATCCTTAATAAACAGATTACGACCCGCATAATAAATCATGTGGGTAAGGGGTCTCCACAAAAGATTGGACCCCGTTACCACATAGCCTACTCAAAACAATACATAGAAATTGGGAGAACAGCTGAGTAGAATGGCACAGAAAAACTTTATTGGATAAATATTAAACGACAGTAAATCACTTTAGTAACAATGACATATAGATAGGACAAGCGGACATATAATCCCTCATATTGCATATAAATAGGTCTAAATAGAAGGTTCACCCCGAGGGTCAGGACATGGTGCAAAAATTAAGACAGGGAGAGGGACGTGTAGTTGAAATAATTAGGAATCACTCCCATGTGGGTTGTATGCTCCCAAAAGTCCCAAAAATCATGTTGCACCAGACTCACCCAGATAGAGAGGGACCCCAGACCTGCAAAAGGTGGTGCAGGGATAGGACACAGGGTTAGGGCTTTATCTGCTATCCAACCAACAACGTTTTGACACTGCTCTGGGTTCAATAATGGTGTACTGCGGTCCCCTAGTAATTGGGACAAGAAAGTCGAGAGACAAGATGTGGGTGTTTGTTGTAGCATAATTTCAGCTTGCCCACGGCCACGTTCTTGTCCTCTGCATGCACCATCACAATCACGTCCACTTCCCCATCTCTTGCCACCCACCTTGCCCCCTTTTAAATGGATGACAATATTTTCCACGTTCATGAGAAATGACTGATTTTAGAACGCAGTTATATGTGATACGTCTGACAGAGAACCACAGTTTTAAATAGCAGGCCTGTAATTTACTAATATTAGTCTACACAGAGACCTAATGTGAATAGCTTAACCGACACACTGCAACAAAATGGAAGGCAGAAATGACTGATTTTTGAACACTGTTGAAATATGGAAATATGGCTGTATTCTGCAGTGCTAACAAGCAAATGGAGCAGAAAAATGATGTACTCTGGATTGCTTTTTAAGCAAATAAGCAGGATTAAGATAAGAAAAAAAAAAACATTAACAGCTTATTGCCAAATGAAAACACAAAAGTCATTATCGCATGATATTTGGCGAGAAGCTCCTGTATATACTGATTACCTGGGAAAAGATAGTATCGGGGTCTACTAAAGGAAAATGGTAAATAAGTGGAGCTACTATGATGGGCAAAAGGGAAATCTTGGGTCTTGGCATTCATGTAAATGTTATTTTTACACATACCACCTACAGTGCTGGCCAAAAGTATTGGCACCCCTGCAATTCTGTCAGATAATACTCAGTTTCTTCCTGAAAATGATTGGAATCACAAATTCTTTGGTATTATTCTCTTCATTTAATTTGTCTTCAATGAAAAAAACACAAAAAGAATTGTCCTAAAGCCAAATTGGATATAATTCCTCACCAAACCTTAAAAAGGGGGTGGACAAAAGCATTGGCACTGTTTGAAAAATCATGTGATGCTTCTCTAATTCGTGTAATTAACAGCACCTGTAACTTACCTGTGGCACCTAACAGGTGTTGGCAATAACTAAATCACACTTGCAGCCAGTTAACATGGATTAAAGTTGACTCAACCTCTGTCCTGGGTCCTTGTGTGTACCACATTGAGCATGGAGAAAAGAAAGAAGACCAAAGAACGGTCTGAGGACTTGAGAAACCAAATTGTGAGGAAGCATGAGCAATCTCAAGGCTACAAGTCCATCTCCAAAGACCTGAATGTTCCTGTGTCTTCCGTGCGCAGTGTCATCAAGAAGTTTAAAGCCCATGGCACTGTGGCTAACCTCCCTAGATATGGACGGAAAAGAAAAATTGACGAGAGATTTCAAAGCAAGATTGTGCGGATGGTGGATAAAGAACCTCGACTAACATCCAAACAAGTTCAAGCTGCCCTGCAGTCCGAGGGTACAACAGTGTCAACCCGTACTATCCGTCGGCGTCTGAATGAAAAGGGACTGTATGGTAGGATACCCAGGAAGACCCCACTTCTTACCCCGAGACATAAAAAAGCCAGGCTGGAGTTTGCCAAAACTTACCTGAGAAAGCCTAAAACGTTTTGGAAGAATGTTCTCTGGTCAGATGAGACAAAAGTAGAGCTTTTTGGGAAAAAGCATCAACATAGAGTGTACAGGAAAAAAAAAGAGGCATTCAAAGAAAAGAACACGGTCCCTACAGTCAAACATGGTGGAGGTTCCCTGATGTTTTGGGGTTGCTTTGCTGCTTCTGGCACTGGACTGCTTGACCGTGTGCATGGCATTATGAAGTCTGAAGACTACCAACAAATTTTGCAGCATAATGTAGGGCCCAGTGTGAGAAAGCTGTGTCTTCCTCAGAGGTCATGGGTCTTCCAGCAGGACAATGACCCAAAACACACTTCCAAAAGCACTATAAAATGGTTTGAGAGAAAGCACTGGAGACTTCTAAGGTGGCCAGCAATGAGTCCAGACCTGAATCCCATAAAACACCTGTGGAGAGATCTCAAAATGGCAGTTTGGAGAAGGCACCCTTCAAATATCAGGGACCTGGAGCAGTTTGCCAAAGAAGAATGGTCTACAATTCAAGCAGAGCATTGTAAGAAACTCATTGATGGTTACCGGAAGCGGTTGTTCGCAGTTATTTTGGCTAAAGGTTGTGCAACCAAGTATTAGGCTGAGGGTGCCAATACTTTTGTCCGGCCCTTTTTTGGAGTTTTGTGTGAAATGATTAATGATTTGATTTTTGCTTCATTCTCTTTTGTGTTTTTTCCTTGTAAGCAAATTAAATGAAGAGAATAATACCAAAGAATTTGTGATTGCAATCATTTTCAGGGAGAAACTGAGTATTATCTGACAGAATTGCAGGGGTGCCAATACTTTTGGCCAGCACTGTACATAAACATTGCGATGTAGGTATTTGGTAAAGGCAGTGGTCTCTTTCATTAGGGTAATGTATCCTGCTAAATTGTAGAACACGACAAATAGTTTAAGATGCTGCCGGTGTCCAAATACCCCAGATGTTAATCTGATTGAGAATCCGTGAGATGTTCTAGCAGAACAATCCTGATCAATGCAGACCTCAGCTTACAGGACGTAAAAGGGTTGTCTCATTAACAGTTCCAGCACCAAGCACCCATGATATAAAGCAGATTTTGCTAAATGAGGCTGCTGCGGGGGAAAAGTGGTATTATATAGTGGCCATTCCGCTGTCCCTGTAATACAGAGAAAGTTCGAGTTATAGAATACAGCATATCAACAGGGCTGGCTTTTATGGCAAACATTTAAAAATTTGTTGCTTAAAGGTGTTTTCCCACTAACAAAATTAATTTTAATCAATAGATATTTAAAATTCAGTGCAACCATTCAGTCTGACATGCAGCAGAGTCACGGAGCTGCGCGTGCTAGCACAGACCAGTGACTCGTGGTGACGGGAATAAGGTGAGCAGAGTTTATAGCGAATGAACTCCGTTGACCTCAATGACTTCAGCGAGAGCCCCATGAGAACTTTCCTATGATCTCATGCTCATGGCAGTGAGGTGAATGGAGCTCATTCGCTATGAACTCTTCTCACCTTTTTCCCATCACCGCGAGGCACTGATGCTGCGCAAGTACGCGCAGCTCAGGGTCTCTGCTGAATGCTTGCATCAGGCAAACATTCAGCATGCTATCTAGATGTAGCAGAGCTAGACGTGTCAAGGGACAAATAGATTATCTACTTGTCGGACAGGTGAGGATAATGTTAGTTTACTATTTTTATTCTTTTATAGGGGACATTGGCTTCAGTGGATTAGGCATAAAGGTGAGTATAATTGTTTATTTAATTTTAACTCAATAAAGCAGTCTGTGTCATTATTTCAAATAAAAATCTTTATTCTGGGTGTTTATTTACATTTTGACTGTAGGGTTAATAAAGGGGGCGTCTTATAGATGCCTCTCCATTACTAACCCCTGGACTTGATGTTAGCTGTCAATACAAATCTTACATCAACCCCAACCCTATTACCCCACTGCTACCACATCAGGGCAAGTGGGAAGAGCGGAGGCTAAGCGCCAGAATTGCGCATCTTATGTATGCGCCTATTTTGAGGAAACCGAGAGCTGATGTTTTTAGTCTGGGAGGGGGCCAATATCCATGGCCCCTTTCTAGGCTATTAATATCAGCCCGCAGCTGTCTGCATGACACTCGCATAACACCCGACTTTTCAGGAAAAACATTGGACCGTTTTTTTTTTCACGGTGATGCATAGTTAAGTGTGCTTGAATCTGTCATTAGCTGGAGTCTGGTGACTTCCATGGACACTAAATGGTAATGGTCAGCTCAGCCCAACAAAATTGATGGATGTGGTGAACAATTACATAATATGGGCGGGCACCTTAAGACATGCCATTTTCCTGGTAAAATGGAAGAAAACAAGACACAGTTTGTTGTCATTACTCTCTGGCCATGGACAGGAGCTGCGCGAACTTCTTGAGAGTTTGCATTCCTTGGCACAGAATTTTATTCGCCGGACTACATGACGTCATCTGTGACCCACAGGTAACTTCTCACCAGCCTGACTAATCATAATCTGAGCCTGGAGTCCAGGTGGGTAAGCAGATTCACACAGCTCCTGTCCACGGCCAGAGAGCACTGACCAGGACCATGGACTGGGGTTTCAGGAAGCAATCCACCCATCATTTGTTGTTAGTTATGCTCACAGTTGATTACATGTTTACCCCACACAAAGCTCAAAGTTTTGTCTGTTATAGAGTCATACAGACACTTTGTTGTTGATGTTAGTATAATCATTTTTAATATTCAAGCAGAGCACATGTCTGTACTATGAAGAACCTTCATCAGGGAACACTAGAGGATCATAGGGAACTGTTTAACATTAGATAAAAAACAAAACAAAATACAACTCTACAGCGGCCGTAAAACATTTAAAGCAATGAGAAGAAACAAGTTGGTGATGATAGTCCTACATGATCCTACATGGCAAAGAATATACATGGATCTGAATTATTCCTTACATTTGATTTGATATTAGAATGTGGCAGTGGTTTTGTTATCACAAAAACAGGTCTACTTACAAATATCTGATTTTATCTCCCATTATTTTATTGGCTATTTATGGTATGTATTTGGGATGATTTTTAAGGTTCTTCAACGAATCCTTATACTGTTGATAAAAAGCCAAGATCAAGGTATTTACTTTCAGTATGATACAATACTAGTAAAGGAAAATATTGTGTTTTTGCGCACATTAGTTATTATACAAGCTGGGGCTACTTGGCCATATAAATCTCATTTTCTAGAGTGGATGTGTTTAAATGGAGATTATCAATGGTGAGATAATATTTGAAGGATCTCAGTGGAAGTGACTTTGATTTACTCGGATTACACCTAAGGATGGTCATGTCCTTGAAGAAGAAACAGCAGAGAATGAGAAAGTGAGGGAGCAGGATTTGCTGGGCTTTGAAATCTGCTATTTAACGCAACAATCCTCTTGTAGGGCTGAACCACAGCAGGCGAGTCACAAAGCAGAGAAAAAAATGACACAATGCTGGATAAACATTTTCTTTTAGGCTAAGAAGAGAGAGAATAGGAGACATATAAAGTGCACATAATACATATAAAGAACCAAATCAAAAGGCAATAAAAGGGAGAGAAAGTGAACAAAAGGCAGGAAGGGAGAAAAGAGAAATGCAAATGGATGAGACAAAAAAAAGAAAGAAGAAAGGAGAACAAGAGGGGGGAAAGAAGTAATATTTCCTTGATAAAAATGCACAAAAGGGAAGATGAACTTTGTTCTTTTCCCCCTCTCTTTCTACTTTCCTCTCTTTCTGCTCCTCGCCTCGCAGCACGCCAGCCTAAGCTGAGAGCTGTAATGTCATTAAATTGCAAATGCTTTTTCATTTCCGACACACACTGTTTACTTATCTGGCAAAAACATATGTTGGAAGGAATCCGTTAAATTCTGCCCATTGCCTTGGGTAAAAGTGCAATAGAAACGGCCCCAGTGAGCTGCCTCTTTCTTCTCCCAGCACTACTCTTATCAGGAAGACTGCCTGGCAGAAACAGGCTAGTTGAATGAAAAACGAAGATACAGACGCAGATTACGGAAGAACACTGAGCACAAAATTCCTGGAGAGAGGGTCACTCCATAGCAAATGATTTCACTGCTCTAGATCTGCATAAATTACTATTTTTAAGGCATCTCCAAAGTCTGTATATTTTTCTCACTCTGTCAAACATTTAATTTCACGCCCCATGTTCTGAATATGCTAAAATGCATATCTCTGATGCACCTTTAAGCCAGAAAAACGAATGCAAAATTGAAGATAAAATGATGCGATTTGCACTACAAGCCTATTACTTGAAGTATTTACATATAGTTTACCTCTGCAATTCTGAAAACCATTTTTTTTTCTTAAAAATATATCTGGATTAAGGTCATTATAAATATGTATAAAGATTTGTTTAGAAAAATAGATTTGCTAGTTAAAGTAAAGAAGAAAAAAAAGGACGGACGGAATAGCTTTAGACCACCACAGAGAAGACTTTAACACTTTCCGAGGGAATAAGAAAAATCCTGATTAATAGACACTTGTCCTTATTCAAACTAAAAAATGAAATCTTCTTAAACAGGTTAAAACAGGACATGTGTAACATTTCAGAGAGAACAGACAATTTAAATAAATCCAACTTTCATGTATTTTCAAGCACGGCTAAGGCATATTAGCATTCTAATTGAAGTTTATCACTGACCGGCTAAGCCTTGTATATACAAAATACAAAGTCAGACAATAAGTGTGGGAAAATGTCAAAAAATACTAAATTCAAAAATACATATAACAGTGGATGTCCTGTTTTATTTTTAGTTGTATTTAGGAGTGAACGTTTTTAGTAACATTTCTAGAAATATTGACTTTTAATGTATATAATGTATTGGACAAATAGTCAAATTGGCTACTTTATCGATAGAATAAGAATTTATTCTACAGAGATCATGCACAATCCAGGGCGGCTCTTTTCTCCGGCCTTGTGCTGTATTTAAAGACATTTATCGCTTTTAAAGGAGAAAGGTTGTATATGACAGGGTGTGATTTCCAGCCACACGGACATAGGCAGTTAATTTCACATGACTGGTGGTGAATATATTAATTGTAACATGCTGTGATAGAGTCACGCCGTCACATTATAGAGCAGCTGAACGGTGATCATTTACAGTAGCTACACATCCACAAATATGATTGATTACACACGTAAATATTAATCATGTAACCTGGACCCAGGGCGAAGAGTTAATATAAGCACTTATGAAGTTTCCGTGTTCTCTTTATTTGGCAAGCACATGGACGATAAAAAATAAAGACTTTTAAATGCATCTATAGATATCAAGTAAATTAATGCTTGAAAAAATGTGTTGATTTATTTGCCTTATTTTCTTCAAATGAAAAAACAAACAAACATTCTCCCCATACAAATAAATAAAAGAAAATAACTATAATAATACCTATATTCTATTAAGTGTAGATATGTTGACCCTGAAGGGTATGTGCACACGTTAAGCATTTGGTGCAGAAATTTCTGCATCTCTAGACTGGAAAAATGCCTAGGCAAAAATGAGCACTTTTGTTGCGTTTTTGGTGCAGATTTTTCCCCACTCATTAGTATGGGTGAAATCTGCAGCAAAAGTGCTGAAAGAATTGACGTACTTAAGATTTAAATCTGCAAGTCACAAATAAGCAACGTGTGCATGAGACTTCAGGATTCTCATTCACTTTGCTGGCATCAGGAAACTCTTCCTGTTTTGTGACAAATCTGCGCAGAAAAAAACGCAACATGTGCACGCAGCTTTATGGATTGTTCAATTTAATCTTCTATGTCACTTGTGTTTTGATGAAGATTATGCAATATTTTATTAAAATATCCTGCACTACTGAAACATCTGATAAACACAGTATAGGAATGTATTTGTAATGTCTCAATTATTACATCCACATCTGTGCTAGAGAACAAATAGTCTCCTCATGAGCTGTTAAATTCATTGGAAGAAAATGATAGAATTAGTGGGATCATTTGACATGTTACGTTACGCCTTTGTCGGAGAAGGATGGGATTTAAGTCTTTGTCAATAAGGCACAGTGAAGTTGCCAGCGGATCTGCTGCCCTGCATCCCCCTCTAGTGGCTGCTTTATAGAGCAGACGGCAAACCAAAACGCCATGTGTAAGGACTGAGACTTCGTATGAAACATGTAGGGAAAGCTCTCACATTTATTATTTTTTTTCTATAGTTCTCGGAATGTTAGGTTTTATTCTATTCAACAAATAAAATTTGTTTTGCAATTTTTTATCCAAAAAAAAATTATGTATATCCTTACCTTTCCCTATTGCTGCCATCAAGCAGGGGTGGTGTTTCATCCGAGCCAAGGATTCGCTAGCTACTTCAACGTGGGTGAGATGCATCACACTTTTATATTCTTGGCATACCAGAATTTACAAGGTTTTCCCTGGAGCTCAATATACTTGTAAAAACACCCAAATGTCAGATATACTTACCTTCTATATTCTGGGGCACTCTCGGTGAGATGTACTTGTCATATTTTGGTAAATAAATAAATATATATAAATATACAGTGCTTGAATTGTATTCATTTTTATTCTCGGAACAAAAAAAATTCTGCTGCAGTTTTTTAATTATTTTAATAGGAAACAGATCATCATAAATGATGTTATAAAATTATTATATTCAATGCTTTAGATATGACAGTACCAAATATGTGTCAATTATTTTATGTATTTAGACTTACATTTATAACATTTATTGTATAATTTTTTTTTTTTTCTGACTGCATAGATTTTTTTTATTTGGAGTTTTATTTTTTTAAGGGAATATGCCATCAAAAATGTTTTTCAACAACTTAAGAAATGTTTGAAAAAGGATCAGAGAGGATGAAGTTTAGGATTACAACGTGGAGCCATTTTGTTGGTGACTGCCAGTGATACTGAAAAGTGGACAGTGTCACCGAGGACGGCCGGCAGAGCCAATTCTGTTAGTTGGTGCTGATCACTGTGTCTCGTGTTGGGAATAAATACACGGACTGGATCCCGTGCTGGGATTAGATATGCGCACTGTATCCCACAGTTTGATTAGATGCGAGGACTGTATCCTGTGATGGAATTAGATAAGTGGACTGTAACCCGCGATGGGATTAGATACGTTGATTGTATCGTGTGCTGGGATTAGATACGAGGACTGCATCACATGCTGGTATTAGATACGTGGACTGCATCACATGCTGGGATTAGATAAACAGACTGTATCACACAGGATGGGATTAGATACATGGACTATATCACACAGGATGGGATTAGATACAGTCCTCATTAGCGTGTATTACATATTGGGATTGTATGCAGAGCTCAGCAGAGTATATCATACAGAATGGAATTAGATACACAGACTGTATCACGCACTGGGAGTAGATACACGGAGTGTATCGAACAGATTGGGATTAGATACATGGTTCTGTGGGCTGTATCACATATGATGAGCATTAAATACGCGGCTCGGTGGGCTGTATTACACATGATGGGATTAGATACGCAGCTCTGTGGGCTGTATGACAAATGGGCACTAGATACACAGCTCAGCAGGCTGCATCACACATGATGGGGATGAGATGTGCAAATCTTTGGACCGTATCGTACATGATGGGCATTAGATATGTGGCTTTGCAAGCTGTATCATACATGATGGGCATTAGATAAGTGGCTTTGTGGGCTGTATCATACATGATGGACATTAGATATGCAGTATTGCATGCTGTATCACACATGATGAGATTAGATACGCGGCTCTATTTTAGTGTTTATTAATCAGGTAGTTGTTCAGAGATTTCCAAGTATGTCTTATCAACAGGGATTATAGCAAAGCATCACTGTACTCAATGGTCCATAATAAGTATGAGTCCCAACGGCCTGTCCCAGATTCCCTATCCTACACATGGGGGTCCTCCCTTTAAACTCTACTTTTGTATAAGGTTCTTATTTCCTTTAGGGGAGGGCTATAGCTGTGACTAAAAGATCCACTTCTGATCAAATGGACACAATAGCATTGCCTGTATGAACATAGTTACATATTGAAAAAGAGGACCTGGTCCGCACAGTAAAATATTATACATTGAACTACTGCAGCAAAACAAAATGTTCAAAACTGAACATGATATTCTTAGTCAACAATATGATCAAAGCGCCTCAAAAGGAATCAGTCAGTAGAATAAACCCCCCTATATAGGCATGTATGACATACGAAGCTGAATAAAAGGATACCTGAGATCCGATGTTTTATTCCAGAGAAATTCACATTTTTCACATATGTAAATGAACTGTTCAGGACTATGGGCCGGACATTGCTCTGCTTGAGAATCTGCTGCTAAAACTTCTTTTACATGAAGGCTGCGTTACCAGTGTGATGTGTGATGGCCGCTCTCTGCTCTCCTGATCTCACTTCAGAGCTGTGTGATTATACCAGACACATCTGCCGGTTCCTCTCAGCTCCAGCTTTCATCTCACAGGCAGACAGGGTTGCAATATTGTTGTAATACAGCAGAGCTCAGAGAGCTGCAAAATGTGTTTGTAAGGAGACAAAGTTCAGTTCTGCTGTTCTGTATTAGTTACTTGTCACACACTGATAACTCCCATTTTATTTATAATAATCTCCAGAGGCAGATTCTCATTCAGATCTGTGTCCGGCCCATAGATCTTAACCAGGGCTGTGGAGTCGGTAAGCCAAACCTGTGACTCCGACTCCCCAATTTCGCTTACACCAACTCCGACTCCACAACTAAGACATATATTGCTTATATTTAAGTGACAAATTTATTGTAGTACAATGTGAACATCAGACATTTAATCATTTTTATGATCCAATAATCAAGATATTTAGATAGAACATAATATATATTTATTGGAATACAACTTTAGAACACAAAAAACTGTAATAAATTGTAAATATGTAATACACTATGTAATATCGATTACATATATATATATTATATAACACTATGTAATATACTATGTAAGTGGCAAAACACAGTTTTCAACAAAAACATACTATATAACATCTGTGCAGTCTATGAATTTGTTCTAAGAAATAGAATTGCCTCCATGAGATCCTCCTTCATAGATGACCTCAAATCTGACCTAATAATTTTAAGGCTAGAGAACAACCTCTCTACACTAACGTGGGTTGGAGGCAAAGCCGTAACCACATGGGCATCATCTCTAACAATTTCCGGGTATAAAGGAATTGCCTCATGCACAGTCAGTTTTGATGAACTGTTGAATTTTTCTATTTCTTTGAGAGCAAGTGAAACATTTTGCTGAAATATGGTCAATCTGCTTGCTATAGGAGACGGAGTGAAATCTTTTTCCTTGCGGCAACGCTTTGCCTGCTCCATGTCATCCAAATACTTGTCAAAGTCAAACTCTTCATCTGATGAGGATGAAGATATGGCAGCAGTAGCACTGTCAGGTCCCAAGTTCTCTTACGCCTCGCAGTCCATCCTAACTGCTACCTCAGTCAGAGCTTCATTCTTTTTGGTACAGATAAGATATGGATAGACAGATATGGATAAATGGATGGATAGATAAAGTCATAGATAGATAGATAGATAGAGGGATGGATAGAAGGAGGGATGGATAGATAGTAGGATAGATGGAGGAATAGATAAATAGAGGGATGGATAGATTGAGATATAGATACTGGGATGGATAAATATATGGATAGATAGATGATAGATAGCCATATGGATGGATAGCTGAATGGATAGCTGGAGGGATAGATGAAAGGATGGGTAGATAGATAGAGGGATGGATGGATAGATAGAGGGATAAATGAAAGGATAGATGAACGGATAGATGGAGGGATAGATAGATGGATAGATAGAGGGATGGATAGATAGATGAATATATGGAGGGATAGAGTGTGATAGACAGATGACAGCTACAGACAGCAAATAGTACATTGCACATATAGTTCACACATTGTACAGAGAGAACATAATAATCACCTACAATATTAGCATTAGTTACCTTCCTGAGACAGAGATGAGCAGTAGTACTTTCACTTTCTCCAGCTCGGGGCCCAAGAATCGGATCCTGTTCAGGGCAGGCACCCCTGCCCCTCCTCTCTCTGGTGAAGACAGCAGAAGACAGGACAGAGGAGGGGAGATTGCCCCCTGCAGTCTGGAGCTGGTGCAGGACGGGAGCACTGCAGCATACAAGTGAGTTTTGATAGGTGGGTGCCCCTGCTTCTACGGGGAGGCAGCTGCCCCTCCTGCCCCTCGCTGGCTACGGCCATGATTCACACACAGCGTTTTTTCGGATCCGTTTTTTGCAGTAAAATGCAGTGACTCTGGGCATCCCAGCAAAGTCAATGGGTTCCAAGATATGACATTCAGACACATCGTTTTGAGAGGATCTGTTTTTGGGCTCAAAAATGGATCCTCACAAAGAATGAGCATGTCAGTTTGTGCGGCGTTTTTCTAATCTGCTTTTGCTATTGAAAACATTATCTATGAGCTCAAAAACCTTTCAGGTGATGCAGTTTTTTAAAAAGCTGATCTGCTTTTGCAGCTGAAAAACATATCCTCAAAAAACGCAGCAAAAACGCTGTGTGTGAATGTAGCCTTAGATCAGGAATAGAACAGCCATTTATAGGACATTTCATAACTTTCCCAAATTCCTATGCAAAAAATATTCAGCACATTCTGCATTGAACTATGTACCCAATTTATTATATATTTTAGGAGTCGGTCCATTTTATACCTTCTTCACCAAAATGAGCACCGACACCGACTCCACAGCCCTGATCTTAACAGCTCATTTACATATAGGAAAAACATGGATTTCTCTGGAATAAGACATTGGATCACAGTTATCAGTATAGCCTTTTATTCAGTTTCCTATGACCCATATAGATGGCCTAGGAAGGTTGATCCTACTGACGGATGCTCCTTAAGCCCACTGTCACGTCACTGCCACCTGTGTAGTGGATCCCTGATCTGTAAGGTGTAGTACTACATGGCAAGCACAACCACCGCAACACGGCGCCAGCAAAGACAGATTATTTAATTGCACCATAATTGTAGAAAAAGAAGGCATGGTCTGCACATCCAAATGTTATACATTGATCTCCAAAATTACACAAAAATTGGTAAAACTAAACATGAGATTTTTAGTTACCATTTTGAACAAAGCGTGTAAGTCCTCTGCTATGTCACCTCTTTAGTGATTCCTGGCTCTATTAGGTGCAGCACTGCACTGTGCCACAGCCAAGACACTGTACCAGCAGAGAAAGTGGCTGAGTTGCCCCACCAGAGACACAGTACCAACACCATAGTTGGGGTGCTCGATCGAGTATCGAGCAGTGCTGAGTATCGCATGGTGCTCGAGTCCCCGTAAGAAGCTCATTTGAATTATCTGAGCCAGGCACTGCATGGAGAAGGAGAGGGAGAGAGTGCGCTCCGGAAAAATGATTGAGTGCCATTCACTTCCATTATGCTCGCTACTCGAGTTGAGCATGTCCAAGCATCAGACGTGCTCGATTTTAGTACCGAGCACTCGAGCATTTCAGTGCTCGATCAACACTAGTCACTTTCCCTGAAGGAACATTGTTGCGGTGTTTGCTGTGCAGTACTACACCTAATAAAATAGGGATCCAGTGATGAAATTGTTAAGTGGCAATGGGCTTCTATACTTTGATTAAATTGTTAACTAGTAAACTAATTTTCAGTTTTTAAAAAGCTCAGCGGCAAAACATCAATGTCAAATATTGAGATGTGCAGTCTAGGTCACTCTTTTTAGAATGTATATAAGATAGTAGTCAGCCAAATGCTGGTGCGCAGTACAACGGTCTCTTCTACCCAGCCAACAAACGTGCATGAGCGACTGGGCCAAGTGTATGTTTATTCCAGAACAGAGGATTAGACATGATGAAATCCAACATCTTGATCTGTTAAACATTAGATTGTCATTATTCCGTGTAAATGTACAGCATATAATGTGACTGTAAATCCTTGTTCAATCCCACAATGTCTGTCTGTATTTCATCCTTCTTCTCTGCTAGATTTCTAAAACATGGATAAAACTGAATTCATCAGCTTTTCCCACCTCATTCAACCCATCTGACCTATCTATCAACATCAAAGACTGCTCACTCTCCCCAGTCCCGCAAGCTCGCAGCCTTGGGATAACCCTGGACTCTGACCTCTTCTTCAAACCACATATTCAAGCCCTTTTCTCTTCCTGCCAACTCCAACTCAAAAATACTTCTCGGATCAGCACATTCCTCAACCAAGACTCTGCAAAAATACTAGTGCATACCTTCATCCTCTCGACTACTGCAACCTCCTGCTCTGTGGCCTCCCTAACACTCTCGCACCCCTCCAATCTATCCTAAATTCTGCTGCCCGACTAAGGCACCTGTCCCCCACTACTCCCCGGCCTTTCCCCTCTGTCAATCCCTTCACTGGCTCCCCATTGCTCAGAGACTCCAGTTCAAAACCCTAACCATGGCGTACAAAGTCATTCACAACCTGTCTCCTCCATACAACTGACTTAGTCTACCGGTACATACCTACAAACAACCTGTGATCCTCACAAGATCTCCTACTCTACTTCGCTCTTATTTCCTTTTGCCACAATCACATACAAGATTTTTCCCCTGCATCCCCCCTACTCTGGAACCCCAACATATCAGACTCTCACCTACCGTGGAAACTTTCAGAAAGCACCGGAAGACCCACCTCTTCCAACAAGACTACAACATGCAGTAACCACCGCTCCACCATACTGCTACACGACCAGCTCTACCCCCACCCTACTGCATCCTCACCCATTCCTTGTAAACTGTGAGCCCTCGCGGGCAGGGTCCTCTCTCTCTCTCTCTCCTCGCTGACTCATTTTGTTAAAGATTGTGTTTTTGCGATGTATACCCCCTTTTTCACATTTAAGGCGCCATGGATTACATGGCGCTATAATAATAATAATAAAGAATAATACCTCTTTCCAAAAGAAAAAAAAATGCTACTTAGCATATATGCATATTGTCGAAAAATGTTTGGCTGTAAGTAAACGGTGGACATACAATGGATGAGTTTGCCATTATTGAAGCAAAATATTTACATGAAAGTGTCAAATATGAAGTCCACTATAAAACTGTAGGTGGCTTATTCACCCCAAATACAGAAGTTACCTAGTTTGCACTTCCAATGTCAATGTGTGCTCCTAAGCACTAAAAAAAATGCAGATTTAAAGAATATATGTGATTACTAACAAGCTCTTCAGTGACCCCATTGTTGTAAGTTCCACAACATTCATATTCTTTTAATTTAAATGCAAAATCAAGAATACATTAAAATCAAAATACATTGTGAGAACACAAAAGGCAAATGAGAGGTCCAAGCAGAATTTGATTTCTAGCATTAAAGCATTGCCCTTGCTTCCAAGCTTCTTAGAAATGTGCATTCAAACGCACAGCGTGTGGAGACAACATTAATGGCACGTTTATCAGTCCTGACTGTGCTTTAAAAAGGAGTTACACCTCAGTGCTTCCTATAATAATAAACAGGGGTGTGTGGGAGTTGTGACTGGCATGTCTGGAGCCAGCCGGCAGCGATAAAGGGTCAGCATTGCTGGTCAAAGAGTTATCTCCTCGCTAAAGGAGTGCATGCGTTTTTTTGACCAAGATGAAAATGTATTGTGCGCAATAGGTATTGTCTCTTCAAGTGAACTTTGGTCTTTTTGGTGCTATTTTTTTCCCTTGTTTCTTAGAATATTTCTATTGTTTCCTAGGACATATTACTGAATTTTATGTGGTTAAATATATGGTTTCCTGTGTACTGAATATCATAAAATCCGAGTTCAGACTAGGATAAGCTCTACTCTCTGTTTTAACACTATCGTCCACATATTCACTGAGAAGGTTCCTGGAGCACAGAACAAATAGGGCCCATTGACCTGACATACAAGACTGTCTTTCTAGTGCTCATACAACGGTATGTCTGGATTCCTTTTTTTACTGCTTAAAGGAGTTGTCCACTACTTTCACATTGATGCCCTATCCATAGGATAGGGCCTAAATGTATGATCAGCTAGGGTCCCGCACGTGGCACCCCCGCCGATCAGCTGTTACCGTCCCGGCGGCGGCAGCCACAGGCCGGAAGTGCTTACCTGCGGTGGTTGGCCGTCAAGTTGTAGTGGCCGGCACTTGTTACTGCACATATGCCTCCTATTCAATTGAATGGGAAGCGGCTGTGCAGTACTCCGCTGTGGCCATTACAACTTGACGGCCAAGCACCGCAAGTAAGCACTTCCGCTTCATGCGGCGGGGGGGCCGCATGCGGGACCTCGGCCGATCATACATTGATGCCCTATCCTATGGATAGGGATTCAATGTGAAAGTAGTGGACAACTCCCTTAAAACAGCAGAGTTAAGCAAACTATTCAATACAGAAGCATCAAGTTACAAAACTGTAACGTGCTACACATTTCTTTTTTTTTTTTTTAAAAAAAACAATGGCTGACAGTTGCCACCAAATACACCGTGAAACATCTTTGGCTGGATGAGTAACGGGAACAGACCTCCACTTCCACTCAGACACCAGCAAAGTGGAGGAGGGGCACTGCTATGAGCTGGTAATAATAAAGATGAACTTGTTGGACCTTTTCAGGTTGAAGATTGACTCAAAATCAACTCCCAAAGCTACTGCCAGTTTGTAGAAGCCAATTTCTTCAAGCAATGGTACAGGAAAAAGTCTGCATCTTTCAAGAATATCATGATTTTTATGAAGGACAAAGCTCCATGCATCAAAGTATTCCACTGCTTGGCCAGCCATTTCTTGCCCCAGTCTTGACATTTCAACTTGTGTCTTGTTCAGTGGTGGTCAGGTTTCAGCCTCCCTTACCTCGGCAAGGTCTCTGACCTCTGAACACCTTGTACTTCTGAGCCCTGCAAGGAGGTTGCAGTTCTGGAATATGACAGCACTAGAATATAATGGGTTACAGGTCGCTTCATGTTTGATTCTTCTAAAGTCTCTGGCAATTAACCCTCCGTCACATACAATATCGGTTCTAACGAGATCACATACAATGTGACTGTCAGGCGCAGGCTAGAAAAATACCTATAATATCTAATGTTTGCAATTTCAGTGCTCTAAAAGTGATCAGTGACCTTCATAGGGATGTAATAAAAGAGACTACACATAATCAGGAGCAAAAAAAAAACATTTACTTAACATAAAACTAATAACTCTGAAATACAAACATTTCAAAACTCCCGCCAAATAGTCCCCAGTTCGACTGTCAGAAAACTCTACAAAGAAAATTTATGGAAACAAACTTAATTTTAAGGTACCTTAAGTACTATTAAACACATTCAATCAGAATTAGATCCTGAAGTTTCCCCAGAAAAATTACACTTGCAGAGCAAAGAGCAAGAATTACACATCATTTTTGCATGTGTCAGGCAGATTGTATTATGACATTTGTGACATTCATAATTAGAAAGCCTTCTGATTCCGCTTTCCGTGGTGCAGGTGGTGCATCTCCTTCTTTTGGGAGGTGGTGCAGGTGGTGAATTTTCACTATCATCATCTGGGCGGCATCTTTTGAGCTGAACTTGAAGGCGAGAGGGGATACCGATTGTTTTCATACTTCTCCTGCGTAGCTCTCCAAGCACTAGTTCATGGGCCATTTTTTTCAGATAGAATCGTCTACGGAGTGGTTCAAGCTTGTTTTCAAGGTAAATGACTTGTGAATTTATACCACCCAAATTCAACATAGCAAAAAATATGACCATTGGCCAGCGTTTGGTGTTTCTGCCGACGTTGAAAGTTGAGCACATCTGATCAGCTGTATCAACACCCCCTTTGGTTGCATTATAAAATGTAATTATCTCCGTTTTTTTTTTGTGCCTCAGTCCCAGGATCGATGGCATCATCATCATGAAGTGTTGATAGAAGAAGTACAATGTTTTTTGCTTGTGGTACATAGGAAACCAAAACCTTTCCATTATGGAATGCAAACATACTGCTGTACTGTTTTCTCCCTTTCACACTTACAAACTGTGTAGGCAATTCTTTTTTATTTTTTCTTACAGTTCCGACATATGAAAGCTTCTGCATTTTCAATCAATCAATCACAATTTGAAAACCAATTGTCAGCTGTTATATTGTGACCCGATCCAAATAAGGGCTCAGCCAGTCTTTTTACAACATCACTGGTTTTGTTGCTGACACAGTAAGGACCTTCTGGTTGTTTTCCTGCATAAACTTCCAGGTTGTAAGTGTAGGTCTTACTGGCATCAACAAGGGCATACATTTTTATTCCATATTTGTTAGGCTTGATGGAATATATTGACGAAAGGCACATTTACCACGACAACCAGGGAGCATTTCGTCAATAGTGAGATTCTCCCCAGGGCAATAGCTTTTTTTACAGTTTTCAACAAATTTTTGGAATATATCACGAATTGGAGCAAGTCGGTCATGTGTTTTACATTCGGTTCGGGTAGTTCTGTCGTCAAACCGAAGGCAACGAATTAGAAGCTTGAATCTGTTTATGGACATAAGGCCAAATTTTTCAACTCCATCCCCATCTTTACTCCAAAGTTCCTCCAAACTTTGTCTATTTGCCCTATAAGCTCCTGCAAGGTATAATAATCCAAAAAAAGCACGCAGTTCCATTTCATCTGTGGCCTTGATGGTTCTGTTGCAGATGAACTTGTCCTTTATAATGTCTAGATATTGGTTGGTATATGTGACAATAGAGTCCAGAATGTCATCTGTGAATAAACTATTCCAGCATTCAACTGCAGTTTTTGCATTACTTGCAGTTCCTATAACTACAGGAAGGTGAGTAATAATGTTTTGAGGTTCCCTACGTTTTTTCTGGAGTGGCTTCTTGTTCCATTGTTTTTTTTTTATCTTTTCCCATATAATAAGTTTCTACATCTTCATCCTCATCACTGTCACCATCTTGCTCTGTTTCAGAATCCACTTCACATACTTCCACCTCATCATGAGAATCAATCTCACTTTCCTCTCCTAAATCCTCATTCAGTGTGGGGTCTGCATCATCTAACAGCATGTTTGTTACTTCCTCAACATCAAGGTTTTTTGATAAATTGTACATTTTCCTCTCCATTTCAGCAGATAATCTGAAGCAAGAGAAGGAATATGTGTTAGGGAACTACTGTATATGCCTGAGCAGCACACTTTCTTTTTTAATCTGCCTTATTTCTATGAAATATCCTCACACTTTGTGCTATACATTCATAAAACAAGCTAAATAAACAATTGTGATGAATAAAAGCATAAAATACCAACCTTATTGAGTGTGACGTGTTCACATACAATGAGCCTGAGAGATTAGCGCAGTTATATCTGTCCTCCTGAAGCTCTGCAATCCAACTGTGGTATGAGGTTTCACAGAGCTACTAGAGCCAAGAGACTACCTGGAGGGAGGGGATTTCCTCACAATCTGGTGAGGAAGGAGAAATGAAAGTAAAAGAGATGTGCCTGTCAGGCCTATTGTATGTGACGGAGGGTTAATGTTTTTTTTTTCTCAACATGCTTTTTGCAACCCTGGTGACTATTTGCAAAAAAACTTTTGATGGTTCTGTTATCAGGGTCCAATATCTTAATAATTTCAAGATTGCTGGGTCCTGTGTAAGACTTTTCACGACTTGACTTTTCAGAGTCAGTTAAATCTCTTTTTTGGCCCATTTGCAGAGGAAAACAAGCTGCCTAATAATTCTGCACACATTGATAACAGGTGATGATATTCTTAGGCCACAACCTCCCTCATTACACAAATACACATCACCTGATCTGCTTCATCCAATAAGCATTCACGTTTATACAGCTTGGAGTTGGGATTATGCATAAAAATGATATGGTCAAAATACTCACTTGCCTAATAATTGTGCACAGTGTGAAATCTAAGTGGTTTCCGGCAGGCTAATCGCATACCTGCAGTCACATGACTGCCTGCTGTCACCAGCAGTACTGGAGAATTCTGACAGTATGTGATGTACACGCTGCAAAGATTCAGACGTTTCCAGACTTTCAAAGACTGGACAACCCTTTTAAATCATTCCGTTTCCATATGTGACCTATTGATTATAATATAAAAAAAATACATTGTAGTACACATTTTTGTTGCATGGCAGAATAGTGCAGGCCTTCGGCCCTTAAAATAGCGTGTGTTAGGGTAAAGGAGGTAAAATCTACTGAAAACTATACGCTTCTGAACGATGATTGACCCAATAAAGTGAATGGATGTACCATGTCATATGCTTGAATTCCTGTTTTTGATTTCCAAGCAGAAGCGCTCAGGAAATAGCATAAATGTGGGGTTTTAGCTGATTAACCAGGTCTTCAACTCCGGAAGAGTTGCCACTAAACACAAGCTGGGTTCAGATAGCCATTGCTAAATTTGGGTCAATAACAACCAGAAATTACATACTGGCTTCATGTGCCTACTAACATCATGGCTGGGTGCAGCAGTGACCAGCTATTTCATGTACTTTTCTGGTCCGCAACACTGACAAGAATGCATACTAGGAACATGGTCCGTGTGGAAAACCAATCGTACACTTTTACATAGGTTAATGATGGTCAGTGTGCTTTCTGTTGCTCACATGGACAGCCCACTGCCAGAAAATGCATTTATCTGCATGAGTCCTAAAGGTTAGAGAACAGTTAATGGCAGGGTCTGCCCCTGAAGAAAAGTTCCAAACTTTGCAGAAACTATGTTTCAGACAGTTTTTACATCATATTTAATATAATTTACTGACGAAAAGACCCATAGCTGGGGCCGATTTGCTTTTCTGGTGCACAGACAGGAAAAATGCAACAAACTTATTACCTACTTCTAATGAATGCATCGCATTTTACTCCAGTGCTCTTTTCATTAAATGTACCACAAAGCATCTCTTTTCTATTTCTTACAGCCAAGTTCACCACATTGGTAAGGTACACTTGTCTTTATGGGCTTTGCCCCTTGAAAGTAAGGTACCCTAATTAAGCCACCTCCACTTGTCTTGCTCTGACACCCCTGGCATGGTCGTAGGTTATATTTGTTTTACCATGTGTCTACCCGGTAATGCACAGCCAGCTTCAGTATTATCTAGAAATAGCAGTTGATTGAAGGGGCCCTTCCACCAAAGTTTCTATTTTCAAAGAATCGTAAGACAAGCACTCCATTAATAAAAACTTTACTGTACCGATCTGTGCCCATTGCTTTATAGTGACCGGAAGCCCCATTTTAATGACTCGCAGAGCCGGTAGGTCTCCTTAGCCCTACTCCATAGACACGATTTCACAAGCACGTGTATGGATAGTGTCGGTATCATTTATTCATTTTGATTTGCTGCATAACACAAATATCTGTATCAAGATAAAACTGACAATTTGAAAATTAAGAAAATGCATGAACATGGCTTTACAACAATGCATGCTGGCTGGCATATTTTTAATACTACGTGCCAGCATGGATTAAAGGAAACCCGACAAGAATTTTTGTTTTTCAATTATTCACAGGAAAATGTAATCCTGATTAAGTATCGTTGGGCAAAGATTCCTGTAGTGTAGATACACGGCTTCTGTTATTGTAATGTGCGGCTACAGTATAACATGAAGAGTTCCTAACGTATTATTACCAAATCACTAGTGTGAATAACAAACTTCATATAAATCTGTTTACAGGAAAGTAGAAATTTCTTCATGTAAAGCAAGGAAGTCAAACTCAAATACACGGAGGGCCAAAAGTAAAAGCTTGGACAAAGTCTCGAAACTACTTTTTTTTTTAATAAATATAAATGTCTACAATTGAGGAAGTTTTTCCTCATCAAATATAAAACTTTTTCATATAGAAACAAACTTAGAGGGGTTGTCCCACGAACAAAGTACATTTTAATTAACAGATCTTAGAATAAAATATTGGAATGTTATGTAAAAGCAGTAAAAAGCATATGGCCCAATTTAAATATGTAACAAAGGATAAAAAACCTTGAATAATACAGATAATAAAAAGGTATGATGCTGACAAAAGTGCCCCCAAAACACAGCAAGATACACTGACAGTGAATTCCTCCACAAGCATATGATATGACCCTACTGTACCCTCAATGCCCCCGCCAAAGAATGGTGACTCCCATCACAGCATGATTCTCCAAACACAGCCCTCCATACAATATAATGGCCACAAAACGTGCTCCATACAGTATAATGGGCCCCACATAGTCCTCTATACAGTATAATGGGGCCCTGCATTGCCTCCAATACAGTATAATGGGCCCCACACAGTGTTCCATACAGTATAATGGCCTCACATAAAAAAAATATATATATATACAGTACAGACCAAAAGTTTGGACACACCTTCTCATTTAAAGATTTTTCTGTATTTTCATGACTATGAAAATTGTACATTCACACTGAAGGTATCAAAATTATGAATTAACATGTGGAATTATATACTTAACAAAAAGTGTGAAACAACTGAAAATATGTCTTATATTCTAGGTTCTTCAAAGTAGCCACCTTTTGCTTTGATGACTGCTTTGCACACTCTTGGCATTCTCTTGATGAGCTTCAAGTGGTATTCAGCTCTTCTCATTCCCCCACTGCTCCAGTCTCTTCATGGTGTCTTCAGATCCTCTGCACATCTCAGTACAGCGTGCGTGTTGTAATGACGTCATCGCACCACTCCACTGAGACGTCAGATGCAGAGGGGGAATGACGGGAGAGGGAGCGCCAGCTGATGCTCCCACCTCCATCATTGCTTTCAACTGTATCGGAATCCAGGATCATGTCGAGGACAAATATACTCACTCTGCGGGCCAGATTTGGCCCACGGGCCAGAGTTTCACATGTGATGAAAAGGCTCAGAAATGTGAAAATATTAGTTTAGGCTCAGGCAGAACACATCAGGTATACTAAGCCATTCTGACCTTTAATAGACACCGAAAACCAAACTACATGTGTGTACAGAGCATAACCGTAACCGTGTCTAAGCAATAACTACTTTTTTAATGCAATTTCGGGCCGTAAGGTAGTGGCATGAAAACACTAAAAGTCGAAAAATTCTTGCGCAACTTCGCATTGTGCAAAAAGTTTGCGACTTTTGATAGTGTTTTAGGTAAACACTTTGATGTGTTGGCCTCTTAGTGTTGTGTTTCTGGTTAGAATTGTTAAAGTTTGCTCCCGATGCATACACCAAATAGCAATAAACACTTGTATGTATTCATTTGATGACACCCCGGGGTGCCACCATTTGTAGAGCAGAATAGGACAATTTGTACTTCTAGCACAAGTCCCCCTAACATGTTTCACCCCATGTCTGGCGTCATCAGGGGATGGAACACTGCCATAAATGGTTGCCAGTCATACACGCCTTCTACAGTGCTGTGCAAATTAATTGGGACAAAGCATTTTTTAAGTAAAATCGTAAGTTGGTTACAAGTCAGTGATTCAAACCAGTTTTAACTGCTTTGAACAGGTGTGAGTGTACAACCTTGAGTAACAAAATGTGGTTTGATTGGTTTTAGTCAGAAAATAACAGCTAGCTGCCCCTCAGCTTCAGTTGAGAGCTTGTTTCTGTGAGGAGTGGTTTAGTGTACTTTTTCTCTCAGTGTGATTCGTGCCTGTAAAAATGGATGTTACTCCACGGAAGAGGTCTAGAATTATTACTCTTAATGAACATACAAGTCTGACTGTAAGAGAAATCGCTTCCACGTTGGTATTGGAAAATCTACCGTTTCAAGAATAATTCGCAGACACAATGAAACTGGATCGTTTTCTCCAAAACGAAAAAGGGAAATGTGGAAAAAAAAAAAGGAAAACGACACCAAAAACTGATAAAACACTTATCAGAAATAGTAAAATTGATGTAATAAAAACAAGTAAAGACCTCCAAAGAGACTTATTCGCTGCAGGTATTGATATCAGCAATTCGACTGTACAGCGCAGGCTTCTGGAAGTTGGTCGGAGGGCAACAAAAGCCAGTAAAAAAAACAACTTCTGACATCTCCAATGAAGGCAAAAAGACTCGCATAGGCAAAAAAATATATAAATCTTGGACAACTAACCAGTGGAAAAAGGTAATTTTCAGTGATGAAACCCATCTTTTACAGAACAAGTGTTGTTAGAAGAAGAAAAAATGAACCATTGTGAGCTGATCATATTTCAACAAACTGTAAAACACCCTCAAAAACAGATGTTTTGGGGCTTTTTTACAGCTGATGGTACAGGGAGCTTATTTTTTGTTGATGGTATGATGAATTCATCCAAATACATAGTCGTTTTAAAACGTTTATTGTGCCATTCATGCATAAACTTGAAGGGACATTCAAACAAGATTTGGCTCCATGCCACAATTCCAAGTGTGTGAAGAAATTCCTGGTAGAAAATAAAGTAAAAGTGCTGGATTGGCCTGGCAATTGACCAGACTTAAATCCTATAGAAAATTTGTGGAGCATTATGAAGAGACTTCTTGGCAAAATGGACTGTACAACCAAAGAACGCATGATAAACAGTGCCATATAAGTGTGGTTCCATGATGAAGAATTTATGCAAAAACTTGGTATAATCAATGCCAAAACGCATTGAAAATCTCATATCTGCTAAAGGAGGACATATTTCTTACTAAAATTAGTATGTAACAGTGCATTATAACATTTTATTATTAAATATTCAAAAATATGCATTTTTTTGCTTTGTCCCAATTAACCTTCACAGCACTTAAATATAGCCTTTGTGTAAAGGTCACAACTAGTGATGATCAAGTATGCCTCATTAACCCTTATCGGGTTATCGCCGAGTATTTTGGTGTGCTCGGCGTATCATTCATGGTCACCGAGCCTGCAAGTGTCACGGCTGTTAGACAGCTGTGACACATGCAGAGATAACCGGGCAAACAGGTTAACAGCCGTGACACTTGCAGACGCGGCGACCATGAATGAAACGCCGAGCACACCAAAATAAAGGGTTAATGAGGCATACTCGATTATCACTAGTCACAACCAATGTGAGTAACTAACAAAGTGCAGGAAATGATCTAAGTGATAAAATACTAATAGACAGTGTCAGAGTAACGGACCAATCACATTACATCATAACTAAATGAGAGACAGTGATACGTCGCTATCAAAGAGCGTCTTACCCTGTTGTTGCTATAGAAATGCCCATCCAATATAGAGATCCGCTCTTTCCCATACTCCAAACACAGGAGTTTGTCATCGGAAACGTAAAAATGACGTGGCTCACTCTAATTGGCTATGAAAGCAGTCACATGGCAGTGACGTCCAACCCCTTAATTCTTCCTTTAAATGTCTCTTTATTGGCGTCATTTACAGAGGAATAAAAATATTTCTTTATTGACATAATTTAATACGAGCAAGTATGTTAAAAATGTGCAGTATAATATAATAATTAACTTATCAGCAATAGACAGTTGATCAATAATTAACTTATAATATTAACTTAGTGGTAAGAAACTATTTATTATATTAAGAGAAGTTGATTACTAATCTTATGATGAGCAAACTGGTATATTTAATCAGCACATGTAAAACCACTATGATGCCTTTATTGAAACATCCAATCGGAGTGAAGAACATTATAATAAATGACAACCAATGAGGGATTTGTACATTAAAATGACAACCTTTGTTGTAATCCAATCGGAGAGCTAGGCGTCACTATCATGTGGCCGCTATTGCAGCCAACCTGAATGCGCTGCTTCAGTGTGACGTTTGCGATGGTATACTCCTATGAGAGTGGAGCGCTGGTGAAGGCAGACCCCGGATTTGGATGGCATCTAATCAGGGACGTTTACATTAGATAATAGCAATGGCTGCGTCATTCAATCAAAGGGTTAGACGTCACTGCACTGTATTGACTATGACTAAGAGCACATTATGTGCCAGAAACACTAAATTACTTACCGGTAATTGATTTTCCTGAGCCCATGACAGCACTACAACGAGAGAGGGGATCCGCCCTTCCAGGACAGAAAACCTACAGAATAAAAGGGAGGCGCCTCTCCACCACCTCAGTTGTTTACAGAGCATGAGAGGACACTACTTAGTTATATATCCCATGATTTTTCCTTCTACACACCGCGTGAATCAAACACCACGAAGGAAATGAAGTGATCAACTTCTACCAGTGACGGGAGGGAATATAAGGGTGCTGTCATGGGCTCAGGAAAATCACATTACCGGTAAGTAATTTAGTGTTTTCCTATCACCCATGACAGCACCACAACGAGAGATTTACAGAGAAAAAACTTTAAAGTTAGGCTGGGACCACAGCCTGTAGAACAGTTTTCCTAAAGGGAAGGACAGCAGAAGATCCCAAATCAAGCCTATAGTGTCTATAGAAGGTGCAAGGTGAAGACTGAATCGCAACCTTACATAATGCTTGATGGGGACATCCGCTTTTTTATTGTTCTGCCATGGATTCCCCGGATTAGCACAGAAAGTAGGGTGCACAATTTCCTGACTTCTATGGAAATTGGAAGCAATCTTCGGAAGAAAGGGTCTGTATAAAGAGGATTAACCGACAAAGCTTGAATGTCACTAACTTACCATGCTGAAGTCAGGGCCACCGGGATAATAGTCTTTAATGTGAAGACCCTGAATCCATGGGTTCAAGCGAAGGCTTGTTAGAGCCGTAAGCACTGGATTCAGATCCCAGGATGCCATCTTTGGACTGGAAATGGGCCTAGATCCAAAGCTCAATTTCACATTCCTTGCTTATTCAATGCAGGTTGGACACTGTTCCAGGAGTCTATGGCTAAAAAGGTCCACTTGCAATTCTTTTCCTCTTTATATGGAGGTGCTGTTAAAGATAAAAGGTGAGACTTCGCCATCTGAACTGATTAGGCAGTGTCATTAGGGATCTTGGCTGAGTTCCTCCATAATGGTTTACATAAGCTGAAACTACTCTGTTGTATGACAAGACCTTTACATGGTGACCATGTATAGATGAATGGAGCGTTCTTATATACTGCCTAAGGCTTCATTGCTTCATTAGGTTAGAGGAACTGAATCTTTAGAGGCAGCCCACGGGTGTGTACCTGTGACCATGCTACTACTGGAATGTAGGAGATTAGAGTTATTAACAGCACTATCTTGTTCAGAGTTGTGGCCAGACTGCTTCTTAATTTTGACATATAGCAGGACCACAACTCTTACTCACTGCCCAGTGAGTTCTGGAGCGCTCGATGGATCTGCCCATAATCCCGAAATAGTTGAGGTAAACTATTGTCAATGCCTCTTCCTTCGATATGAGAGTTGTCCTAACTACTATACGTCTCCATAAAGCCTTAAGGCTCATTAACATCTGAATGGAAGGACACAAACTGAAAGCCTAAATCCTCATTTTATGCCAACAACTATTCTCAGGAAATTTGATGTTTCATGTGAATTGGAATCTGATTATAGACCTCCTTAAACGCCTATACTACTATATAGCAACCTGGAACTGCAGATTTAATAGCAGATCTTATAGAGTCAATTTCGAATGATCTAACTCTCAGGAATCTGTACAGCCCCTTCGGGTTGTAGCAATCCCAGGTAGGACTGGGTTAAATAATAGCTTTACAGGTCTTGATTAGGGCACTTGGAGAGCTATACACCAGAGCAGGCTAGGCATTCATCTTAGTCAGACTGCTGGAAAGCAGAGCAGACTGTATGCGTCTTGGAGCTAATCAGAGACACAGGCCAGACTCTACCTGAGCTGAATCTGCAAGTATCAGTGGTTGCCCTGGATAAATATTGTTTTGTTTGATCAAGCTGGGTTAGCCGAGCAGTATATGAGTAGTAAGGGTATGTCTTATTTAGTCAGCGCTTGGACAAGACCAGAAATATTATGTTTATGACTTCTGGGGAACCTGTAAAAAGCACTAAAACTGCGCTTGATTGGACCAAACCCACAATGGCTGTATGAGCACTACGTGATGCTTCCTACCTTTAAGAGTGAAAACCTACAAGGTTTATTATTAACCTGCAAAACTAAGGAAGCGCTCTTATTGTCACCTGCCTCCAAACGGCATTCCACCGAGCCAGTTATGCACCAGCCAGGAATACTGCCACCCTCTGTCTCAAAATAGAGGCTAGGATAATTTTCCCCCCTCAAGGACAGGAAACCAACTGAGGTGGTGGAGAGGCGCCGCCCTTTTATTCTGTAGGTTTCCTGTCCAGGAAGGGCGGATCCCCTCTCTCGTTGTGGTGCTGTCATGGGTGATAGGAAAATACGTCAGGTTTTGTTTTTTAAATGGATTTAGAATAAAGCATTAATTTTTATTATACTGTATGGTTGTGCTGGATCAAACTCCACCCCTCCCCCCTTCCCCTAATCCTTCATTCAGCTGCTTTCACCAGTGGGATCGGCACCCTCGTGAGGATTTCAACCGTGTACCAAAATTACAATGGCAAGGGGAGCTACACACGTGGACAAAATTGTTGGTACCCCTCGTTTAATGAAAGAAAAACTCACAATGGTCACCGAAATAACTTGAATCTGATAAAAGTAATAAATTAAAAATCTATGAAAATGAACAAATGAAAGTCAGTCATTGCTTTTCAACCCTGCTTCCACAGAATTTAAAAAAAAATTAAACTCATGAAATAGGCCTGGACAGAAATGATGGTACCCCTGAAAATAATGTGACAAAAGGGACATGTTAAATCAATTTGTGTGAGCATCACAGGTGTCTACAATCTTGTAATCAGTCAGTCGGCCTGTATATAGGGCTACAGATACTCACTGTACTGTTTGGTGACATGGTGTGTACCACACTCAACATGGACCAAAGGAAGCAAAGCAAAGAGTTGTCTCAGGAGATTAGAAAGAAAATTATATAGACAAGCATGTTCAAGGTAAAGGTTATAAAACCATCTCCAAGCAGCTTGATGTTCCTGTGACTACAGTTGCACATATTATTCAGAAATTTAAGATCCATGGGACTGTAGCCAACCTCCCTGGATGTGGCCGCAGAAGGAAAATTGATGACAAATCAAAGACGGATAATAGAATGGTAACAAAAGAGCCCAGGATAACTTCTAAAGAGATTAAAGAACTCAAAGAACATCAGTGTCAGATCGCACCATCCGTCGTTGTTTGATCCACAGTGGACTTCATGGGAGACGACCAAGGAGAACACCATTGTTGAAAAAAAAATCATAAAAAAGCCAGACTGGAATTTGCCAAACTACATGTTGACAAGCCACAAAGCTTCTGGGAGAATGTCCTTTGGACAGATGAGACAAAAATGGAAGTTTTGACAAGGCACATCAGCTCTATGTTCACAGATGGAAAAATGAAGCATATCAAAAAAAGAACACTGTCCCTACTGTGAAACATGGAGGAGGCTCTGTTATGCTCTGGGGCGGCTTTGCTGCATCTGGCACAGGGTGTCTTGAATCTGTGCAGGGTACAATGAAATCTCAAGACTATCAAGGGATTCTAGAGAGGAATAAGTGTTGCTCAGTGTCAGAAAGCTTGGTCTCAGTCACAGGCCATGGGTCTTGCAACAGGATAATGACCCAAAACACACAGCTAAAAACACCCAAGAATGGCTAAGAGGAAAACACTGGACTATTCTGAAGTGGCCTTCTATGAGCCCTGACCTAAATCCTATTGCTCATGAGGAGTGGGCCAAAATACCTGTCGAGAGGTGCAGAAGTCTCATTGACAGTTACAGGAATCGTTTGAGTGCAGTGATTGCCTCAAAAGTTTGTTCAACAAAATATTAAGTTAAGGGTACCATCATTTATGTCCAGGCCTATTTCAGGAGTTTATTTTTTTTTTAAAAATTGTGGAAGCAGGGTTGAAAAGCAATGTCTGACTTTAATTTGTTCATTTTCATAGCTTTTTAATTTATTATTACTTTTGTCGGATTCAAGTTATTTCTGTGACCATTATGGGTTTTTCTTTCATTAAACAAGGGGTACCAACAATTTTGACCATGTGTGTATATCAAAATACTTTTACTAACATTAATAAATGCAATGTGGTCTGTAAGATGAATCAGTAGTATGAATAGTGCATGCTCATTTCCCCCCTGCCTCCCAGACCATCCGTCTGTGTGGGAAATTGGCCCAGTGCACAGAGTGTGTTGGATCCACGGGCACTGGTACATCGGGGGTGTTGGATCTATGGTGTACATGGACCGATTATACACTCGTCTTAATGAGACCTAAGGCAAACTTTTGAGAGCACTGCTATATTTCTCATAGACTTTAATGCATAGTGAATAATCATGTCACCTCTGCGTGAACTCTCACAGGTGTGAAAATTCCACAAGTGTCTCTAGATAGAAAACCCCTTTAGGAGTGATGTACCTTATTATAAAGTGACTGTCTACAGCCGTGCAGTGCTACATCTGCATCGCAGAGAGGATTTCAGTGGTAGATGGAGAGACTCTGCCATCTGCAGATCATTCCCTTATATCACAGCGTTACATTTACCTAACTGTACAAGACCGGGCACATACCTGGAAATACATAATGTTACTTTATTTAGCTTGTAATCTGGTTGTAATCCTTAATTAGAACATTTTCAGCTCATCTTTTGACAGATTTTATGAGAGTGGTTTTCTTAAGTACTGGAATCTTGAATTTGCTGTTTTGTTTTTTTTTGCATGGTGGATAAAATTAAAAACAGAATAAAATAAAACATAAAAACATTTTATGCAACAGTACAGTCCGCATTTGTTCATACATCATCCATACAGTAGTCACACGTCGTATAAATAAGACACTTATATAACATGCATGTATAAAAATAGAAGCAGAACGCCACTTCATCTACAGATATCTAGTGGCAAAGTTGTTACTGCAAACCAATCCGCACCAAAAAAAATTTTGAAATACATAAGGACCAATAAAGTACACACTAGTTCGTAGTTCGTGAACGTATTCAATGCTGGCCTCTTACTAGACACACCAAGTAGTGTAATGAGAAACCCCTGAATCGACCTGTCACAACCACCAGTCTTAGCTTGGGGTAAATCATTAGAGTATAGGTCCATTAACCTGGAAGGAGCGACCAGCTTGAATGGAGGATGCAGTCCTAATAGTAATGCTTCCCAATAAAGAATCCTTGTGGACTCGGTGATGGCGATGGGGGCACAGCAAACAACCAAGGCACCCAGATCATATCAAGAGTAATACCGACTTTTGTGTCCTGACGATACAGTTAATGGAAGGGTCACTGATGAAAGGGAAGATACCTCCCAATAAAGACTATGTGACAGGAAGAGTCTATAGAGTATAATCATGGAGAGCGACTGAGACAAGATGACTCCCACAGTGATCACCTAATGAAGAAAACACAGGCAGTTAGTGTGACAGATACATGTGATTATTGCTACAATTCGGACCATTTATTAGACAATATGATGGCACTATGTAAGAAACGTTTAATAAATAGACCAATGTGCTGTCAGAAATATAAGTCACCAGCCGTGAAGGGGTTAAAACGTGCAGGAAAGACTCATGGCAACTTCTAGACATGGCTCAGAACACAGAAGCCGCCAAAGCCCACACATTCTTTCAGATACAAAACATTTAATACGCATGATTCTTTGTATGTATTCTTCACTGCTTTTTTTACTTAGTTTACGTAGTTAAGTACAGAAAGGTATGGTTATATGAGCTAAAGGGGATTTTTCTTTCAGAAATTCTCGGTCCCCAGGGCAGTTTAATCACGCTTTTTTCATTCTCCCCAGGTCCAGCATTGAGTTTCCACTGCTGCTCCCGATGTCAGTTACTGGTGCAGCGCTTATGTCATGTTGACAACACGGCAGCCAATAAGCGAGTACAGCGGGTCTAAGTAGGACGTTCAGTCCACAAGGGTACAGCCTCTGAGCTCGCTGATTGGCTGCTGCACTGTCGACGCGCTGCAGCCAATAATAGACACAGGGAGCAGTGGCAGTAACTCAGCGCTGGACCCAGGGAAGGTGAGTAAAGATTTTTTTTTTTTTTTTTCCATTTTAAACAAACTGCGCCCGGGGGCTGGCATTTTCTGAAAGAGGATAATCCCTTTAAAAACGTTAAACTGTTGCTATTAAAGAATTTATAGCAACAGATTTTTCTAAGGGTTTTATAGACGAGGAAAAAAAAACAAACAAACCACAGTGCTCACCTTCTCTCTCTGATACTCTTTAAAGAAGAATGAGATGGCAACAAAACATGGGTGGCACAAGAACCACAGGAAACAACCCTAAAAATGAACACGGATAATACTCATTTAGATTTTAAAGCAATACAAATGAAGAATATAATGCTCAAAGTCTGGGGCTACAAGGCAATAATTGGATATGCCTAAATTGCATTAAATTGTGCCGTTTTTTGTAATGTGACCACAATGTTTTCTTATGAGTCACAAGCGACATTGAAACTATCCCAAAGAAAGAAAAAAATAAAATCACCTGCAACCTTGTTATAACAGACGGCGTTGTCTTATTTATACAGATTTACATTAACAGTAGGAGCCCGGCATTTTTTTGTAATCTTACAGCTCAGCAAAATTAAGAAATTAAATGGCAGAGGGGATTATTTCCTATATTATACGTAGGCAATCACTAGGTTGTGTGTTTAACCCCTTTACCTCCGAGGGTGGTTTGCACGTTAATGACCGGGCCAATTTTTACAATTCTGACCACTGTCACTTCATGATGTAATTACTCTGGAACGCTTCAATGGATCCCACTGATTCGGAGACTGTTTTTTCGTGACATATTGTACTTCATGATTGTGGTAAATTTCTTCGATATCACTTGCGTTTATTTGTGAAAAAAATGAAAATTTGGCAAAAATTTTGAACATTTTACAATTTCCTAACTTTGAATTTTTATGCCTTTAAATCAGAGAGATATGACACACAAAAAATAGTTAATAAATAACATTTACCACATGTCTACTTTACATCAGCACAATTTTGGAACCAAAGTTTTTTTTTGCTTGTTAGGGAGCTAGAAGGGTTAAAAATTGACCAGTGATTACTCAATTTTACAACAAAATTTACAAAAATATATATATATTTTTTTTTTAAAGGGACCACATCACATTTGAAGTGACTTTGAGGGATCCATATGACAGAAAACACCCAAAAGCGACACCATTCTAAAAACTGCACCCCTCAAGGTGCTCAAAACCACATTCAAGAAGTTTTTTAACCCTTCAGGTGCTTCACAGGAATTTTTGGAATGTGGAAGAAAAAAAATGAACATTTTTGTTTTCACAAAAATGTTACTTTAGACCCCAATTTTTTTTATTTTAGAAGGGTTTCATTAAAAAATTAACCTCAAAATTTGTTGTGCAATTCCTCCTAAGCACGCGGATACCCAATATGTGGGGGAAAACCACTATTTGGGCACACGGCAGGGTTCAGAAGGGAAGGAGCGCCATTTGACTTTTTGAATGTAAAATTTGCTTGAATAATTAGCAGACGCCATGTTGCGTTTGGGGAGCCCCCGATGTACCTAAACAGTGGAAACCCGTCACAAGTGACCCCATTTTGGAAACTAGACCCCTCAGGGAACTTATCTAGATGTGTGGTGAACACCCTGAACCCCCAGGTGCTTCACAGATGTTTATAACATTGAGCTGTAAAAAATAAATTTTTACATTTTTTCAACAAAATATTTTTCATCCTCCAATTTTGTATTTTCATAAGGGTAACAGGAGAAATTGCAGCATGCAATTTGTTGTGCAATTCCTCCTGAGCACGCTGATACCCCATTTGTGGGGGAAAACCACTGTTTGGGCACACGGCAGGGTTCGGAAGCCATTTGACTTTTTGAATGCAAAATTTTTTTGAATAATTAGCGGACGCCATGTTGCATTTGGAGAGCCCCTGATGTGGGGGGTTTCCAATGTTTAGTCACAAGTGACACCATTTTGGAAACTACACCACTCCAGGATTTTATCAAGGGGTATAGTGAACATTTTGAACCCAGAGGTACGACAGAATTTGATAACATCAGGTCACCATATTGAATAAGTTGTCAATAGTCTTGAGCACAAGTGCTCGCTACTTAAGTTTGCATCAGGTTCTCTCGTATGCACCAAGTATCGTGGGTGCTCAAGTGACATGCTCGAGTCCCCGCCCGTTTCACGGTTATTAGACACCCAAAAAAAAACATGCGCGGGATCGCTCATGCATGGCAGGCAATCCCTGCAAGTTTTTTTTGGCTGTATAACAGCTGCCAAACACATGGGGCAGAGACTCGAGCACCCGCTATAATCGATGCAAACTCAAGTAGGGAGCACTTGCGCTCAACACTAGTTGCCATATCATAGTCATTTTTTTTCTTTACTTCTGAAAAAATTCCAGTCCAAACCCCAGAGTTTATTTTTTACACTGTTTCTCGTGCTGTATAAGTGATTAGAGGACTTTATTCTTCGGGTCGATGCAATTACAGCAATACAAGATTCATATATCAGGTTTTTATCATTGACAGCTGTCACACATTAAAAAAACCTTTTTTTTTTTTTGCAAAGACTAGTTTTTGCATCGCCATAATTTGAGAGCTATAATTTTTCCATATTTTGGCCGACAGTCATGTGACGGCTAGTTTTTTGCAGGACAAGTTGACGTTTTTATTGGTACCATTTTTCGAGCACGTGACAGTTTTTGATCGCTTTCTATTCCGATTTTTAGGGGGCAGAATAAACAAAAACCAACAAGTCAGGAATTGTTTTTTTGGTTTCTTTATGCCGTTCCGCATGTGGTAAAATGGATAAGGCAGCGTTATTCTTCGGGTCAGTACGTTTACAGCGGTACCACATTTATATATTTTTTTTTTTGTGTTTTGCCGCTTTTAAACTATAAAAACTATTTTATAGAAAAAATTATTGTTTTTGCATCGCTTTATTCTGAGATCTATAACTTTTTTTATTTTTCAGCCGTTGGAGCTGTATGGCAGTTTGCTTTTTGTGGGACAAGATGACGTTTTCAGCGGTACCATTTTTATTTACATTCGTCTTTTTGATCGCGTTTTATTACATTTTTTGGGGGGCGGTGTGATGATAAAGAATCGTTTTTTTTTTACCGTGTTCTCTAAAGGGGTTAACTAGTGGGACAGTTTTATAGGTCAGGTCATTCCGGACGCGGCAATACCAAATGTGTGTACTTTTACTGCTTTTTTTTTTCCATAAGATTATTTATGGGTATAATATATTTTAATTTTTTTTTTTAAATATTTTTTCAAATTTTTTTTTCCACTTTGACACTATTCTTACTTTTACACTATGTCCCACTATGGGACTTTCACTTTTTGCAGCCTGATCAGCTGTATAGCACAGGAATGCAGCACTATCCCTGTGCTATGCAGCCTGTCAGCGCTGCACAGGGAGAAGTCACTTTGGTCGCGCACTGCGCATGACCAAAGTAATTTCCTGCCTGCTGGTGACCCGGATGTTGTCATGATGACATTGGGTCACCATGACAACATCCGGGACCGGACTCAGAGATGCCGTTGACCGCCGGAGAGGAGGTAAGTATCGTGCTTACCTCCCCTTGCCACCGGAATGCTGCGATCGATTTCGAGGGGTTAATGTGCACAGAGAGGTGCGGGATCGCTCCCTGCACATAGCACCGGGTGTCAGCTGTGACAATCAGCTGACACCCGGCGGCGATCGCCCTGCACTGCTTGTGTGCGGGCGAAATTGCCAAGGCGTAGTAATACGTGTCAGGCCCATAAGGCCCAGGGCACTGATACGTATTAGTATGCCCTGGGCCTGAAATGGGTTAAGGGGGCCTTCTAGTCTAGCGGATAGGAAAAAAAAAACATTTTTTTTTTCCTCGTGTTTATTCTGGAGAATATATCTGCAAAACGATTTAGCTCGATTCGCAATATTAAAAAAGTTATAGCATCTTCTAGAGAGCGATCTCCCTATAAGACCGTGCGGTGCACAACGGAGCATTCAGTCAGCCGTGTGTGTATGCTTTCTTAGCTTTTGGAATAACTTGCCCAATAGACGGTCGTTTTTTTGGACAGCATTTTTTAAAAAAAAAGTCCTTAGTAATCACCTCAAACTAATCAGAGAACTAATATGTGAATCTATCTACAAAGCAGAAAATGTGTGTCCTGGAGTTATGAGAACTGCCTCACAGTCGGACTGTTCTAGTTTTCCAAAGCGACCAATCAGAGCTCAGCTTTCACTTTACCTCAGCAGCTTCAATGCTGAAAGCGGCACTCTGCTTGCTATAGGCGATCTGTGTCGAGGCAAGTGGACGCTAATGAAGTTATTCGTGAATTTTAGAAGTTTAAAAAAATTTGTGGAAATGAATAAAAAAGGGTTGAGAGATTATAAAGAGTGTCCATATTGTTCTAAAAAAACTGATATTTTGAGGCAACCAACACACAAGTGATCAGAATTCACAGTTTGCGAGCATGTCGGCAAAAAAACTAACAACTTTGAAAAATATCAAGTTGCCTGTTTCGAGAGAATTTGGTTACTGCATTCTGAATTTTTTCACCGTGTTTTCGACAACTGCATCACTCGTAATATGCAAAAACAATATAAAATTCTCTCAGACGCCACTTTGAGGTGTAGGATTCAAAATTAAGGTCAAGTGCTGCTGTAACGATGTTCACAGATGCCTCTCCAATTCTTGACAAAGCATTTGAAATCAACAGTCGAATTGTGTTTGTTTTTTGACTTTTAGGTGTAGGACAAGAAGGCCTAAATTTATTTTGCGGCTTTATGGACATTTGCCATGGCTATAAACACTTACTACGCTTGCCTTGAAAATATATATAATAGCATCTGCAGTGTACAATTGCATTTTAATGGAAGCAGTTGACGAAGAAAAGATGAAGAAGCTGAAAATGTTGCAACACATTTCAAAGTATGGAAAAAAAAAAAAAAAAAAAAAGATTCTCATCTTTATTTGTGGTGTCTACTCTAATTGGAAAATATAAAAAAAAAAAAGTAGTCGATGCGGTGGTTAGAAGTAGGTTGTGTCAAGCGTGTAGTGTGTGGAACAAAAAAAAAAGGACGACAATATTGAGGAATACAATGAATGTTATGAAACAGACAAACAAATTTGCTCCACAAATCACGAAGACAGTGTGGAAAAATGGAGATTGACACTAGCACTGATATGTTTTTGAGATCGCAGGAGAAGCACAGTTCTTTACGAAAAGCATATTGGAGATGGGGACAGAAAAACGTGTCGCAGAATTTTAAATGCCAATCTATATGAAGATGAAGCTGCTGTCGTGAAAAAAGAAATGGCATTAGACTTCGCAATGCGAAAAAAAACCCAAAAAGGTATCGGTGGCAAAGGTGCTGGAAAGTTATTGGTGAACTCACTAAGTATTAAGGCTTGACTATTCGCAGACATGTGCAACGTACTATCAGAAAAGTCCCACCAATGTTAACCGCAACATAACTGCCCACCTGGTAGCAAGTGGCGTAAAGCCAATGGTACACTTGCAACCTTCCATCATGATAAACCACCTCTTACTGCGAAGGTATTGGAGGTAATAAAGCCAATTTATGAAGAGCTGTCATAGGATTTGCTGAAATGTTGTGTTGGAGCAGAAACACAAAATAACAATGAGTCGCTCAACTCACTCATTTGGACTTTTGCTCAGAGACATCTTCAGTCAGGTGCAAAGATTGTGAACATAGCTACGTCTTTGGCAATAATTATCTTTAACGAGGGATTTATGCCAATTCTTAAAGTAATGGACGTGATGGGAATGACTTTTGGATAGCAAGCAGATATGTATGCGTACACTCGCGGCTTGGAGCGGTGTTTCTGTGACTCGTTCAAGAAGACAGATTTCATCGCAGAAAAGAGAGCAGCTCTGCAGAAATTTTATGAGTATGAGAAGGATCACTCTATGGTCCTGGAATAGCTGATTGATCGGAAGTAAACGTGTCTGTGTAATCAGTATGAAAAACTTTAACGCGTTTTTCCTCACAGCCACTATCGGTGGCCACGATATCTCCAGAACCAATTGGTCAATTGAATTGGGCTTGTGCACACGTTTTCAGTATATAAGTGCCTATCTCCTGTACCAGAATCAAGTCAAAATCTTTTTTTTTTTTTTGTTATTTTGACAGGCCTCCAATTGTGCAAAAAATCAAAATACTCAATTTTCAGCATGACGCATTTTTTTTAATTTTCAGTTCTTTTGATTCTGCTACTGGAGATAGAGACAATCATAGTAATTAAGAATCTCTTTTTTGTTTCAGACAAGTACAACAGCCGGGATTGTGGCCACCATTCACTGCATTTTTACAGTACTTATTATACTCTTTTCAGGATATAAAAAATTTGTAAGCATACTTCAAACATGTGTAAATGTATTTTTTTAACACTATCCCAAAAATCCTTATACTTTTTCCTCAAAAAATAAATAGCATAAAAGTTAGGTGTGTAGACTTGGAGACCCCCTTAAGCCTACGACACCTAGTAATTTAGTGTGAAAAATGTGAAGGTACTAGACTAATCATAATGTTTATTATGAGACACATACCTTGGCAAATGTAATGTAGAATTGGCGTTTCATTGTGCTCCTCTCAACTGTGATAATCTGGTACAGACCACATGCCAGAGATGCGGCTAAACAAACCTTCATAGCAATCAGGAGGACGCCGGCCAGGCTCTGATGGGCATGGTAACTGTGGTGATTGGTGTCTTCAAACTGCTCCCAAACCAGTAAGATGACCTGCAAAAAACACACAGAAGAGAAGGGATATACTTGTATTGTAACATAATATAATAGATACACACACATACCTACATACACACACAGAGGAGCAATACAACAAACCCACAGACCTGAGCAATAACGGCAATCACAGCAATCCCAGTGGAGGTTGGTGTGGAATCCCACTGAAGAGGTCTTCCTTGTGATTTCTTCATTCTGCTGAGAGTCCATCCTATACACAGGCTGAGGAGCAAATATAACATCTGTACCTCGGAGGCTATGTCACATACTAGAACAGAAATGGAAGACGATGTGTAACATGTGCAATACCTTTTTGCTCAAGGGAACCTTGTCAGGCGAATCAAGCAGCACAAACTACAGTCAGCATGAATCAGAGCCTGGCTGCCCGATTGCAGCCGGTTATATACTTCCAGGAAATGCTGGGGCGTTCATTGGGAGAGAAGTGAGGAGCCTGATACAGTGCCTGCCAGCTTCTCTCTGCACTTCTCAACAGGTCTCATGTGTGTACATCGGGAGAGATGGATGTGGAAGATCCAACCAGGGACCGCATCAGATTCATCTCGTCTCCCCCTATAGTCACCGGATGGATTTTCAAACTAAGTTTTCTCTGAAACATTGCAGCATTTCATAGAAATACATAACTGGCTGCAGTCGTGCGTCCAGGCTCAGATTCATGCTGTCCTTGGTTTGGGAAACATGAATCGGCTGACAGGTTCCCTTTCAACTTGACATTATCATGAAAAGGTGCTCAAAAAGAAATATAAAAATAATGTACACTTTATATATAAAAATCATACACCTCTGCCCGGCTTTTCTGCACAATACTAGTGCATTGCACTATTTATACAGCTTCTAAAGATGTATTGATATGTGGCCTTAAATGCATTAATACAGAAAAAACACAAGAAAATAAATAAGAATGTATTTACAATCTGGAACCATTTGAGAAGTGGACGGAAAAAAAATGTTGACATACTAAATATTATCCTAATAAAATACACCAACTAATACTGCATATATTCACCTTTAATTATAGTGAATATATTTTTTAAAGGTCCAAAATTGAGTCTGTATATGTAGATCACCCACTATACAGACACGCCGTATTATAAATAGTACTTTAGGTGTAAAGCTAGGTGGCGCTGAAGAACATCATAAGCCATGGCTGGCATACTGGGTGCTGAGAACATGGTCAGGGCACCGAATTCCTGAACTGCTGCACCAATTATAATTTACTTATTTTACACACTTCTAGGGTCATATATATTAGTAAAATACATTTATATATTGGCACTGTAATGCTCACATTCTGCCAAACTGCCAATAAAAGGAGCTCCTTTACCGTCCTTGGCATACCTGAAAAAAAGAGAAATTGGTGGAAATAGAAAAGTACATCAACAAATCAAAGAAAGAAAGAAAAAAAAAAAAGACTTGGGATATTTACCATGAGAAATGCAGGTAGTTTGCCAGGGCAGACACGACTTGCAGCAAGAGTGCATTGGATAGCACTTTCAGGACGGTATGCATCGGCCCACCTTTCTTAATGGTCTGCCACAGCGCCTGGATGTAAATACAAGCAGCCACAAAATACACCAGGACAAGCAGGAAAAAGAACTCATGTAAACCTGGGGAAAGACGAGAGCGAAGAAAAAGCTGCTTGTGGGTTCATAATGGCAAACAAGAAGTCACAAGTAATTAACTTTTAATTTAACCTCATCATGACCAGGAAAGTGTCAGTTTTTGAGCTCTCTTTATTTTACTCTCCTTCTTCCAAGAGTCATAACTTTTTTTACTTGTCGATCAACTTAGACGTATGAGAGTTTGTATTTTTCTTCAGGACGAGTTGTAATTTTGAAGAACACCATTACCTATACCATGCAATATACGGAAAACTGAATCTTTTATGGCACTCATTATGTGGTAAAAACAACCTGTTGCATGATTCCTCAGGTCAATCTGATTACAGAGATACTAAATCTACAGGGTATTTTAGATTTCAATTATACAAAAAAATTTGGAAAGTTGTAAAAAAAAGAAGAAAAAAAAATTGGTTTGTGCCGTCATATTCTGAGACCTGAAACTTTTTAATTTTTCCATCAATGGAGCTTTGTAAAGATTTGTTTTCTGCATTTTTAATGACACCATTCTGGCATACATACAATAAAAAGAGCACACAACGTCGTATTATTGGGGGTTCTGCAGTCACCGAAAAAAAAAGTTGTAGCGCTACTGATTGATGTTAGCTAATAGGGCTTGCTCACCAGGGCTGTGGAATCGGTAAGCCAAACCTCCAGCTCCCTCATACATGGCCCATGCTTAAGTGATAAATTTACTGTAGCACAGATTCATCTCCGCTAAAAGTCTAGACCCTTAGATCAGGAATAGGATAGACATTTATAGGACATTTCATAACTTTCCCAAATTCTTAGGAAAAAATATTCCCCACAAACTGCATTGAATTACTGTACCCAATTCATTATATATTTTAGGAGTCGGACCATTTTATACCGACTCCACTAAAATGGGCTCCGACTCAGACTCCATGTCGCTCAAACTGGCGGATAACACAGTTGAGTGCTATCAGATGTTTTATCGGATAGCACTCGACCCAATGTTATACTATGGTGCAGTGCAGATCTGACATTTTCTATGATGATTCAGCATGAGAGAACAATCACAACATGCTGCAAGTGGCTCTGATGTTTGGATTGCATGCACCCATACAAGTCTATGGGTGCGTGTGAAACATCAGACTGCACTCGGATGTCATCAGATGTACGCTCACAGGCACAATGGAGATCTCCTTCTCCTCACCTGTGATACCATTATCTCATGCACTAAGGTGACACTGACAGTTTCAGCAGAGTGTCATTAGTATAATCGGCCCGATTCTCTCGCTTGAGAGAATCGACGGTCCTGTGGTCCCGGCCTTAAGTGGCAGCTGCAGTCTACCCAACTATAGACAAGTCAAAGTACTGCAGCTGTAGCTAAATAGTTAAAATCAATCAGTAATGCTACTACAATTCGTAGTGTAGCCAAGGCGTTTGATTTCTGGGTATTCTCCAACTATGGATAAAGTAACACACTGTTCACATTTACATGGAAATTACAACTTATAAGTAAACTGTCCGGTACATCGACCCTTACCGGATTCATCTGCTCCAAAATGATCAAAAGGATTCCCCGCAGAATCGGGATTCAACAAAGTGACTTGAAATGTGATCTCATCTGTCCGCGGGTCCTCATAGCTCATCAGGCAGGTGTACTTGTCCACATATATGGCGTACCACGCTACAGGAGAGATGGCCTGTGGCAGAGTGTAGTTATATTCAGTTTGGTTCAAAGGAACTGAAAAAAAAGAAGAAGGACATGTAAAATATCAGTGGCAATACAAGCCACTAAAGTGGCAGTTTGTGGCTACATAGTCTGGGAGATCTGAGAGGTGCTGGGTTACCAAATATACTTTTTCCAGTACCTGTCTGATAACACAGAACATGACAATTAATGTTTCAGCGTGTGCGGAATCTGTACAATAACCAGGTTATGCAGTATGGCTTCTCTCGCTGTATCTGCTGTGCACATTCACCAGATGGCAGCTGTTTCATTTCACACAGTAGGATACAGTAAAAACGCTATTCCACGCTGTATATATTATTTTTCTATGGCCTATGGGTGACAAGTGCCACTGTATGACACGAATCATAGCCTTCCATTAAGGAGGTCACTGCATGGCATACCTTCACAGCCTTATGGTAAACCTAGACGTAGACAGCTTTCCCTACATGGTTTACAGAAGGAAAAACTGAGATAAAAGCCTGAAGGCCCCATACACATTAGTCTAACACCAGCCGAAACCTGTCCAAATCGGCCAACGGTCTAATGTATATGGGGACCTCCCGACTCTCCCCTGACAGATGATGCCGGGAGAGATAAGGAGGGAGGAAACAAAAGAGTGTACAGACAGGACAGAGGGGAATCTTAGCTGCAGCTTTCCGTAAGGTAAAACATTTACCTGCCGGTTTAAATCAAGCAGTGAGAATTTTTTACAAAAACTTTTATCAAAGAATCAGCTGTGATCCCCTGGTGTACTGTCTGTATCCTCTTTTGCTTCCTCCTCTGCCCAGGAGCTGCGGTATGATCAGACCATGTCTCTTTATGGTCAGATATAGCCATTAAACAGTACACAGCAGGGGCACGTGTATAAGATTATCTCAGCACAGGAACATTTTATTTAACTACATCCAATTGTGGAAGTTATTATTATTACAAGATCTATTGATTAAAATGAACTTTGTTAGTGGAAAAATCCCTTTAATATGTCAAGAATTTACAACCCCCCCCCCCCAAAAAAAAAAAAAAAAACTGTACTCATTGGAGACCAGCATCCCAATTCTCCTTCTGTATACCCTTCAGATTCAGCCAAGTACTATTCTGATGCACTTACCACCTTCTGTTTTTCTTCTGGATGGGAAAGCTCAGTCAGGAGCCCACATTATAAATGCTGGTTGCCTTTCTAAATAATTGGCCAAATCAGAGGATGTGCACACAGAAATCTTGCATTTCAGACTATAGCATGAGGAATAGTGGTAAGTGCACATAAAGCACACCACCACTGATAACTTACAGAAGATCCACAGACCGGTACATCAGGGTAGTTCCTCTTATAACCACTATGTGTCATATCTCGATGTCAGGGGTGCACGACCTTTCCTAGTACAAGGTCCACGCCGTCAAGATTAATCAATCCCAAAAGCCTCAATTTAACTGAGTCACTCATCTTTAGAAGTGATCACCTATGTGAAGGACTGTAGAATTCTAACCACTGGGCCCCCACCAATCCCGAGAATGGGACTCGGCATAGGCCTGTATGAATGCAGAGGGGGCAGCACATATGCATCACTGCTCCATTCATTCTCTATGGCATTGAAAACAGGGCTGTGGATTCGGTAAGCCAAACCTCCAACTCCTCAATTTCCATGACAACAACTCCAACTCCACGACTCCCTCATACATGGCTTATGTTTAAGTGATAAAAGTCTAGACCCTTAGATCAGGAATAGGACAGACATTTATAAGACATTTCATAACTTTCCTAAATTCTTATGAAAAAAATATTCCCCACAAACTGCATTGAACTACTGCACCCAATTTATTATATATTTTAGGAGTCGGAGTTGGTCCATTTTATACCGACTCCACAGCCCTGCATTGCTAGAGATAGCCAAGTACACAACTCCTCTTTTTCTGGCAGTCCCATAGAGAATGAATGGAGAGGAGGTGCACATTCTCAGCCACGAAGAGCCCCGTTCTCGGGATCGATGGACATCTGATACAAAGATGGCCACATAGAGAACGGTTAGTACTTATTCGGCCCTGCTCCCACCTACACCGCACTCTCTCTCTCTCTCGTCTGTCTGATGTGGGGAATACATGTGACCAGAGGTTGGGGGCTGCACAGAACGGCATTGCAGGCTGAGCACCCCCGATATATGTTACTAGTGTCTCTATACAGCCTTTTCTCCCATTTAAGGACATTAGACTTATAGCCAGAATTGGCAGCTTTAGCAATAACTGGTCACCATGATGTAAACAGAACAGTTATCTTTCTTAAAGTGCAAACTCTGAAGAAAGGGTTAATAAAACCGTAAGAAGCCTGTTCAAACTTTTGTATCATGGAAATCAATGGCCTAGTAAGTGGGCAATAACGGCAGTCAGATGTCCTTCCTTCTAGATCTTACCGATGATTTCCCCCCATAGAGCAGTCATTATGGTGACCTCGTATAGGACCAGACGAAGTGCAGTGTGCCCATAGAAGTATCATACATCCATCGTAAGAATACAATGACAAAGTGGCAGGAACTGGAGTTCTCAAATGCCACAGGCAGGACAGTTGCCACGTGACACGCAGCCCTCACAGATCCACTGTATGGAGGCCACATGTTAAATGGTAGAAATGCATTATAACTGTCCTCATAGAGATAACAGGATACACAGTCCTTAGCTGAGGACACCAGGGCTGTGGAGTCGGAGTCGTGGGGTTGGTGTCGGTATAAAATGGACAGACTCCAACTCCTAAAATATATAATAAATTGGGTACAGTAGTTCAGTGCAGCTTGTGGGGAAAACTTTTTCATAAGAATTTGGGAAAGTTATGAAAGGTCCTATAAATGTCTGTCCTATTCCTGATCTAAGGGTCTAGACTTTTAGCTGAGATGAATCTGTGCTACAGTAAATTTATCACTTAAACATGAGCCATGTATGAGGGAGTCGGAGTCATGGAAATTGAGGAGTCGGAGTTGGAGGTTTGGCTTACCGACTCCAAGGTCCTGGTGGACACCCATCTGTGATGCCCACATGCCCTATGGCATGAGACAGCCCTAAAAGCACTATTCACAAGCAAACAATGACTACAGGTGGAAGGCGTCTATTTATGGCCAAAAATGGGATTAGAGCCCATCATGGCAGAGCAGTAGAGCTGCTACTTTTGTGGAGATCAATGTCATCCTCTACATGTAAAGCCTGTGCCAGGCCATCACTCACTAATGGCCTTGTGTTACAGAGAAGAAGCTTTTGGTCAAGCTCCCGAGGGAGAAGATGTATACACAAGCCTATATGTACATACTGGATATTTGTGCCAGCGACAGTCTCTCCGGGCAGCTGTACTCCTCCATGTTTCCGTGCAGTCTCACCCATTCTTCATCCTGGTATAGATACAGGGCAGCATCTTTCCCAACCGCTGCTGCCACATTGCTGATCCGGACACGCAGCACAGCTTGTTCTCCTGCTCGGAAGAAGCAAACAAAGAGTTACAGCGTCAGATATATATAGCCAGACAGATCACCAGTGCTGGTGATCTGGAGACCACCAGGTTATTGTGTATTACTATAGTGATGGAGGAGAAGGAAAATGTGGCCTTTCCTGGTGAATTGTATCAGCTATATCCATGTACAAGTACTGTCATCTGGTATTAGGTCGTAGCTTATATCATGGATTAGAACAGCCAGCAGTGCCCATTATGCATCTATAACCCAACCACATAAGGCAGAAAAGCCGGCACTGGTTGTTGTCTGCAACAGGATGGGCATTTAACAGGCAAAATCACATGTGTTCAGTACATTTATGGCCATAGTGCCCCATGTAAAATACTAGACGTCCAGGCACACAATGTGTATGTAGGATACTAGACACTCGGGCACAAGATGAGTATGTAGGATATTAGCCATCTGGGCACAGGATTAGTCTGTATGATACTAGACACTGGGGCACAGGATGACTACAGTGGCATGTAAAAGTTTGGGCAACCATAGTCAAAATTACTGTTATTGTGAACAGTTACACAAGTTGAAGATGAAATGATCTCCAAAAGCCCTAAAGTTAAAGATGATACATTTCCTTTGTATGTTGTTAGGATATATATATAGATAGATATTTTTTTAAAAAACAATTAACAAAAGGGAAATGGGCCAATGTAAAAGTTTGGGCATCCTTGGATATTTGTGTGCTCAGATAACTTTGACCAAGGTTTCAGACCTTAATTAGCCTGTTAGGGTTATGGCTTGTTCACTATTATCGTTAGGAAAGGCCAGGTGATGCAAATTTCCCAGCTTTATAAAAACCTAGCGCCAAAAAACAGCAGTCATGGGTTCTTCTAAGCAGCTGCCTAGAACTCAGAAAATGGAAATGGTAGAGGCCCATAAGGCAGGAGAAGGCTATAAGAAGATAGCAAAGCGTTTTCAAGTTCCCCTTTCCTCAGTTTGAAATGTAATTAAGAAATGGCAGTGAACAAGATAAGGTCTGGAAGACCAAGCAAAATTCCAATGAGCTATGCTCTTAGGATTCCTAGAGAGGCAAATCAGATCCCCCGCTTGACTGCAAAAGACCTTCAGAAAGATTTATTAGACTCTGGAGTTGTGGTACATCGTTCTACTGTTCAGAGACACCTGAACAAATATGGCCTTCATCAAAGGGAATCATTGGAAGAAATCCTCTATGTCTTCACCATAAAATTCAGTGTCAGAAGTATGCAAACGAACATCCAAACAAGCCTGATGCATTTTGGAAACAAGTCCTGTGAAACGATGAGATTAAAATAGAACTCTTTGGCCACAATGATCAAAAGGTATGTGTGGAGAAAAAAGGGCACAGAATTTCCAGAAAAGAACATCTCACCAATCATTAAGCATGGGGGTGGATCAATCATGCTTTGGGTTTATGTTGCAGGCAATGGCACGGGGAACATTTCACGGGTAGAGGGTGGAATGGATTCAATGAAATTTCAACAAATTCTTGATGCAAACATAACATCATCAGTTATAAAGCTGAAGTTGAAAAGACGATGGCTTCTACAAATGGATAATGATCCTAAACACTGTATCAAAATCCACAATAGACTACCTCAAAGAAACATGCTGAAGGTGTCACAATGGCCCTCACAGTCCCCTGATCTGAACATCATTGAAAATCTGTGGCTAGACCTCAAAATCGCAGTGCATGCAAGATGACCCAGGAATCACACAGAACAGGAAGAATTTTCCAAGTAAGAATGGATGAAAATCCCTCAAACAAGAATTGAAAGACTCTTGTCTGGCTACAAAAAGCGTTTACAAGCTGTGATACTTTCAAAAGGGCGTGCTGCTAGGTACTAACCATGCAGGGTGCCTAAACTTTTGCATCAGCCCATTTTCCTTTTTGTCATTTTTAAAATTAAAAAGAAAAAATATAATATATTTTGATCACATAACATGCAAAGGAAAAGTGTCATCTTTAACTTTACCCCTTTTAGAGATTATGTAATCTTCAACTTGTTTAATTGTTCACAATAACAGTAATTTTTATCAGGGATGCCCAAACGTTTATATGCCACTGTACAGTCCTAGACATCCGGGCACGGGATGAGCACGCACGACACCGGCCATCCGGGCACGGGATGAGCACGCACGACACCGGCCATCCGGGCACGGGATGAGCACGCACGACACCGGCCATCCGGGCACGGGATGAGCACGCACGACACCGGCCATCCGGGCACGGGATGAGCACGCACGACACCGGCCATCCGGGCACATATATGAGCACACTACCCGCTGTATAACACTAAACATTTCCTCATTACAGGGGATGAATGGGCTCAGTATTATTAGTGTAATTGCTCCCTGTTATCAGCCACACTGGTGCCCCCTCGCACCGCTCAGTCGCTGGCAGGAGACTATACAAGCCTCCAGCACTAGGCCCAGGAGCTGCACAGCACGATCACGATCAGCAGTGTCTCCAGCTGCCACCGTATACCCACCATGAAAGAGAAAGGTGAAGATGTGCTGCCCCCGGCTGTGCCACGCCAGGGCGCTGTCAAAGCTGCCATGCACCGTTTTCGCCCACCCGGTGTGTGGCAGGAGCGCCCCCACGGCCAGAAGCAGCCCGAGCATCTCCTCTCATGAACTGCCCGGTGACATGTGCAGCTCCAGCCGCCACATCTGCAGAGTCAACGGGGCGTGGCCTTGACGTCACGACGTGCGACCAATCCGCTGGTGTCTAAACACTGGCTACGTGTAAGTGACACCAGGTAAAGTCGTCAAGCGCGGCTGTCGTAACGTCCGTCTGCAGTCCAGTACAGTGTCGCGACATACGATGTGCGCTGTACAGAGGCGTTACGTGTATCCGAGCAGTGGGCTGTCTGCAGCCACATGTCGTGTTCCTCAGGCCTTGTGATAGGCGCCACATCACACCATGAGCAGTGATCACCAGCCGCCAGGGGGCTTCCGCAAGAGGCTTCTGGTGACCGGAGGGGCCGGCTTCATGTAAGTGTGAACAGGGACCAGCCCTGCCGTCTGGTCACGTGCGCTGCTGTATATGTACATCCAGCATCGCTGCCATAGTGTGCGGGCACGGACGCGGGGAGGACTGGGGAAGGGGTCCCGCTCCTCCGGACGCGGGGAGGACTGGGGAAGGGGTCCCGCTCCTCCGGACGCGGGGAGGACTGGGGAAGGGGGTCCCGCTCCTCCGGACGCGGGGAGGACTGGGGAAGGGGGTCCCGCTCCTCCGGACGCGGGGACGACTGGGGAAGGGGGTCCCGCTCCTCCGGACGCGGGGACGACTGGGGAAGGGGGTCCCGCTCCTCCGGACGCGGGGACGACTGGGGAAGGGGGTCCCGCTCCTCCGGACGCGGGGACGACTGGGGAAGGGGGTCCCGCTCCTCCGGACGCGGGGACGACTGGGGAAGGGGGTCCCGCTCCTCCGGACGCGGGGACGACTGGGGAAGGGGGTCCCGCTCCTCCGGACGCGGGGACGACTGGGGAAGGGGGTCCCGCTCCTCCGGACGCGGGGACGACTGGGGAAGGGGGTCCCGCTCCTCCGGACGAGGGGACGACTGGGGAAGGGGGTCCCGCTCCTCCGGACGCGGGGACGACTGGGGAAGGGGGTCCCGCTCCTCCGGACGCGGGGACGACTGGGGAAGGGGGTCCCGCTCCTCCGGACGCGGGGACGACTGGGGAAGGGGGTCCCGCTCCTCCGGACGCGGGGACGACTGGGGAAGGGGGTCCCGCTCCTCCGGACGCGGGGACGACTGGGGAAGGGGGTCCCGCTCCTCCGGACGCGGGGACGACTGGGGAAGGGGGTCCCGCTCTTCCGGACGCGGGGACGACTGGGGAAGGGGGTCCCGCTCCTCCGGACGCGGGGACGACTGGGGAAGGGGGTCCCGCTCCTCCGGACGCGGGGACGACTGGGGAAGGGGGTCCCGCTCCTCCGGACGCGGGGACGACTGGGGAAGGGGGTCCCGCTCTTCCGGACGCGGGGACGACTGGGGAAGGGGGTCCCGCTCTTCCGGACGCGGGGACGACTGGGGAAGGGGGTCCCGCTCTTCCGGACGCGGGGACGACTGGGGAAGGGGGTCCCGCTCCTCTGAGCATGAAAATAACGGTCATATACGGTGACTTTGAAAAGTATTCACCCCCTTGTCATTTTTCATGTTTTGCTGCCTCACAACCTGGAATTTCACGGTTGTTTTTGAGGGTTTGCATCAGTTCATGTAAAGAACACGTCTACAACTGTGAACATTTGGCTTTCTATTTATTGTGAAACAAACAACAAATAGAACAAAATAACTGAAAACTTCAATGTGCATAACTATTCACCCCCGTAAAGTTAGTACTTTGTAGAGCCCCCCCTTTTTGGATAAGTCTCTATGAGCTTTCCACATCTTGCCACTGGGGTTTTTGCCCATTCCTCAAGGCAAAACTGCTCCAACTCCTTCAAGTTAGAAGGTTTACTCTGGTGAACAGCAATCTTCAATTCTGACCACAGATTCTCAATAGGACTAAGGTCCCGGCTCTGACTAGGCCACTGCAAAACATTTACACGTTTCCCCTTAAACCACATGAGTATTGCTTTAGCAGTATGCTTTGGATCATTGTCTTGTTGGAAGGTGAACCTCCATCCCAGTCTCAAATCACTGATGGACTGAAACAGGTTTTGCTCAAGAATATCCCTGTATTTCGCACCATCCATCTTCCCCTCAACTATTTTCCCTGTCTCTGCTGCTGGAAAACCTCCCCACAGCATGATGCGGTCACCACCAGGTTTCACTGGTTTAGATTTTGTTCTAAATGTGTCTGTCTTAAAGGAAACCTGTCATGTCCCCAAAAGCTGTTATCCTGCAAATATAGGTTTAATCTGCAGGTTAATAGCGTTCTGAAGCTGTCTGACCTGAAAGCCTGGCTACCGAGAAGAAATTAACTTTGTTCCTTCCAACAGCCCCCTGCTTTCAGTTAAAGAAGCCGGCCCGGCTTCTGTCACCGCTCAGTATACAGTGAGTGTCAGCTGTAACCATGCCCTGGCACTGACTGGCAGCCGGCTCATCGGCATATCAATGCAGACACAGCTGTCGTCAGTCAGTGCCAGGCATGGGTATAGCCGCCACTCACTGTGTACTGAGCTGTGACTGAAAACCGGAGGCTGCAGGGAGAAATAAAATATGTATTGTTCCTTTTCTCCCAGTACCTGGGCTTTCAGACTGAGTGCTGCCATGTGTACAACACATACACAATGCTAGGGAGAGAGCCACATTCACACCAAATACTCAGCGTGAGCTTTTTTACCTCAGAATTTGTAAGCAGGACTGTGGAGTCAGTAAGCCAAACCTCCGATTCAGTTTCCACGACTCCCTCATACATGGCTCATGTTTAAGTGATAAATTTACTGTAGCACAGATTAATCTCAGCTAAAAGTCTAGACCTTTAGATCAAGAATAGGACATACATTTATAGGACATTTCATAACTTTCCCAAATTCTTATGAAAAAAATATTCCCCACAAACTGCATTGAACTACTGTACCCAATTTATTATATATTTTAGGAGTTGGAGTCGGTCCATTTTATACCGACTCCACCAAAATGGACTCAGACTCCACAGCCATGTTTGTAAGCCCAAATCAGGAGAGGAACAATCAGAGGAAAAGTATAAGGGTTTGTGCACATGGTCAGGAGCCGCTGCGGGTTTGTCACTGTGTGTTATGCAGCGTCAAACCCGCAGCAGCCAGAAGTTACAGCATAGTGGATGGGATTTGTAGAGATCTCATGCCCACTATGCGTCTCCGTGCACCTGTGGATCACATGCAGACACGGACATGCGGCGCGTCCTTCCAGTTTGTCAATTTCTCTCGTGGAGTCGCTAGTCTCTGCAAGAGAAATTAGATCACTACAATGTATTGAATGCGGTGAATCCACATGGTTCAATGAATACATGAGGATTCGCCTGCGTTCATATAACACAGCGCTTTGGACGCAGCATAAAGTATACTGCACCCAAAGCGCTGCTTGTCCGGATCGTGTGCACATACCCTAATAGAAACACGTCACCACTAATGCATTTATCAACCACTCCAGGTTTTGGCTTACAAAAAAAACTGACTAAATACTGAACGTGTGAACATGGCCTTATAGACAGATCCTCTATAAGGCTACATTTCATCTGTATATTATTATCTCTCTCATTAAGTGCTCATATTTCTGCTCTTGAGTGGTGTTCGCCTCTTATTGAACTTTGGTGCATCTTATTCCTGCCTGCCCCACTATCAGTATTCAGTCAGTATTTTTTCTCAGGAGTGGGAACCAAAACCAGGAGTGGGTGATAAATGCAGAATTGGTGACTTGTTTCTTTTGTACCTTTTCTCTGATTGTTCCTCACCCGGTTTTGGCTCCCACTCCTGAGAAAAAATACTGATCGAGTACTGATAGTGTGGACTAAGACTGGCATACAAAACGCTGTTCTAAATGAATCGGGGTCATTGTGTGTAAAAACTGAACAACCCAAGAATATTACACTTGAATGAAAGAGGCTTGGAAAGAGTACTGAAGTGGTTAATGTGATCAAACGTATTTGTGGCAGTATTGTCTTCCATCTCTTCTGTGTTTGTTCCTTAATATAAGTGTCCCATTGTACTCTGAGCCACGTGGAGGCCTCTGGTCAGGGTCCCTGGACCTTGTGAGGGTCTTGTGCCTTTATGTAATGCAGATATTTGTAAGCACATGTTGTATCTAGAAATGCTGGAAGCAATCTGACCTCCTCAGCATTCAGTATGGAGGCCTAGAGTCAGTCAGCTGCCCCAAAGCATGTGCTGCTAGGAATCTCCGCATTGTACTATGGTCCCTAGTGTGAGCGGGGCACACGGGTGTCCTTTAGGGACATGTATTAAACTACCTTATTAAACTCCAAAACCGAGAAGAGATGTGCTAAGCGAGGAAAGCAAAGTATTACATTGTACTCCCTGCTATTGTCTCTTCTGTATTTGCCCTGATCTGGGATGGTCTGCTCTATGGTCATTGTGGATGCTGTATGGCCGCACATGGTGAGCCACACGCGGAGGGTTGTATGGCACGTGTGGCCGTGGTTGGGTCTGCGGGTATAACCTGTCACATCTCGCTGCTGGTCCCCCATGTCTAGTGCAGAAGATAGCCTTCTCTGTTTCTCTTGCAGAGCGTCCCATATGATCATTTCACTGGTTGAAAACCATCCCGATTACCAGGTGATAAATCTGGATAAGGTAAGATGTGCTGCTCTGAATGCAGAAGCCGTTGTGGGTGACGTTACATTAGGAATTTATATAGATGCAGCTTCCCAGCATACATCAGCATTAGATTTGTTCTTGTATAGGGTGAGGACCAGGGCTATGGAGTCTGAGTCGGTATAAAATGGACCGACTCAGACTCCTAAAATATATAATAAATTGGGTACAGTAGTTCAGTGCAGAATGTGCTGAATATTTTTTCATAGGAATTTTGGAAAGTTATGAAATGTCCTATAAATGGCTGTTCTATTCCTGATCTAAGGCTACATTCACACACAGCGTTTTTGCTGCTTTTTTTGAGGATACGTTTTTCAGCTGCAAAAGCAGATCAGCTTTTTAAAAAACCGCATCACCTGAAAGGTTTTTGAGCTCATAGATAATGTTTTCAATAGCAAAAGCCGATTAGAAAAATGCCGCACAAACTGACATGCTCATTCTTTGTGAGGATCCGATGGGCGGATTTTAGGACGCACTTCCCGGAAGCGCGAGTTAAATGCCGCTGTCAGAGATCGACAGCGGCATTTAACATGTTAACAGCCACGGGTGGATCGCGATTCCACCTGCGGCTGTTGCGGGCACATGTCAGCTGTAATAATCAGCTGACATGTGCTCGGTTCAGCGCAGGCTCACCGCCGGAGCCCTCACTGAACCGGGGGATTACAGTCTGTGCGTACTAATACGTCACAGGCTGTAAAGGGGATAATCGCAGATGGCATTTCTGCTTCAATGAAACAGAGAGAGAGACAGCTATTGGAAAATAAAATTTTTCTGGCAGCTGTTTATGTGGACTCAAGTCATCATATACTGCGTGATGATCAACAGCTTACTAAAGGAAAAGAAGCTCTGACTGAGGTAGCAGTTAGGATGAGTGGCCTACAGGAGGTCTGCCAGGCGCAAGAGAACTTGGGACCTGACAGTGCTACTGCTGCCATATCTTCATCCTCATCAGATGAGGAGTTTGACTTTGACATGGAGCAGGCAAAGCATTGCCGCAAGGAAAAAGATTTCTCTCCGTCTCCTATAGCAAGCAGATTGACCATATTTCAGCAAAATGTTTCACTTGCTCTCAAAGAAATAGAAAAATTCAACAGTTCATCAAAACCGACTGTGCATGAGGCAATTTCTTTATACCCGGAAATTGTTAGAGATGATGCCCATGTGGTTACGGCTTTGCCTCCAACCCACGTTAGTGTAGAGAGGTTGTTCTCTAGCCTTAAAATTATTAGGTCAGATTTGAGGTCATCTATGAAGGAGGATCTGATGGAGGCAATTCTATTTCTTAGAACAAATTCATAGACTGCACAGATGTTATTTAGTATGTTTTTGTTGAAAACTGTTTGTTGCCACTTACATAGTTTATAATATATATATTCGATACTACATAGTGTATTACATATTTACAATTTATTACAGTTTTTTGTGTTCTAAAGTTGTATTCCAATAAATATATATTATATTCTATCTAAATATCTTGATTATTGTATCATAAAAATGATTAAATGTCTGATGTTCACATTGTACTACAATAAATTTTTCACTTAAATATAAGCAATATATGTGGGAGTCGGAGTCGTGGAGTGGGAGTCGGTGTAAGGGAAATTGAGGAGTCACAGCCGCGGCTTTGGCTTACCGACTCCACAGCCCTGGTGAGGACACATAGTTTATCTGTCAAGGCTTTTATCACAGTCGTGTTGCAAAAAGGCATTGCCGAAACATTTAGGATATGTGCACACGTCTTTTTCACCTGCCACATTTTCTAAGGAAGACTCTGCAGAAAAATGTTTTTTTTTTTTTTGTCATTTCTTGATTTCCAACATTTTTTGATCCTGCATTTTTATTTTTTTTAGTGCCATATTCTGGACTTTTTTTTTTTTTTTTTTTTAAATCAATTCAACCGCTATCAGTTTTTCACGCAAAATGCTCATAAAGATGCCTGGCCATTTTTTGAGCTTTCCCGTTTACAATTCTTGTAAGGTATAGAGCGTGTTCAGATCGGAAAATGCCGAAAGAATGGTCAGCTCACTTCTTTTAACCACTTGGTGTCTTTGGAAACCTGAAGAGGTTAAAAGCTGCTCGAGAGGCTGAACATATGTACAAGTTATTTTTCCCTAGTAATGTTCATTCTTTTGAGCATTTTCTGGGCACCTTTTCAGGCGGGTTTCTCAGCGGACGTCATGTGCACATACCCGAAGGGTCGTTTCATCTTCCAGAATGATGACGTATTTCTGTTATATCCCATAACTATGATAGATGGGGGTCTGGCCTCTGGGACCATGTTTGATCCTGAGAATTCAGGGGTTGCATCCCCTTCAGTATTTTCCCTGCACAGAGGCACTTGTGCAGCCGGCTGTATTTATTAGCATTGGGCAGAGAAAAACTACGAAGGAGACGCAGCTTTACGCCCTACGGCCTCTCTCCTCTCGATTTGTGGGGGTCCTGATGGTTGGAACACACTGGCTCTAAAGTGATAGTATATACCAGGGCTGTGGAGTCTGTAAGCCAAACCTCCGGCTCCTCAATTTCCCTGACTCCGACTCCACAGCACGGCCTCACTACTGAGCGTGTACATAAAGATTCATCTCAACTAAAAGCCAAGATCCTTAGATCAGGAACAAAAGACATTTATAGGACATTTCATAACTTTCCCAAATTCTTATGAAAAAAATATTCCCCACAAACTACATTTAACTACTGTACCCAATTTATTATATATTTTAGGAGTCGGCCCATTATATTCCGACTCCTACTCCACAGCCTTGGTATATACCAGAGATGTCATTTCCAGCATGTGGTAAAACAACAACAAAAAAGATGAATAAATGAGGTTCTGTACTGACGGGACGCGGTGTTCTAATATTCACGCATAGATTCATGATGGGTTATTATATAGCTTTTACTCTTAGAGTGAATTGATTTCTAATAGTGCGACTTCTTTTTCTCCTCAGCTTGATTATTGTGCCAGCTTGAAAAATCTTGATGCCATTTCAAGTAAAGCCAATTACAAGTTCTTACAGGTATGGTACGTCCTTCACATCCCGCGTGATTACCAGGAGAGCCCAGCGGTCAGAGACAGACATGCCATTTTACCACAAAATGGAGCGGTGACACAAAAACCTGGAAGGGCCTGTGCACACCTTCAGTGTTTCATCAGTATTTTACCTCAGTATTTGTAAGCCAAAACCAGGACAGGAACAATCAGAGGAAAAGTATAATAGAAACAAGTCACCACTTCTGTATCTATCACCCACTCCTGGTTTTGGCTTAAAAATGCTGAGGTAAAATACTGAAAGTGTGAATGTGGCCTAACAGATTGAGACCAAAGGTGCGACACAAAACTGCAGCATTTTGTGGTAAAACTAGTTTGGATTGTGTCTCGGCTTCACAACAATCACAACTTGAGATTTCACAAAAAGTACTGTAAGGTGTGGTAGAAAAGTACAATTCTGTCCTTGCTATAGGACATAAGTCCATATAGTGATTTGTTGTGCAGTCTTTAAAGCTGCTGATTGCAGACAAATTCCAGAAATGAAATGGGAGTCAATATGTGATGTCGTGTTATGGCTGATTACATCTATCCTTATACCTCAGGGGGATATCTGTGACTCGCACTTTATAAAGCAGCTCTTTGAAACCGAAAATATAGATGTGGTTTTACATTTTGCTGCACAGACCCATGTAGGTGAGTGTGCTGACACTATTATTACTCCCATTGTCCTCATGGAAAATGTATCATGTAATCCAGGTTAGTTTTATTATGTAGTTTATAAACTTGGTGAATAAGTTAATGGGGCATATTTATCAAAACTGTCCTTAGACAGCCTTAAAATGTGCAAAAACAATCAAACTGCTCCATGTTGTGTGATAGATCTGTCTAAAGCCACGTTCACACGTTCAGTATTTTGCTTCAGTTTTTTTTTACCTCAGTATGTGTAAGCCAAAACCAGGAAAGGAACAATCAGAGGAAAAGTATCACCCACTCCTGGTTTTGGTTACTGATGTAAAATACTGACCAAATACTGAGTGTGTGAACGTGGCCTTATTGTAAGACTATTTAGTCTAAAGCTTCCCATACACATTAGACTGTCGGCCGAACCAACTAATATTCATGGGTTCAAGCACTAGTCCAATGTGTATGGAGGCTCCAGACAACTTATTGTTGGGGAAGATAGTGATCCGGCATGTCCAATTTTGGACTGCCGATCATATTGTCTTCTAGAGATACGACATTGCCAGAGATGTCTAGTGACTGCTGTCTGATACAGAACACTGAAGCGCTACTATGTGTGGTAGAGCTGGCTGACAGCCATCTAAGGTGTATGGCCCCCTAAGGTTTACACCACCTAGCAACTGGCTTACTTTGTTCCAAAAATGGGCACCACAATCCTGCCACGGTCTTGTACGCTCAGCCACAACCTTTTCAGAAAGGCTACGCTCCTTTTCAAACATATAGTTAAAAGTTTCTAAAACCTATCATCAATTTGGTGCAAGTCAGGAAAGGTTTTTTGGCACAGTTATGATGCATTTAACTTGATGAATATGCCCCAATGTTCCTGGTCATGAACTTAGAGACAGATTCACTATTGCATTTGCGTCTGTTATTCGATTAGTTTTTGTGTGTTTTTAATTTGCGCTTTCTTGTTCTTTTGCATCTTTTCCATAGTCTATTTTATGTGTTCACCTTTGTTTTTTATGTTTGTCTTTGTGGGTGGGATTTCCAGATCTACTCGGCTGATTCATCAGTTGCGAGTTTTTAAAACTCACCAAATAGTTGTGCACATTCCCTCTAGCCCCTCGCCCCACCTGGAGTGATCTTGAGTGTGTCTGAAATTTTTGTTCAAATTTAGGGACATTTCAGTAGAACACGCGATTTTCATAAAATTAAAATAAAAGGTCAAAGTCCTCTCTTGATATGTCATATTTTTAGATTTGCCTCTTTGTTAGGTATCATGCATGTCAGTGTTGTAGAAGTAGTAACATACTCCCTGGCCACCATATTCTTTCAGCTTCAGTACCGTGTAACCACATCTGTAACCGGCTAGATCACTATTTGGAGCGATGATTACTCTCTCAATGTCAGTTTATGAGGCTCGGAACAACACTCTGTAGCGTCTTTCTGAGTCTCATAGATTTGTGTTGAAAAAGTGACCTCTGCTCCACACAGCAAACACAGGTAACCAAATATACCGTCACGTGGTGCCACAGCGGACTGGAGAGCCACTGAAACCGACAGATGACACAACCGGTGGGTATGTCACTACTTTCATGACACTTAAGACACAAGAACTAACAAAAGGGAAAAAAATCCCTGGAAAGGCGCTTTAAGGAAAAAAAATAAAAGAACATTTCTAGTTTTGCACAAAATTCAGGAACCCCGTGCGTCATTTTGAAGAATTTAGTGAAAAAAAATATCAGTTAATACCAGAAGACAAAAAGAAAAGTGATTTAAAAAAAAAAAAAAAACCCTCTAATGATTATCGGGCCCGTATGGTGGCATATATTTTTTTAATGACCCCCTTCTCTGGGGCTGGCTACATTGGTAACACACACTTCTCTCCTGTATAGTCCAGCAGGGGTGTGTACGCTTAGGCTATGTTCACACGTTGCATTTTTGCTGCGTTTGTTTTCCGCAGGCAAAATCTGCTCTTGGCAGAAAAGAAGCAACGTCAAAAAAAGCAGGTTTTGCTGAGTTTGTGGCTTTTTTTTTTTTTTTACTGCATTTTGTCAGGGTACATTTGTCTCTTGTGCATGCTGATAAACAGAGCCGGCGTCAGCACCCGGCGCACCCGGGCAAATGCCGGGGCCCTGAGCAGGCAGAGGGGCCCACTGGCGGTCGCGCACCCCGCTGGGCTATGGGCGGAGGAGAGCGGTGTCAGCGCCCGCCCTTCTCCCCCGCTTTCTCAGAGCCCCGGCAGCTGGATACTTACCCCTCCCCGTGCCTCCGCAGATCCGCTGTCTTCCTGCTCTGCGCTCTCTGTGACGTCTCAGGTCAGAGGGCGTGGTGACGTCTTTACACCGCGCCCTCCCCTGAGCCGTCACAGGGAGCGCTGAGCAGGAAGACGCCGACAACGCTGGAGTTCGGACCCGAGCAGCGGGCAGCAGGTAGCAGGTGAGGAGAAGGGAGGTGAGTATTTGATTTTTTTTTTTTAATGTATGGAGGCATGGGGCAGTATAAAGAGAGGGGGGGACATCCTGCATGGGGCATTATAAAGAAGGGGGGGTGACATCCTGCATGGGGCATTATAAGGTGGGGAACAGCCTGCATGGGGCATTATAAAGGGGGGGGCAGCCTGCATAGTGCATTATGTGGGGGGTAACAGCCTGCATGGAGCATTAAAAGGGGGGGGGGCCTGTATGGGGCATTATGTGGGGGGTAACAGCCTGCATGGAGCATTATAAGGGGGGGGGGACAGCCTGTATGGGGCATTATAAGGTGGGGAACAGCCTGCATGGGGCATTATAAAGGGGGGGGGGGGCAGCCTGCATAGTGCATTATGTGGGGGGTAACAGCCTGCATGGAGCATTAAAGGGGGGGGGGGGCTGTATGGGGCATTATGTGGGGGGGGTAACAGCCTGCATGGAGCATTATAAGGGGGGGACAGCCTGTATGGGGCATTATGTGGGGGGTAACAGCCTGCATGCGGCATTATATGGGGGCCAGTATCCTGTATGGAGCGTTATATGGGGGCCAGTATCCTGTATGGAGCGTTATATAGGGGCCAGTATCCTGTATGGAGTTTTATAAGGGGACCAGTATCCTGTATGGAGCATTATATGGGGACCAGTATCCTGTATGGAGCCTTATATGGGGGCCAGTATTCTGTATGGAGCCTTATATGGGGGCCAGTATTCTGTATGGAGCCTTATATGGGGGCCAGTATTCCGTATGGAGCCTTATATGGAGGCCAGTATTCCGTATGGAGCCTTATATGGGGGCCAGTATTTCGTATGGAGCCTTTATATGGGGGCCAGTATTCCGTATGGAGCCTTTATATGGGGGCCAGTATTCCGTATGGAGCCTTTATATGGGGGCCAGTATTCCGTATGGAGCCTTATATGGGGGCCAGTATTCCGTATGGAGCCTTATATGGGGGCCAGTATTCCGTATGGAGCCTTATATGGGGGCCAGTATTCTGTATGGAGCGATTCGCCGGTTTCTGAGCTATTGTGGAGTTTACAATAGATATCACTCATGTAATGTAAGAAGTGAAATCTTTGCATTGTACTATAATATAATATAATATTTTTTTTTTTTTTCTACGCCACATCTCTGCATCATGAATCGTGGTATGTGTTAAAGGGGCCCACTGAGACTCTTTCGCCCGAGGCCCAGAAAAACCTGGAGCCGGCCCTGCTGATAAAGTTTAGCGCATAAAAAAATAACATGATTCAACTTTATCAGGTTTTGGCACCATAAACACAGCAAAGCCTGATACCTGCATTTTTTTCAGATTTTTTGCACTACCCATTGCTTTCTATGGGTGAAAAATGCTGAGAAAACGCTGAAAGAAATGACACACTGCACTTTGCAAAAACGCAGCAGTGTGCCATATTAGTCAGGGAAAAAAACAATGTGTGTGCATAAGATTTCTGAAATCTCATAGACTTTGCGGTACTGTGAAACGCAGCTTAATATTTGCATAAAAAAAATGCAACATGTGAACATAGGCTTAATGGCAGAGAAATGTCATAGATTACAGTCTCCACAGTCGTATGTAGACTGGGGTCGATGTATACAGAACGTTATCTTTATGCATACTAAGTACCGTGCCAGCCAGAATGAATCGCACTTATTGTGGTTTTTTTTTTGGTTTTTTTACACTAACACATTTACATCAGATATCCTTACTTATTTAGTAGTATAACAGTATCATTAATTCACCTACGCTTTGTAATATTTTCCTGTTTTTTTTCCGACTGGATATTTAATGAGAAATAAAAAAATGTAAACAAAAATATTTTAAAATGTGTATTTAATTGTAGATTACTTATACCTAGACCAGGCAGGTATAAGATGCACAAGGTTTGTCTGGTGCAAACTGTGTGATAAGTCTGGCACATCTTGTTAGATACTATTCCTTATTTACTGGCTCAGGCTATGGGACTACGATGCAGAAATGCTGCGGATTTTTTCTGAGCGTTTCTGCATCTCCCTGGCAGAAAAAACACATGCGGATTGTACATGCGTTTTTCCTGCCAGGTAGAAGCGTTTGTCAAGCGTTCTTCACATGCATTTCCGCATGCGGGTTGTCAAGCGCTTTCCAAGCGATTTTAGCATCACTTGGAAAGTGCTTGACAACTTGGTCACACTATATAAATCCATGCAACCAGCATGGATTTTATATAGTGTGACCAAGTTAGTTAAAAAAAAAAGAATAAAAATGGTAAGAAATAAAATAAAAACATTATACTCACCTTCCGATGGCCCCCAGTCTCCTTCTCCGGTATCCCCGGTGTCTCGCAGTGGTGTAAAAGGACCTTCCATGACGTCATTTAGTCACGTGACAGGTCACGCGACCGCCAACATCAGCTGTCGCGTGACCTGTCTCATGACTGAGTGACGTCATGAAAGGTCCTTTTACACCATCACGAGCCACCAGGGTGCCAGGATGTACCGGATAGAAGATCGCGGGCCATTAGAAGCTGAGTATAATGTTTGTTTTGTTTTTTTTTTATTTTAAATTCTTTTTGTTTTTTACAGGTTCTATGGTACCGGGTCTGGATGAGAGTCTCCTCTTCTCCAAACCTGGGTACCATCCGCACATTGAACCGCATGATATCCACATGTGCACATGTAGTCATGCGGATATTAAGCGATTCAACGCAAGTCAATGGCGGCAAAAACGCCGCTCTTCCACAAAATAATTGGTAGTGCTGCGTTTTTTCCGCAAGGATAATCCGCAGCGGAAATTTCCGCAGCATGTGCACAGCACATGCGGATTATCATTGGGGAACATGGCAGACTTTCTACCAAGCGTTTAAGCATTTCTTCAGCGTAACTGCCTCTGTGGAAACGCTTAAAAACTCATAGTGGGCACACAGCCTTACTGGTTCTTTTTGGTTGACTTATTTTTGTGTCAAAATTATTGTAGCATGTAGGTGCCTATTAAGCAATACTTAATATTTTTTTTATTTTTTTATAAAGACCAGATCTAGTGAGGTGCAAAAAAGTGGTTAAAAAGCAGATAAACTTTTCGTGGCTGTTTATTGGCGCTCGCTCAGCCAAAATTCTGGTGCATTTAGTAAATGTTTCCCGGTGTGTGGCAACCAACCTGTAAGACAGCCTACAATGTGGTGAATGTTCACAAGGAGCAATCTTTGTCTTTAATCCATAATGCGGACCTATATATAAGGAGTACGTTTTATAAATATGACAGGGGTTCTAAGGTTGGCTTTTAGGAAAGACCTACTGTGTATTTGACTACTGGAAGAAATATGTTGGGAACTCTAACCAGCTGCATTACTTAAAAGTGCTTTTTCCCAACAGATCTGTCTTTTTTGGATTCCTTTAAGTTTGCATATGTGAATATCGTTGGAACACACATTCTTCTCAATGCTGCCTATGAAGCCGGAGTGGAAAAGTTTGTCTACATAAGTACAGATGAAGTTTATGGTGGAAGCCTCAATGAGGTACCTGCTTATAAAGGGTTTGTGATATAAAGACAGCCCCCTATAGACAGTGTCTGGACGAAAAAAACGGAAGTCCCCTATAGACAGTGTCTGGATGAAAAAAACGGAAGCCCCCTATAGACCATGAAAAAGTGCTCAGATGATCAAAAACCGCTAAAAAAAGATGCACCAGGTTTACAAAACTCAATATGAAAGGAGTGATTCCTGAAGCGTCTTCTGCTTGAAAAGTGTCTGTATTTGACTGCTAGAAAAAGATGCAGTGTGAACATACTCTTAGACTACATTCCCCCAATGAGTTTTTATCGCTTTTTTGATGCTGCATGTTGATCCTGCGTCACAAATGCAGCAAAGTGGATGGGATTTCTGGAAATCTCATGCCCCCTATGCTTCCTTCCAACGCCTTGTAAACTCACCTGCGGTGCATTTTTTCCAATCTGCAGCATGTCAGGTATGTAGAGTTTTCTGTGCAGAATTTTCCCATAAAATTACATTTAGATGCGGAAATTCCGCAGGTAAAAAAACCAAACACAAAAACGCAAGTAACCTAATTTAAATACTAGGTGCACACATTCTGCAACATCAAACTCACAAATCCCAACGTAGCCTTAAAGTAATTCACCTCAAAGTAAAAAAAAATAATAATTTTGCAGAATCCACCTTGAGAATATATTGTAAAATCACTTTGTGACTCTCAAATTCTTGACGCTACAGTGTAAGATCTGGCAATTCCCCTCAATAAAACCCTAGCGCATGAACATTTAAGTCTGCCATAAACATGAGAAGGGAGCCGGCCGAACCATTGTTCGTCTGGTAGTCATCTTGGCTTTCTTGGCCCCCTCAGATAGTAGCTTATTATTAACCCTATAAGATCAGTTTATTTTCAGGAGACCTAATTGCCAACTTAGAGAGGATGATCCAGACCATTAAATGACTTCCGATTGACTATATGATAGCCAATTCACAGACGTTTACTGACCTGTTTCACAGGCCAACTAAATATTGATGGAGTATTAAGTATTGCTGATCTGATCTTGTGAGATGTAATGACATTTATGTCTCGCTCTCCAGTGAGATCAGGGATGTCATATGTCTGACACAGGAGCAGTCTGTTCTGGGCTACTCCTGTGTGAGACCTAAGGACACACTGCACTGATCTCATGGCAGACTGATTACAAGTTGCCTGAGCACAACAGACATTAATGTGATTTCTGTCCTATCCCTGGACAGGCAGTGTGTGGGGGAGGGGCAGTACAGTAGAGGTGAAAGGAGTGCTGATTGAAGTGTTTGTACTGAGACACAGCTAGACTCAGCTGTACTGTCCCCCCCCACACACACACACACACACACTGAATCATACAGGAGGTTAGACCAGGAGATCAGGGCTGTATCATTACATCTCACACTGAGAGAATCACTCTAAGTTATTGTGAGCCGTGTTGTTTCTGCTGTTACTGCCTGCTTGTGATTGGTCAGCATCATACAGGAAGAAGTAGTACACCCCCCCCAGTGAACTCTGATAATGCCCACTTGAACAGAGTCAAAATAAATAATGAAAAAAGGAGTATTCAGCTCTGCAGCCACTATTACATCCTGTGTCCAGTTCAACATGAAAAATTTTGTGAAAGGTCCTCTTTAATAATAATAATAATAACAATAATCTTTTTATTTATATAGCACCAACATATTCTGCAGCACTTTACAATTCTGACAATTTACAGACATTACCGGCACTGTCCCCATTGGGGCTCACAATCCACATTCCCTATCAGTGTGTCTTTGGAGCTGAAATGAGAAGTGCATAGTAATCTTGTCCTGTAATATATGTACATTGGATTGTATGAGTGGCTGTGCCAGCACGGTTGGGATTATAGAAATCTATTGGGCAGCATGTGGCCCCTAAGTATGTCTAGTAACTGTGTATTAGAGTATTCCTTAGGTCCACAGGCAGTAATGTGCTGTCATAAAGAATTATGTTGAAACAAAAATTGTTACAAATTAAAATAACCCCAAGAAGACCTAAAAATGTAAATATCTATCTATATTTCAATAAGAACTAAAAATAAACTTTTCCTCAAATAGATGTACTATATACCCGAAATTGATATGTAAGAAAAATATGAAAAAAATAACAAGTATTTAAATAGGTCCAAATTGTCACAGTCCCTAAAGCCAACAAAATGGCTCCGTGTATAAGGGGTTAATATTTCATTCCATGTGAAAGTGTCCAGTCATTAGAGGATAGGGGTCATTACGGTATGTCCCCACATGTGCACTGACAGGTGAGAATGTCGGAATTTGTATATACAAAACCACAATAACTGAGAGCGCTGGCTGTCCTGGGGTATCTAGCCAGTTCCCTAAAAGTGCCATACTGTGCTAAAGCTGCTTCCACACAGCGCTGCCCCCTGTCCTGTTGGCAGCAGTCACTTACTGACGCTCCCTTTCTATACAGAGTCTGGTGGTTAGAGGTCACATTGATGGAAACAATGATGCTGAAAATTTGGATTGTGTTATTCCCAGCACAACATTATGTAGATGAATCTCTTCATTACAGAATATCTTGCCCAGTTTTCTGAACATTATTCCACTTCATTGCCATCTTTAAAAATTCATATTTCATTAGGAATTTGATGAAACCTCTCCAAAACGGCCAACGAATCCATATGCGTCATCCAAAGCAGCTGCAGAAAGCTTTGTACTGTCTTTCTGGGAAAGATACAAGGTAAGGAGGCAATGGGAGAGCCAAGGATATATTAGCACTGGGAGTCCTAGCTCTATTCAGCGGGGTATGTGTGTAAATGAAGCATCACACGGCCATATGTTGTGAAGTGCAAAATGATTCTTTATACTGCTGGATGGATTTAGGACGTAGACCAAAGTGTCCCACCTGCTCTGCGGTGCACCAGCTGTCATTCATGTCTCTTACCTATGAAGCTACTGCCTGTAATCTGTCCAGGGTGACAGCAGAAATACACTCTTGCCATTTTTTGCCTTTGCACAGCATCTGTGGTACTTTTACCCCTTGTGAGGATTGTTCAGTTTAATCAATTGCCTTAAAAATATAAGTTTACATGATAGAAAGTTGTCAGTGCAGCATATATGTTATGTCTAGTAATACATGACTGCAGCACTTATCAGAAATAGCACCGCACGCAGAGCTTTGTGTGTGGGTGGTAATAAGCAGTGATTGATCCGCGTACAGTGGCTGAATGCACTATCCTGCCATATGCAGGGAAGGTCTGAAGGAGGACTTATAGGGGTCGTCTCATAGAGACCATTCTTGCACTGCTCGGAACCTCACGTCTACAAACCAGCACAAAAAGTCACTCTTCTCTGGTGCTACATTCATCTGTATGGGGCCTCCATCTAATACCACAGTTTTCCTGCAACTGCTGGTCGCCATGCCATCTGTAATGTGGAAGGGGTTGACTCTGATGAGACAATTCCTTTAAGGCCTCGGCCCCACTATCAGTATTCGGTCAGTATTTTTTCTCAGGAGTGGGAGCCAAAACCAGGTGAGGAACAATCAGAGAAAAGGTATAATAGAAACAAGTCACCAATTCTGCATTTATCACCCACTCCTGGTTTTGGCTCCCACTCCTGAGAAAAAATACTGACCAAATACTGATAGTGGGGCCGCGGCCTTAGACCGGTTCATATGTCTGCAGTTCACTGGCCGTGTTTGGACTGCAAGGTCTGGGAGGAGTCAAGGGTCTCCTGACCCAATCTCAAAAGCCATATATATTGTATGTCTATGAAGCTGTAGAGTTCGGATTAGAAGACCAGTGGACATTCTGGGCATCATAGTCCACATTTAGACCGCAAATTTCTGAAGCCAGAATTTATTTACAGATTAAAGGGATATTCCCATCTCCAAGATCTAAGATTAGAAATGTAGTATAGTTCATCTGATTCTCTATGTCGCTTACCCCATGTGCAGGGCACTGCAGTAGCTTAGGTTTCCATCTTTAAAACCACTAACTACTAACTGTCACTGTATTAATGGTTGGGTTGTAACCTTGGATACCTAAGCCTCTGCAATGCACTGCACATGGGGTAAGCAGCATAGCGAATCAGATGAACTAGATTTGCCAATATTATTACACCTACTACATAGAGTATGAAGATAGGATCTAGGAGATGGGAATACCCCTTTAACTTTCAGTTAAAATAAAATCCACATTCTGCTGTGCTATCCTTTTTTGATAAAATTACACTACATGGAAACCCAATAGTCCCTAATCTAACTTATTGGTGGCTGTCTGATGCCAGTGGGATCCATCATGTGATGGGTCTGTCCCCTGGAGCTGAGTATATCAGCATATAGACCATAATATAACAACGAGCAATAAATAAGGCACCAGAGCAGAGGCGCAGATGTAGTGTCCAGTGACAGCATCTCTCCATTCAGTGCCGTCACATGTGGAGATTGTAGTAAGACTTTGGAAATGCTGTAGTTCCCCATCAGTGTAGGCGACTGAAGGTGGAGGTTCACTGTGAAGATGGATTTTTCAGCCACGTGCCACAAAACAAAATACCAATAGGCTATGTTGTAGGTAGCAAAAGGGGGAAGAAGAGAATTCACAGACTGCATAGCTTGTGTGTTATTGCTGCATAGGCTCTATGTATTTTCTGTATGGCATGGCTGAGATTACAGTAGCCACTATGAGTTACATAGGATTTTTATGCACAAATTGCAGAAATAAAACTGCAGATGATGCATCGTGTTACTTTACTGAGAGGTTTCTCATTTTTGGTGTGTAATCTTGGTGCCTGCAGTGTGATGTAACCAGAAATCCGCAGTATGACCTGTCATGTCCTACTGACAACTGCATGTGATATCCTGTGATTTCTAAGCTCTCGCTTTGTGACTTCTGATAAGTTATGTAGCTGATCATGTAGGATGCCCATGTCTGTACTGTATACATTCAGGGCAATATTTGCCTTTGGTTGTTCACCAGTTTAATATTTATGATTGATCCACATGTTGTTTCTCTGCAGTTTCCAGTTATCATCACCCGAAGTAGCAATGTGTATGGACCACATCAGTATCCAGAAAAAGTAATTGTCATTTTATCTTTTTTGTTTGCTCATTTTTTTTCCCATGTATAAAACAGTTTCTGAACTGATTTGGATCCATTTGCAGAATTTCGGCATTTGCTTTTTTGAATTAAATCTGATCTATGAAGTAGCCAGCTTCAGTGTCTGGACCACTGTATGTGCACCCAATACTCACTTGTATGTTTGTGTATGTATTGTGGTAGATCAACTCACTCTGTTTCTTAAAGAAGTAGGTACAGGAAGCGTTTATGTTTTAAGTGCGACTGGTTTAGTGCAATCCTCATAAACCACGTCACCAGAAAACATAAATACAGCATTTGTCCTGTAGAAGGAAAAACATAAAATAACAAGTCCATACAATAGTGCTGGTTAGCCCACCTGGCTTAGAGTCCAGCTTCCATGTCCTTTAGCAAAGGCATTCATTCCAGGAGACCTGCAATCTCCATACATCCACCATGTCTGAAACAAACAGCTCTCAGTTTACCCCACAGTCAGTCTCCCCCATGGGTGGAGATACAGGTGCATCTCACTAAATTAGAATATCATCAAAAAGTTAATTTATTTCAGTTCTTCAATACAAAAAGTGAAACTCATATATTATATGGAGTGATTACGAGCAGAGTGATCTATTTCAAGTGTTTATTTCTGTTAATGTTGATGATTATGGCTTACAGCCAATGAAAACACAAAAGTCATTATCTCAGTAAATTAGAATACTTAATAACAACAGCTTAAAAATGTTTTTAAAATCCAAAATGTTGGCCTACTGAAATGTATGTTCAGTAAATGCACTCAATACTTGCATCAATTACTGCATCAATGTGGCGTGGCATGGAGGCGATCAGCCTGTGGCACTGCTGAGGTGTTATGGAAGCCCAGGTTGCTTTGATATCAGCCTTCAGCTCGTCTGCATTGTTGGGTCTGGTGTCTCTCATCTTCCTCTTGACAATACCCCATAGATTCTCTATGGGGATAAGGTCAGACGAGTTTGCTGGCCAATCAAGCACAGTGATACTGTTGTTTTTAAACCAGGTATTGGTACTTTTGGCAGTGTGGACAGGTGGCAAGTCCTGCTGGAGAATGAAATTTCCATCTCCAAAAAGCTTGTCGGCAGAGAGAAGCATGAAGTGCTCTAAAATTTCCTGGTAGGCGGCTGCGCTGACTTTGTTCTTCATAAAACACAGTGGACCTACAAAGCAGATGACATGGCTCCCCAAACCATCACTGTTTGTGGAAACTTCATACTAGACCTCAAGCAGCTTGGATTGTGTGCCTCTCCGCTCTTCCTCCAGACTCTTCATTTCCAAATGAAATGCCAAATTTACTTTGCATTTACTTAGTGCCAATGACTGCTGACTTGACAGATGTCCAGAAGGCAGTTTTGTATATGATTGTGGAGCCTACTGAAACAGACTAAGGGACCTTTTTAAATGCTCAGGAAGCCTTTGCAGGTGTTTTTTGTTAATTATTCTAATTTACTGAGTTCCTGACTTTTGTGTTTTCATTGGCTGTAAGCCATAATCATCAACATTAACAGAAATAAACACTTGAAATAGATCACTCTGTTTGTAATGACTCAATATAATATGAGTTTCACTTTTTCTATTGAAGAACTGAAATAAATTAACTTTTTGATGATATTCTAATTTAGTGAGATGCACCTATATGTAGTGAGCAGCAGTTCAGCTGCCCCCAATCAACCTGTCATGGCTGATTAACCCCTTTTAGTCCAATATGCACTAAAGCATTACTTCAAGTTCATCTCCCAGCCACTAGGTGTCTAAAATCCACCTTACATTGTGGTGTATATCTATATCTAATCTCTCTCATGTGATGCTCGTTCAAACTCACCTGTGGCAAGTAACATGTGTGGGCAATATGAAAATCACACCTGAAGCCAGATAAAAAAGCGAGAAGTTGACTCAATCTTTGCATTGCTTGTCAGTGTGTGCCACACTGAGCATGCAGAACAGAAAGAAGAGAACTGGCTGAGGTCATGAGAACCAAAATTGTTGAAAAATATCACCAATCTCAAGGTTACAAGTCCATCTCCAGAGATATTGATATTCCTTTGTCCAGGAACATAATCAAGAGGTTTACAACCCATAGCACTGTAGCTAATCTCCCTGGACATGGACAGCAGAGAAAAAATGATGAAAGGTTGCAATGCAGAATAGTCCGCATGGTGGATAAGCAGCCCCAATCAAGTTCTAGACTGCAGTTTACGAAGATGTACTATATATACACCAGCGATAGTGGGATTTTTGGTGCAGATTTTTTATTTGTTTTCTGCTTTTGGGATATATATATCTGCTTATCCGCCATGCGGACTATTCTGCATTGCAACCTTTCATATATTTACTTGCTTTCAAAAAAACATCACAGAAAAGAAGCCGGCCTTCCCAACACCAGGTCACATTACCAATGCGAGATGCAGCAGACCCCAGTGATAAAGGTGGGGGCAAACACAGGTGCAAAATACTGATGTGACAGCCACCCCCTCCATGAATTGGCAGATATGTGAGTGGCTTTGTAGTACTACAATTGCACACAGATGGGGCTTGCATAGGACCCCAGTCACACTTATAGGTGTGATGCACAGTGTCTGGCTTACAGCATCTTGCTTGTGCATTGATAATCTGACCTGGTGTTGGTAAGGCCTGCTTCTTTTCTGTGATTTTTTTTTTTTTTTTATAATTCATGTCCTTTTCTGTGCGCTATATATAATTACCTGCCGCACAGCATATAGCAAACTGATATACCGGGATCATGGGTGCAAACCTTAAGAAAGCAGTTGGCAGAAAAGACCATGAAAAAAGAAGAAAAAGGTTACACTCACTGTCCCTTTAAAAGTCCTTTATTGCACTGCAGCTAAAAAAAACGCAGGCAGGGGAACGAAGTGGATCAAAGTCGGATGACGGCCGTTTCGGACTCCGAGAATTCGTTGAAGCGCAGGGAGCGCGAAACGGCCGTCGTCTGACTTTGATCCACTTCGTTCCCCTGCCTGCGTTTTTTTTAGCTGCAGTGCAATAAAGGACTTTTAAATGGGCGGTGAGTGCAACCGTTTTCTTCTTTTTTCATACATATATATCTTCATGCATACACACTTGCACATTAGAGGAGGGGTACACAGTGAGGTATGTATGGTGCAATTTTCCACAATAGTACATTGTAGTACCCACACAGGATAGGAGACTTGGGCTCACAGATGATTCCCTAAAACTATCCATTTACTTTATCCAGCTGTTTGCCCATTGCTGCTTGGCTGACAGGTTTTCTCCCGATTTAGCCAAGTATACATGCGCTTTCCATGGGGAGAGAAGAATAGGCCTTTGTCAGACTATGTTGAAATCCAAGAGGCTTGATCCTTTTTTCCCCTGACATTTGCCAAGTGGGGATATGGTTGTTGGTTGTCCATATTTTTATGCCAGAGGGGGATGATATGTCCCCTCTATAGATTTGTGATGCATGTCTAGGAGGACTTGTGCACTGGAGAGCTGGTGTTTAGTCTTAGTTCTTGGAGGACTGCAGATCTTTACACTTTACTGTAGTCTTCATCTATCTTTCTCCTAATAGTGATCCATTCAGAAGGTTTGAAGTGTTTCCTGCTCCAGTGTGATTGTAAATGCGGCATTAATTGCAGAAAGCATGGTTAACATCTGTTTTCCTGTTCTGTAATTCTGGTTTTATTGCCTGCACACCATGTTATTTCTTAAGTAAAGCAGTATGAAAGAAAGCCATTATGTGATCTTAATTGCACTTTGCTGTGTTAGGTTTACCATTACTGCGTAAATCTGCACGGGGCCTGAAATTACCCGCTAAAATGTCACCGCTGTGTGTTTAAGCACTCAGTAGGCTGGTAAAGGTCTAATTGATGGGTTATACTTGTGAGCTTTTATCCTACTGTGTGGGATAAATGGCTGCGTTCTGTACCAGGAGGACACGTTCTAGCATGTGTTATATAGGGTCATACAGACTGTAAGGTATTCACACATCAACCATAACATTAAAACAACCCGGCTATTAATTTCTAGGTCCTTCTCTTTGCTCTGATCCATCAAGGCATGGCCTCCAGAATACCTCTTTAGGTGTCCTGGTGTGTCTGATATTAACAGCAGCTTCTTTAAATGGGTTGTCCACTACTCAGACAACTTTCTCAATCTGGAAGCGAGTATAAGATTTGTTATTTTTATGGGGGCAAATATACAGATTCAGAAGGGCTTGTCTGAGTAGTGGACAACCTCTAGAAGTCCTGTAAGGAGATAGGTATTTTCAGCACATCTCACAGATGTTTGATCTGATACAACTAGAGAATCTGGAAGGAACAATAAAACTTTAAACTTTTTGAAGAGTTCCTTTCATTGATTCCTGACCACTTTTTAGAGTGAGGCAGTGCATGTTACCTGCTGGAAGAGGTCACTGCTGGTGGTTTATTGTGTGAGCGCAGTGTTCTTAGAAAGTGTCACATGGAGCAGACAGATTTCCTTCTGATATCTTTTTTCCTATTAATATGCTTCATCTTTACACTGTTATAGTTGATACCCTACTAATAATTGGTTTGTTTGCTTTCAGGTTATACCCAAGTTTATTTCATTATTGCAACACAACAGAAAGTGGTGAGTTATTCCAGTAAATGCTGATGTGAGAAATCCGGAAGCCACGTGAATCAGTTGAGATATTTTATTAATGCAGTCATATGGTGGAATCCAGTGACATCGTCCTGGAGTCTGTAATGCGTTTCTTGGTCATTAAAGCTATTACACTGCTGGGTAGCATGGTAACACATGTGCGAACATACCATTGTTGCTGTATATATACTTGAAGTATGTTTACACTAGCTGACAGGCGACACTAAACAACTGCTGATTGGCTACTTGCTTGCTGATTAGCATTCGTTTAATAACCTGTTTACCTAGCTGACCGCTCTTTAGATGCGTGCTGATAGATGAATCTGTTAAAAGGCCCCGTCACACTTAGCGACGCTACAGCGATCCCGACAACGATACGACCTGTCAGGGATCGTTGCTGCGTCGCTATGTGATCGCTGGTGAGCTGTCAAACAGGCAGGCTCACCAGCGATCAGGGGGGCAGCGACATCGTGGAAAGAATCTTTCCACGATGTCCTGCCTCTGGTTACCAGCCTGCTGAAGCAGGAGCAGGCTGGTGACCATGATAAACAGCGGGTTACTAGGGGCACACGCGCTCCTAGTAACCCGCTGTTTATCATTGTTAGGAGCCTGCAACGGTGAGCGGTAACCTCCCGCTCACCGTAGCAGGCTCGTAACCATGATAAACAGCGGGTTACTAGGAGCGCGTGTGCCCCTAGTAACCCGCTGTTTATCATGGTTACCAGCCTGATCGCTGGTCCCGCTTGTCACACACAGTGATGTGTGCTGACCAGCGGGAGGGCAAAGACCAAAAAATGGTCCAAGACATTTTGCAGCGATCAGCGACCTCACAGCAGGGGCCTGATCGCTGCAAAGCGTCACATATAGCGACATCGCTGGTGAGGTCGCTGTTGCGTCACTAAAACCGTGACTCAGCAGCGATCTCGCTAGCGATCTCGCTATGTGAGACGGGGGCTTTATAGATCATGAATCTGTTATCGATTGTTCTGTCAGTGTGCATAAGCTGCAGTTCTCGGTAGCACAGATCCTCTTTACACAAGATGACACGCTGGCAAGACAGATGATCTTTTGGGGAAATCAAAATATCATTTCACCTGATGAACTAGTGTTTTGCTTGTTTGTTCAGATGATTAGCAGGCTGTTTACACTTTGAGATTATTATGGAACAAGCAATTTAGAAATGCTTGTACACAATAACCGTGCAGTGTAAGTGCTCTTTTAGACTGCTAGAGAAAACAAACTATTGATCCATTATGCAAACTATCTAACAAACGCTCTGAGGGTGCTCCCAATCCCATCAAGCTTTCTGGCTTTCTACAGTAAACCCTACATTATACCCGACTGACATATTTTGTCTGCGCTATTTTTTTGTTTTCCTGAAAAAAAATTAGCTGGATTGGTTTGTTAAAGGGGTTGTCCAGGTTTTGGAAAAAAGTCGTCATTCACTCTATATGATTTTAAACTACTGAATCGTGATTCCCCAATGAGAACGGGCGGTCATGTGACCTCATTTATATGATTTGCATATTTGCAGTCAAATGCTAAGTAGATTTGTTCGGCTTCTCTCAATAGAAGTGACTTTAGAGAAGTTGACCACATCTAGTTGGCATGTGACCGTTTGTATACAAATCGTGGAATTGTGAGTGTTCTCACTACATGCTGTCACAATTCAGTAGTCTGCAGTTACATAGACAGACTTTTGTCCCAACCTGGACAACCCTTTGAAATAATTGGAAGTCCGTGTGACTATCTGGTTTTCATCATTGTGAAACTGATCCAGTTCTTTGGCTTACTGGATCCATTTAAGACTGATGATTACTGGTCAAGTTAACTCAGCCTAAGGGCTTGCTCACACTAGTGTATATTCTCTCAGAGAGTCAGGCAGATTATGCTAATGACACAAGGCTCAAACTCTGTCACAGTTTGATCCGAGGGTTATCGGAGTGTGATCTGATTCTCTCACATGAGAGAATGGTATCCCAGGAGTGGAGAAGACGGAGAACTTACTTTCTCCATTGTATCTATGAGCGTACATCTGATGACATCAGAGTGTAGTCCGTTGTTTCACATGCACCCATAGACTTGTATGGGTGTGTGCGATTCAATTATTAAATTGTTTTCTCATGGCAATTCAGCATGAGAAAACAATCGTAGATCTGCACTACTTGATAGTATAACATTGGGCCGAGTGCTCAAGCACATAGCCATGTTAACCACCAGTGTGACCCTGACACACATTCTAGATATCTGTCTGTTACTTTTATTTATTGTGCATTTATTTATAATGGCTGAATGTATTTGACAATTTTATTTTTTTTCTGCTTTAAAGCTTTATTCATGGTTCTGGGAGACAAACTCGGAGTTTTTTATATGCCTCTGATGCAGTGGACGCCATATTGACCATTCTAAAGCTGGGAAAGGTTGGAGAGATCTACAATATTGGAGCCACCTTTGAAATATCTGTCACCCAGCTTGCTAAAGAACTAATCCGAACGGTGAGTTGTAGTAGTTGCTGAAGTTCAGTCTTAACTGTGAAACAACCCCTGTAAGGATAGGGCCACATCTAGCAGCCATTGTTTAGCCGAAGTGCAGTTTTAGGGTATGTTCGCACAGTGCTTTTTTGCAGCGATTCTTTTTTTCTGCTACGTACATTTTTGATGCTTTTTTTTAAAAATCATTTAGTTGAATGAGTAAAATAACTCGGCAAAAATGCTGAAAAAATTGACTTGCTGTGAGGTAAAAAAAAAAATGCATCTGAGCTAAAAAAAAAAAACAGAAAAACAATGCACTGAATAAAAGTTTAGGAATCTCATTTAATTTGCAGCTACTGTAAAGTGAAACGTTTTTTTTTTTGCACGAAAAACACTCGGAAAGATTTCAGCAAAAATGTAGTGTGTGAACAAGCTCTTGCCATACAGTGGTGCATTTTATTGAATGCTTTTCTGTATCCATGCAGTATTGTCAGATAAAAACTACTGTTTTACTAGGCAAAGAAGTGATGTGATACTGTAGATTCAGTGCTAAGGGTTGGATGGGATCCCTTCTTGTAAGATCAAGTAAACTTCCTTTGAAAGATTATCCAATGTACAGTTCCTGCTCAGTGCAGTAATATGGCTGTGGGCACAGACACTCATTAGAAATGTCTTTGTTGTTTTTCTTGCAGCAGATTGAAGCACATTAATCCCTTTGCGACATGCGCCGTACATGTACGGAACATGTCGTGTCTCTCCCTTTGGCGGGGGCTCTGGCGATGAGCCCGCACCTTTCCGGGGACATGACAGCTGATCTGCACACCTGTCATGTGCCCCTAACAGCCGCTGGTGGAATCGCCATCTACCCACGGCTGTTAACATGTTAAATGTCGCTGTGAATCTGACAGCGGCATTTAACATGGCCGCGGCGGAAGGACGTCATAAGTGGCACCCGTGTCACATGACTGCGAGTCGCCGATGGGTTGGCATGACATAGCAAGTGAGAATTTCTGCTACACACAGGCGATCTGGTCATCACCTGTGTGTAGCAGAGATGATCAGATAATCACAGCTTCTAGTCTCCCATGGAGACTATTGAAGCAAGTGAAATGTAGAAAGACAATGTTTTTTAAAAATACAAAAAAAAAATATAAAAGTTGAAATCACCCCCCTTTCGCCCCGATTCAAAATAAAACTATAAAAAAAAAATCAAATCTACATATATTTGGTATCGCCGCTTTCAGAATTGCCTGATCTATCAATATATAAAAAGAATTAATCCGATCGGTAAACGGCGTAACGAGAAAGAAAAATTAAAATGCCAGAATTACTGTTTTTTTGGACGCCGCAACACTGCGATATAATGTAATAACGGGCGACTAAAACATTGTATCTACTCCAAAATGGTTTCACTAAAAATGTCAGCTCGACGCACAAAAAATGGCACACGGCCCAGATAGATAGAGATATAGATCTATTTATATTTATTTTTTTTATTTTATTTTTTTTAACAAACTTTGGATTTTTTTTTCACCACTTTAATAAAAAAAGAACCTATACATGTTTGGTGTCTACGAACTCGTAATGAGAATCGTAATGGCACGTCAGTTGTACCGTATTGTGAACGTGGTAAAAAAACAAAAAACAACTGTGGAATTGCAGTTTCACCGCACTTCACATTTTTTTCCTGTCCAGCACATGATATAGTAAAACCAATCGTGTCATTCAAAAGTACAACTTGTCTCGCAAAAAACAAGCCCTCACATGGCCATATTGACAGAAAAATAAAAAAGTTATGTCTCTGGGAAGAAGGGGAGCAAAAAAACAAAAGTGCAAAAAACTGAAAATTTGCTATGTAATCTAAAAACAGAATGAGGTAGGGGTTAAAACACAGATTTCAGTGATGCCTCTTATCAAGCTCTTTCTGTTTAGTTGTAATGATTGTTTTAGCATCTGGATCTGATCATTGCTGGTGTAGAGCAGCTCATGCCTGGTAGTCAGACTTCGCCCCCTTCTGCGATAAACCCTGGTGTGGGCGGGGCTAGCTTCCTCAGCTCTGCTTCATGCTAAATCTAAAAACTCTGTCACAACTGCTGCATCCAGTAAACTAAGTGATACATCGTTAGATTCAGCTTCCCTTTGCCTACATCAGGCTGCTCTCAGATGAGGTAGCAAGAACCGGCTGACAGATTCCCATTAAGCAGTTTCAGACTACCATATAGCTTCTTTATTAGAAAATGTGTGATATTTTCATTTCTGCCTCTCTGGCCTCCGTGCAAACATTGCCTGATTGCCTATTACTGCCAAGTTGTTGTTAATAAAATAGTCTACAGTTATGGATGGAGCGGCATAAGACTGATGTCCACTTAGCTCCTCATCACTACGCTACTTTGCAGTCTTATAGCTACTTTGGTATGTTCTTTGTAATGGAAGAAAGTTTCTTCAAAACATTTTCTGTTGTACTTTTCTGTTTTTAAGATACAAAATACCTCCTCCGACACCGAAACGGAGCTTTGGATGGATTATGTTAATGACAGGTAATATCATGCTCCTTTACCATCACTATCTGCACTTAAGATATTACAGTCCATCCTTTTCTATCAATAATTACGTATAATCCAACATGTGAATGTGTGCCCCCAATGGTCAGCACAGGGCAGGGGCTTGTCACTGCTGGACATTACAGCCCCTCATTCTGCCCTTTTTGACTGGTTTTGCCTATTCTTAAATGGGATGGAGCTGGAGTACGAGGTTCATCCACATGGTAACCGAGGCTGAAGAGTTCATGTGTGCACAGAAAGCCCGGAGACGAGGCTTGTCACTGGTATGAACGATGAAATCCAGTATCAGAGTGTGTGCCATACAAAATGTAGGACTTCTACTAGAGTTTACAGGGAACAACCCAGTATATGCATTAGAACAGCATGAGGCTGCGTTCACCTGGCCGCGTTTCGCAGTCCGTATCTTCTGCTTGTTTCCTGACCTGAACTCCAGAGTCTCCTATGTTATGAGGCTGCTGTGCTCAGACCAAAAGAAGTGCGGCCGATACTGGGATTGCTGTCAATACATGCACGCCATACACGGACATGAGAATGCGGTCTAATCTACTCATAGCCTCAATGAGGATTAGATGCAAAGCGTGGGAGCCAGGTTGTTTGGCTTAACTGTTTTCAATGTAATTTTTAAATGGAATAAACATTGGATTCTTTATAGCTGTATGGACATTGAGAGTGGTCTCTCAAGTGCTGCCATGAAATGGACTTCCCATAGGACCATTGGTATCCTTCAATATCTTCTCAATTGATTGAATATCCCAAAGAGGTCATCATAGTTGTTTACCAGAAAAGCTTAAATTGTCTTAAAGGGCCCCAAACTATAGTTATGTACTTTGTGTGAAATAGACCATCACGCCCCCTTTGTAACCTTGGTGTTTTTGGAGGTGCCTAATTTTCCTACTTGCATGTAAAGAATCTTCCAGTAGGCACAAAGAGAACTCTTGCAACCTGAGGCTTTGAGACTTTGGAGCTGCTGTCTTCACGAGGATTACTACCTTCTGTCCATGGGTCAAAAAAATAATAATAAATATATTACAGTGCCTACAAGTAGTATTCAACCCCTTGCAGATTTAGCTGGTTGACACATGCGGAATTAACTTGGCATTGTGACATTTGTACTGTAGATCAGCCTGGAAGTGGGAAATGCACTGCAGCAATTTTTTTTTTTTTTTTTAAACGTTAAAAGTTAATTCAGAGTGTCCTTTATTATTCAACCCCTCAAACCACAAGAATTCTGTTTGGTCCCCCTAAAGTATTAAGAAGTAGTTCAGGCACCAAGAATAATGAGCTTCACATGTGTGGATTAAAGATCTCTTTTGCCAGCCTTTTCTGACTATTTAAGACCCTCCCCAAACTTGTGAACAGCACTCAGACATGGTCAACATGGGAAAGACAAAGGAGCATTCCAAGGCCATCAGAGACAAGATCGTGGAGGGTCACAAGGCTGGCAAGGGGTACAAAACCCTTTCCAAGGAGTTGGGCCTACCTGTCTCCACTGTTGGGAGCATCATCTGTAAGTGGAAGGCTTATGGAACTACTGTTAGCCTTCCACGGCCTGTACGGCCTTTGAAAGTGTCCTCCCGTGCCGAGGCCAGGCTTGTCCGAAGAGTCAAGGCTAACCCAAGGACAACAAGGAAGGAGCTCCGGGAAGATCTCATGGCAGTGGGGACATTGGTTTCAGTCAATACCATAAGTAACGTACTCCACCGCAATGGTCTCCGTTCCAGACGAGCCTGTATGGTACCTTTACTTTCAAAGAGTCATGTCAAGGCTCGTCTACAGTTTGCTCATGATCACTTGGAGGACTCTGAGACAGACTGGTTCAAGGTTCTATGGTCTGATGAGACCAAGATCGAGATCTTTGGTGCCAACCACACACGTGACGTTTGGAGACTGGATGGCACTGCATACGACCCCAAGAATACCATCCCTACAGTCAAGCATGGTGGTGGCAGCATCATGCTGTGGGGCTGTTTCTCAGCCAAGGGGCCTGGCCATCTGGTCCGCATCCATGGGAAGATGGATAGCACGGCCTACCTGGAGATTTTGGCCAAGAACCTCCGCTCCTCCATCAAGGATCTTAAGATGGGTCGTAATTTCATCTTCCAACAAGACAACGACCCAAAGCACACAGCCAAGAAAACCAAGGCCTGGTTCAAGAGGGAAAAAGACAAGGTGTTGGAGTGGCCTAGTCAGTCTCCTGACCTTAACCCAATTGAAAACTTGTGGAAGGAGCTCAAGAATAAAGTCCACATGAGACACCCAAAGAACCTAGATAACTTGGAGAAAATCTGCATGGAGGAGTGGGCCAAGATAACTCCACAGACCTGTGCCGGCCTGATCAGGTCTTATAAAACCTACTCTCGTTTGCAGTTTGAAGGCTCTAACTTATTTGCATCTTATCAAACCAGCTAAATCTGCAGGGGGTTGAATACTACTTGTAGGCACTGTATATATGCTGGCTTAGATGCTAAAACACAGTCCATCTGCCCCTTTCACATGCTGACAGAGGAAATGTCCTGTGTTGAGCATGCCAGATCCTGAGATGTGGCAGCTGATTGTGACTACTGTGCTAATACAAATGACAATAATAAGTCATATAACTTAATGTTTAAATTTGATAGAGGTTTTCTAGGATCGCAGTATAATGGCCTCTCTTTATGATAGGCTGTCAATAACAGATTAATGGGGGCCCAACTCTCAGCATCCTGCTAATCAGCGATTTGCAGACCTGTTTACACTGCTCCATCTCGCTGCACATCCTGTTAATAGTCGAGGCTGAGCTGGGCATTTCAGCACTGTCCCATTCACTTCAAAGTGAGGCGTGGCACAATGTTCAGGGCACACAAAGCAATGTAAACAATGAAGCGGTTGCCTTGGCCTCTTCGAACAAATGTTCTTCAGGGGTGCAGAGAACCAACTTCACCAATCCGATATTATTGGCCTTTTCAATGGATAGCCCACAAAATCAGCTGATTTATGTTGTCCAAAGCTCCCGCCAGGGTTTAAAGAAAATACAGTTTGAAGAGACTAGACTAGTCCGGGGCTGCACCCAATGTCTGGCGCTGTGCCCAGCCGGCTTCTTTCACCAAGAGCACCGTTGCAAATAGCTGGCTGAGGCGCTTCCAGACTAGTCTCCTCTGTTTATTATATATTTAATATATTGTGCTACAGAGAAAAGCCTGCTGATCTGCAGTCACTTGGGCAGAATGAATCAACTGATAGTTCCCTTTAATATTTACGCATAGCATATAAATGACATGCCCTGTAACCCAAATGTCGCTGATCTTAGACATATTTACCTTTTCTTCTACAGACCTGTCAATGATCTTCGTTATGTGATGAAGTGTGAAAAAATGAATACTCTGGGATGGAGACCAAAAGTGGAGTGGAAAGAAGGCATCAAAAGGACAAGTATGCTGTATAATCTCTTCAGGGAGAAAGCTTCAGAATTTGCATTACACACAGAATTTGCATTGATTATCATAATTCTCTTTTTGAAGCAGTGTTTCATATCTCTTGGATATGCCATCACTTTATGATTCCTTGGGTCTGACCGCTAGGATCTCACAGGTGATGAAAATGAAGGGTAGAAAGCGCTATCTCGCCTTCTAATTCTCCCTGCAATGCTCCCAATCACCCTGCTGTGCCAGCCTCATTCACTTGCATGGGGCTGTGCTGCTACCAGGCGGTAAAGGCTCCATCTTACAGAGGAAAGCAGTGAATGGGGCAGAGCTTTACATCAGGGCTTGTCCTCTGTTCACAAGATCGATAGGCGTTTCAGAGGCCAGACAAGCACTGGTCATAGGGATGGCACATCCTAGCTGTATGTGATCACTGTGTGAGATGGGAACATTTTATTGTGGGGCTTTTTTGTTACAAAACCAAACTCAGAATTCACTAAACATATAGGATTGTTCACACTCATCCCGAAAACCTGGATCTTCTATTGTGAAGATCTGATCACTATTAACTGGGGATAAGTTTTAGGTCGGTTTCAGGTGGGCATAGGAAAAATTGTCATTTGGACTTGGGACAATTTTCCACCATATTATGATCCACATATGCAGGGTGTCCATTTATTACATCCATGTGGCATCTGTGTTTATATGTCAGCAGTTAAACATGTACATGATCAGATACCCATGTTAATATTGGTAATGTGTCCTTAAAAATCAGATGCTACTCACACAATTCTTATAATATCAGTTGGGTTTTTTTTTTTGTGCACCCATAGACTTGATTAAGCGAGTCTTATAAGAAATACGGAAGACGATAGTGCATGCTGGGTTTTTTTTCCCATACAGTACATGTAAAAAAGAATTGTCACCTGGAGAACCCCATAGGGTAACATTGGTCCTTGTGCTGTCCGATGTAAAATGCATATTTCTGTATAATACGTTCATCTGAACATGACCCTGGGTGGAGGAGCCTATTTGATTGGGACACGTTCATCCCAACACCACATTCCCAATAATGACTTATTGGTAATTTTCATTTTTTTTAACTTTTTGCCATCAAATCAAATGCAGCGGATTGTGGCAATAATAAACGTACACATCCTCTCCTTTCCACGCCCCGTTGGATCCAAAGCTTGCCGCTGTGGCTGTTCCGGTAGTGGTGTCTGCCCTTCAACTGACTAGTGGTCAGGTGATTAGAAGAGCAACGGATGTCTCTCTGGAGCAGCCTGCGCTAGATCTGTGGGGGCGCTGGAAGGGGGGTTTATCTGTTTATCATTTTTACTCAATCCATGCTTAAAAGAATATATTTAACTGTTCGGCAACTCATTTAACCTTCCAATTGGAAAAAAAAAATCGCCCTTATATGAGACAATTGGAGCACATATACTCCCTGACTGAGAAGAGGGTTATAACATGAAAAAAATGGCCACTGTGCCAGGGTTGCCAACAGTCTGTAAATTTACCGACAGTCTGTTTTTTTTTCTGTATGAAGTTCTTCCCAGTGTTCAGAGGCAGTAGGAAGGCGGAGCTTGATTTTGACAGGCAGCCTGGGAGAGCAGCCAATCCAAAGCCTAGAAAAGGAGGGGCGGGACTTTGTCATCCAATCCCCGCTGAGCTCACTCTCCTGCAGTACTATCAGAAGCAGCAGAGTGGTCATGGTGGGGGTGAGTCTGCAATGCAATACTAAAGTGTTGTGATGGATGTCTGGACTTCGGACTGCTCCAGGCAGCTGTTGTAGGAGATATACTATCGGTGAGCAGAGCAGCCGGCTCTGCTAGCTCCCAACCCCTTTCTACATTATATCTATAAATCATGATAAGCAGCGGCAGTGCTCTGTGCTGGTGACCCCTCCATCACCCCCTGTACAGAAGGAATGCCTATATGACCCATGGCAGCACATGTATAGCTAAGGTATATATTCATTTCCTAGATGTAATTTTATATATAACACCTCTAGGAAATGAATATATACCTATACTCATTCATAGACTGCTTGTCAGATATACAGTATAAACATATTTCACAAGCACATTTATGAATAATATTTATGTGCTTGTGAAATATGTGTATACTGTATATCTGACACGCAGTCTATTAAGTGGAGTAATGAAAAAAATCCCACAGTATTGCATATAAAAAGAATTGAGGTCGCCCTCCAGCTTGAGATCGGATAATTAGAGAAGAGCTGCATGAGGAATAGAGGCTTTTTCACTTTTTACTCCTAGACGTTGCATCGCTGCCTCATTTCTTTTGCTATACAAATATAACTTATTTAGGCCTTGTATTCCAGGAGTCTTTATAACCCCCTCCCCACCCTCTGTGCCCACTGCACTGAGCACCACCGTATGTACATGTTCATATAAGTGCTACCTCACCACCCGTCTATTGTTTAGCGGCAGTCCTCAGGAACGCCAGGTCATATATATGCCACTGTTGCATTGGGGAAAGCCCCATTAGTAGAGTGGCAAAGCATCTCAGTAGAGGGTATACATGTCCTGTACATTGCACGGAGAGGAGCCATATATGGACACCATGCATATTTAGAAGTGTGCCTTCACTGACCTGCCTCCTATTTTACCTAGGCCCGCACTACTAGATGCATTATGTAAAATAGGAGGCAGGTCAGTGAAGGCACAGTGAGCTATCATAAGAGCCTACAGATGAATATGTAAGCAGAGCACCAGATAGAGCGCGCCCCAAAGCATGAGTATATCATTATCTCCAAACTGAAAGTAAAGATTACACAAGAACCACAGGACGGATTTCATCAACCCAGGTATCATTTTAATCACTGTAATGTCGCCCACCTGACAGTGTATGTAGTTTACTGAGCACAATCCTGCTGACAGGTGTTCTTTAACAGATCCCCTCCACAAGAGACCTTTAAATCACCTTCTGCAACGCTGGGAGAAGACAGACGGGGTCGAGCCCGATCTTCTAATTATACTGCAGTGTTTCAGAGAATATTCTACACAGCTACAATCCTGCAGCAGCCAGGATGCGATTCATGCTGGGCTGGGCAGCATGAACCGCCTGACAGGTTCTCCTTTATTCTCTAGACATCACCAATTTGAATAGGAGCAAATCAGAGCCAGCAAAATCATTCTATGAAACAGTAGCTGACCACTAATGGTGACAGACAATGAGGCCACTATGGGGTCCATGAGTCGAGCCCGTGACACTAAGGGGCTTCAATAGTGGCAAAATGACTTTATAAGTGCCACAATACACAGAAGATATGCCCTTATGTGCTTGTGCCTATGCATTGTGACCAAAACTACTCCACTCAATTTTTTTTTTTTGATGGGGGGCCCTCATTGGGACTTTTGCTATGGGACCCCATCATTTCTATGTACGCCCCTGATTGGAACTACATTACTGCCATGAAAAAACAGATAAGTGCACATTATGTACATGGAGAACTTTGGCACAATGGAACCGCAATATTGATCTAGAAAATTCTGCAGAAGGAAGGTACTTGGCACATAAATTGGCCATTGTCTATGAGCCCAACAGCTAATGTCAAAGCATACCTTGTTGTTGGGTCCCTGTCCTGATGAAAAACTCTCTTGGACTACAAAGCCTACAATTTATGGGGCAGGAAGGAACCAGCTAATTAAAACCACCTACGGCTGATTGGAATAAGCGTGCACATGTCACAGGCCACAGTGCGAAACGCCGGTCGCCATATGATTGGTGCGTGTGCACTCACACTGACCTCTTCACATGCCTGTTGAATAAAGGTAGTATGTGATTCCACTTCCAAACAATAATTTTTACCTAGGTTATGGCTCCCCCTCCCACTCTTTAGCCCTACCGGCCGTATTTCTGAAATGTATGTATGATATGAATGGCCTGTGCCCATCTGTCCCTGGTGGTGGAGCAGGCCAAATAACCTTACCTTACGTATCATCCATCTTGTTCTTTCATTATGTATAACACATATACTTTTAGAACCTGGCTGACACTTACTCTTGAGTAGGCGTTACATGTCTAGCTATATAGGCATGACGTGCTGCCCTGTACAGGAGGCAGAGCTCAGCCTTGTGTCACTTGTGACGCATAATTACAGTTGAGCTTGGGGCCTGATTCACATAAAGTTGCTATTTTTTTTGCTGTGGTAGCTCTTTAGGCTGGAATAGTTTTTAGCATGGCTTTCCATGTTTCAGTAATACGTCTGATTCATCATTATGACTATTCAACCAATGGATGTAAAACATCTACACACCCATGTTAAAATGCCAAGTTTTTGTCATGTGAAGGATGATTTCAGAACATTTTCCACCTTTTTATTGTCGCCCATAATCTGCACAAATCCATTGAGAAACACACTGAAATCAATTTGAGAGGGAAACTAACAAAACTAAAAATGTGGTTGCATAAGTGTGAACACCCTCTTATAATTGGGGATGTGGTTGTGTTCAGAATTAGCCATTCACATATAAACTCCTGGTAAATAGTAGTGAGTGAGCAGCTGCCATAATTGCCTTATTACCGTAAATTATAGTTTACAGTGATTCTAATTAAGAACACAAAGTTTGGCTGTTCTAGTAAGATTTGTGTAGACTTTTTATATCCACTGTAGATCCCTGTCATGAAGAAAGTAGAAATCTGTTACAATCGTGTGGTGTAATTTGGCATATCCTTTTACAAGATGATTGAGTAGTTGCATTTACACGCAACAATCTTCTGATCTTGCAATCAACGTGGTTAACACTCTTGAAGGCATGCTATGGAGATTCCTACTACGTTGTTGCCTGCAAGTCTTTACTTGCTGGGATGATTGTGATTGAAATTAGAATCCTATACATTATTGAAGTATGAAAAGCTTCCCATAGTTTGGAGGTTTTCAGGAAAGCTACGATCTAGGATTGTGGGTATATCACTGTGTAATGAAGAGGCTGTGATACATCAGGAGCTGAAGTAGGCTCGGTGACAATGCCTTTAGTAGCTGGTCATCTTGGCGGTCACCTAGCTGAATTCCTTTAGGAGCTGGGCATCTTGGCGGCAGGGCTGTGGAGTCGGAGCCCATTTTGGTGGAGTCTGAGTCAGTATAAAATGGACTGACTCCGACTCCTAAAATATATAATAAATTGGGTACAGTAGTTCAATGCAGTTTGTGGGGAATATTTTTTCCTAAAAATTTGGGAAAGTTATGAAATGTCCTATTCCTGATCTAAGGATCTAGACTTTTAGCTGAGATGAATCTGTGCTGCAGTAAATTTATCACTTAAACATGAGCCATGTATGAGGGAGTCGTGGAGTTGGAGTCGGTGTCATGTAAATTGAGGAGTCGAAGGTTTGACTTACCGACTCCACAGCCCTGCTTGGCGGTCACCTAGCTGAATGCCTTTAGGAGCTGGGCATCTTGGCGGTCACCTAGCTGAATAGACTTTATTAAAGCTGCAATTTATATCGAATTGTGATGTTTATTCTAGGTGAAAAGTTAAGTTGTGCGGTATATAATTAATTATTAAATGTCAGATCTGTTAATTTTTTTTTCCCCCATTTGTTTTAGTTCAATGGTATAAAACCAATTTCCACAATTGGAAGAATGCAGAGAGTGCACTAGAGCCATTTGGTTGCCAAGCATAGCCATTAAGGAATGGAGAATTCTGGGAACACCAATTGTTTAATTATCCTCTGAAGAAGACGTGATGAGAGATACATGGGATTGAAGTGAAGGCACATTCCAAGTTACAATATGAATTGTAGAACGGTTACATCTGAATGTTTGACTACTGTGCAATTAAAAGAGAACTACACTGTAAAAAAAAAAAATAAACAACTTTTAGCATGTCAGAGAGACATAACAAATTTTAATCGTGGGGGTCCAGGTTCTGAGACTCGGCCACGTGCTGCTCTGATTGTACCCTAAGGATGAACTCCATAGACTTTCCAGCTTGGCTCGTCTTCAGTGTGTGAGGAGGGCAGCGCTCGGCTGAGCACTTCTGCTCATTTGCTTTACAAGTTGGGAATTTGAGCATCCAGACCCCACTGAACAAAACCTCTCATATGTCAAAAGTTTTGAGAAGTGCAATTATAATTTAAAGGGGTTCCAACTCTATCAACCACCGGTTCATAAATTGCTATGAATGGCAGCCCCATAGACAGTGAATGAGATTTCAAAATGCTAGTTCTTTTTGTGATTGGATTGTTTACGCCACATAAATATTTTCTTTATTAGCAGCACATTGCCCCATGTAAACGGGATGTGATGCGATAGCAAGATACTGTAGGCAGACAGAATTGTTCTGCTCTCATCAGTATTCAGCCGCCTCTATAAACGGGCTAGTAAACAAGTGCCGATCGATGTGTATATAGTCGATCCGCTCGTTAACGGGCCCGTCCATGTGGATCTAAAGCAACATTCATTTAGACGAGCTCTTCAATTTCTGCAATAAATCTTTGACCCAGCAGCCGTCAGAAAATGAAGCCGTGATTGGCCTCAGCTGTAACCCACCGGGGGTAAAGCTCATGCACCTTCTAAATATGTGTTGATATGAGTGGCTTCTAAATGTATAGTCAGATTTTATAAGTGATGAAAGTGTGACTGCATATTTCCATTGACCTTTAGGACCATGTCATCTTTGGCAGCCTAGTGGGAGTGTTAACTAGATTGTTTGTTTAGTTATTACAAATGTTCTGAATTATATGAAGGAAATTTTTTATGATAATGTACAATTTGCACAAATCTTTCCAATGTTAATAGATTGAACAGTTAGTTTTATGCTTTTCTTGTCCCTGACATCACACAGTGCTCGTTATACTTGTTCAGATGAGCGTACAATTGGTCTGTGTCCTGTGTAGCATACGGACAGCACACTGCCCAATGCTAGTCAATGTGCTAGTCACATTGTTGTTTTTTACGCATTTGTTTTTACATGGTCTGCATGTAGAAAATCGAATGAGTCCCGATCAGACTCGCCCATTATAAGTTAATGGGCGTGCAAAATACTGGTCACATACCATCTGTATGTCTTGTGTTTTTCACAGGTCCCTTACAATTCTGAAGATATAAAACTGTATTTGACCTCTTATTATTTATTCATGTAAAAAAGTAACACACTGATTACATACAGATGAAAAACTGTCATCTTTTTCTGGAAGAAATCCAGACGAGTTTGCAGACCGTCATCTGAACCTGGCCTTATTGTGTGCCATTCATGAAAGCTGAGGCTCCTGCGCAGGCCCCGTAAATGCCAGTGGAAATATTAACTGTAGCACGGGGTAGAAACTTTCCTCTATATTAGGTGGAACATTCTGAACAAAAAAAGTCAATATGAGATTTTTTTAATTGTAAAATAATTTTGTATTAATTGCTGAATAAATCCAACTTTTGTAAGTAATAAATGTGGTATATTTTACACTATTCTGTTTGTTTCTTTACCCTTGAATGTAATGTTCTCCCATATTATGAGCCTCCATAATCAGTCTACACTGTTAAAATGCTTTGGAGTACAGCATTGTTCTTTTGAGATCGGCTGGGAAATCCTCTTTTTACTTTGGCATAGATTGATTTCTAAAAGACATTGTTTAAAGGGAATATCTGGGACTTTGCGCCGTTCATCACTGGTACAGAGCGGGCACAGACCGCTCCTGCCGGGGATTCAGCCGCCTCTACTGATGTCATGTCAACAGAGCGCCTGCTTCTTTTCCGCTCCGCTCTGCTGACGGGGCGGGACTGTGAGTCATTCTGATTGACAGCCCGATTCCCGCTGCCTAACTGGGGAAGCCGACTGTCAATCAGGATGACGTCGGAAACCACACCCCGTCGACAGAGCAGGGCAGAAAAGAAACAACTGAAGACCCGGCAGGAGCTGTCTGTGACCGCTCTGTACCAGTGATGTACGCCGCCAGGCACAATAGTCAGCTCGGTAGCAACCACCTGCCTGTTGGTGCTCAGGTATATTTTTAGTTTTTCACAGAAACTCAGATATACCATTTAAGGTTATGTTCCCACGATGAGTCTTCGCTGCTGCAAATTTTCTGCAGCTATTAGGTACATTCGATTACTTGTGTTTTTTTACCCTGCGTTTGTTTCTTTTTGATATGTCATGTTTTAAATAAAGCTGCTAGGTTTTTGATACTTCCTGGTATTTGGCTTTGAGAAAACTTTGATTAAGTCATGCATGCAAACTAGAATCAATAAATTGCAGACGTGCTTGTTTATACAATCACTACCTGACAGTATCCATGTATGAGGATGGGAATAATCCTTTACATGTCTATTTGCTTCATTGGCTTCAGCACTTAGTAAACTGATCATTCTGGAACTGCAGTAAAGAAGGTAATCCAGCTTGTTCAGTAGAGGCTCCCCTCACCTACAGAGGTCTGGTGATTTATCTGACAGCCCTTAGGCTGTGTGCCCACGTAGCGTTTTTCAAGCGTATATGCTGCGGAATTTCCGCAGCGTAAACGCTTGAAAAACGCATGTAGATCCGCACCCCATGGTCCCCAATGGCATTCCGCAATGTCAATGCCCATGCTGCGGATTTTTCCGCAGCGTATATGCTGCAGTCAAAAATCCGCAGCATGTTCATTAATTTTGCGGAAGCGCTGCGGAATCAATGTGCGGATGGTACCCAAGTCTGGAGGAGAGGAGACTCTCATCCAGACCTGGGTACCAAAGAACCTGTAAAAAAAAGAATAAAATAAAGTTTATACTTATCTTCTGATGTTTTCCCTCCGTCGCGCTGTTGTCTGAAGGACCTGCCACGTCATTGAGTCATGTGACCCACCACATGACTCAATGACGTCACCGCAGGTCCTGCACACAGCGTGAGCCGCTCAAGCCTCCGGACGGGGCAGAGAATGCATCAGAAGGTGAGTATAAAGTTTATTTTTTTATTTTTTACCATTCTGAACAAGTTGTCAAGCACTTTTCCAAGTGATGCTTGGAGAAGTGCTTGATAACCCGCATGCGGAAATGCATGCAAAGACGCCTCACAAACGCTTCTACCTGGCGGGAAAACCGCATGTAATATCCGCATGCGATTTTCCCGCCAGGGAGAAGCGTAAAAAATATGCTTCAGGTCCGCAACGTGGGCACATAGCCTTATAACCAGTACATCACCTGCAAATAATAAAACATCTAGAAATCACAGTAAGTTCAGAAAAAACCAAGACCGGTCAAGAATGCAACATAAAGTTACTTACCAATCACAAAAACTCAGGTATAAAACGTATTATTCCTAATTAAAAAATATCTAATTTTATTATGTACTTGAAAACAAAAAAGAAATATAATGCAAAGTTAGAGGACAAATTAAAGAGCGAAAGGTTGGTAACGCAGAACCTGAAAGTTCATCCCTCCTACTGGAGAATACATAACGAGGGACAAGGAAAGTCAGAAATCTGCATGAGCAAGTGAAGGAGTAAAGCCGGTAGTGTGTACTTCTAATGGGGAAGTGTTTTCCCAGTGGAAATAATTCAGTGCTGTAGACCACAACTAAGGCCTCATTTCAATGTCTGTTTTTTATGGATTGAAAATGTACTTATTCTAATTTATATAGACTGTAAAAAAAATTCTAGACATTTCCGGTTTTGATCAGAGTCATGGATCAAACTCGCCCATTCAAATCAATGGGTCCATGAAAAAGCTTGGAAATTTTTTTTCTCTGCATATGGGAAAACGGGCAAACAAACTGAAAGTGGATAAAAACCAAATCTAGCACATGGTCTTTTTTTTTTTTTCTCATGTGCAAAAAAGCTGTCTGAATGTTGCCTAAAGGCCACGTTCACTTCTTTGGTATTTGGTCAGTATTTTGCATCAGTATGTGTAAGCCAAAACCAGGAGTGGAACAATCAGAGGAAAAGTATAATAGAAACACGTCACCACTTCTGTATTTATCACCCACTCCTGGTTTTTCGCTTCCAAATACTGATGTGAAGTACCGACCAAATACTGAACGTGTGCACATGTTCACACACGTTGTTTTGCTGCATATTTTGCAGCAGATTTTTATGCCAATTCTCAGCTGCATCTTGCAGTACCATTAAAGTGTATGAGAAACCAGAATTCTCTGTTCACATTTTGCTTTTTGTTTGCTGCTTATTTTCTGCCTTGCTTGCGTTTTTGGAAAATAGTGCATGTCACTTCTTTCAATGTTTTTTCACCCATAGGAAGTAATGGGTGGTGAAAAAAACACTGCAAAAACGCGTTTTTGATGGCAAAGTAGAATGGGATTCTTTATTTTTTCATGTGCAAATTGCCTCTTCAGAGAAAAAGAGGACTTGTACTCTATAGCACCACCTATTGGAAGCAGCAATCCTACAAGTCACAATCAACCCTTTAACGAGTCGTGCAATATGACTTGGGATAAAAGCCAAATCCGAATCTCAGTTTGCAGACACGGTGTTTCGGGCTATTGGCTCTCGTCAGTGCAAAGTATGAGATCTGATTTGGCTAGGTGAGAGGCTCTGGACTGAGGTCTAAGGGGTAACGTTTCTCCTTATGGAGAGTGACACACCAGCTCTGGCACGTCAAGGTAAGGAGACTTATTCGCCATGCAATGCTCCTCTGGGAAATTTATTATGCAAATTGCCTCTTCAGAGAAAAGGAAGAAGAAAAAACAAAACTTTATGTACATGCCTAGCGACAGAAGGACAGTGAAAAAAAACTCATCAAAAAACGCAGCTGTTATCCTGCCAGAGAAAAGTTGTCAGCAGATTTGCAGCAGTTTTAGTTGCAGAAAAAAATGTGTGTGAACATAGCCTAAAGGTTGTGTTTGCAATTTTTTATAGGTAGAATTTTATTTTATTTTTTGTACAACGAATTCTAGTAACCTTGCCTAGGAAAATTTTGTAAACAAAAAGTGTAATAAAAGCTACGCAAAAGGCCATATTGTCATTGATTTTTAGGAACAGACAAACAGAAGAAAGTCAAAAAGAGATCAACTGCATAAGTGTCCCATTGATCTTTATGGAGTCTGTCTGGTTTTTGTTATGTTTCAGTATTTAGAGTGGAAACCAAAGTTCTGATACAAAATGGTACCCACACCGACTTCTTAATAATCAACGGGGCTCCTTAACTTCAGTTTTAATTTAATGCAGCAGATCCATTTTTTACATTCATTTTGCTTGTCTTTTCCTAAAAATTGAACAAATGAAATATCAAAACGGAAGTGTGAAAGCAGCCAAATATGGTTTTGATGTAGTTTTCACTCAGGTTAGGCACATTGCCATGTAATTATGGGAAGTTCCTAATGTAGCAGTCACCACCAGAAGAGGCACATCTCCACTAGATAACAGGCTGCATGGTGATTGGTTATATGCTTTTCGGGTATGTGCACATTGCATCTTTTCATGTGAATTTGGCCTTTAACCCGCCTGAAAAAGCTAAAAAAATGTAAAAAATAATTATGGTTTGCTGTACATTCATTCCGTCTTTTGTAAATTCTTTTAAAGTGAGTCTTGTCAGGTCCGATAACGTTATTAACCTGCAGATATAGGATTCTTTTCTGCAGGTTAATAGCTTCATGAAGGTGATCTTCTGCTGTGCGGCATTAGTGTAGAGCTGGCTGTCAGTCGGCGCCGTGGGTGTGCTTACAGCCGCCACTTTCAGTGCTGTGAGCGGTGAGTGTAATTGCTCGGGGCACGCCTGCATGACTGATAGCTGGCAGCTCCTGGCAGAAATAAAGTTAATTTTCTTGGGAGCCACACTTTCAGTACTTTGGCTGAACACCCTCATAACGCTATTAACCTGCAGGTTAATAGCGTTATCGGACATTACACGTTCCCTTTAACAGCTTCAGGCTTTGAAAGTCCTGAAGTGGCTGAAAGAAGTGACCGGTCCAGTCTTCTGGTAGCATCCACTTGGAAGCCAACACTATTTTATATGTAAAATTAAAAGCAAAAGCTAGCCATCTATTGTGGAAATGCTGTGGATTTCCACCACGGATTCCATTAGTTTATTCTGAATCTGTGCACATAACCTTGGGGTATGTTCACACGTTGAGTATTTGCAGCAGATTTTTCTGCACCAAAAACCAGAGTTTTGGGAGGAAAAAATGTGTAAAATTGGCACTTTTTTATGTGCATTTTTTACTTGTTTTTTTTCCCATTCATTTGAATGGGTGAAACAGGCTGAAAAAATTGCTGAAAGAACGGACATCCTGCAGATATGAAAAAAAATGCTTTGATTGTTCAAATCCCCAGGGAGAAATATTCAGAATGTGCATGAGATTAAACAAATCTCATTCACTTTGTTGGTACTTAATGTGCACCATTATTTACCCTTGAAAAAACACATGGAAAAATGCAACATGTAAACAAGCCTTTAAGATGCATTTACACTAAAGGATTAATGCACAATACAAAGTTATATTGTGGTACCGTGGTAGCCAAAAATGACAAAAGTATTCTCTTTAATGTATGGGCCGCAAAATGTCCCCACAATATGCTAACCTATTTATGGCTAAACTAGAGGAGTTTTTGTCATCTTGCTCTATTAAACCCCTACCATACTTCCGCTACATTGATGATCTGCTAATAATCTGGACAGGCTCAAAAGATGATCTGCTGACCTTCCACGATAACTTCAACAGGTTCCACCCAACCATCAAGCTCACCCTCAACTTCTCAAAATCCTAAATACATTTTCTGGACACGACCATAAACAGGGTGGGCCATTTATATGGATACACCTAAATAAAATGGAAATGGTTGGTGATATCAACTTTGTGGCACATTAGTACATGGGAGTGGGAAAACTTCTAGATGGGTGGTGACCATGGTGGCCATTTTGAAGTCGGCCATTTTGGATTCAACTTTATTTTTTTCAATGGGAAGAGGGTCATGTGACATCAAACTTATTGAGAATTTCATAAGAAAAACAATGGTGTGTTTGGTTTTAACATAACTTTATTCTTTCATGAGTTATTTACAAGTTTCTCTTTGTTTACAGCCATTGACCTGTCGCAAAGGTTAACATGTGAGGAGTGGATAGAAATTGTGTTGATGTCTGGTGAACGCAGTACCCGGGTCACTGCAGCAGATTTCATTGCAAGACACCCTACAAGTCCTCCCCATCTCCCATGCTACAGTTAGCAAACTGCTTGTCAAATTTCATGAAACAGGTTCAGTGTTGGATTTGCCAAAATGTGGATGCAAGAAAGCTGTCACTAATGAAGAAACATCAGTGGCTGTCCTAGCTTCATTCAGCAAGAGCCCACAGCATAGCACTCGCCGCATGTCACTGGAGAGTGGCATCAGTCGAACATCCCTTCGGCGGATATTAGCTACTCACAAATGGCACCCTTACAAAATCCAGCTGCTGCAGCATCTCAACGAGGATGACCAAGATTGGTGCACTGAATTTGCAGAGTGGGAAAAACAAAAATTTAGAACAGGACCCTCAGTTTACACAGAACATTATGTTCAGTGATGAGGCAAACTTTTTTTGAATGGTGAAGTTAACAAACAAAACCACCGCTATTGGTCTGACACTAACCCACAGTGAATAGATCCATCCAAGACTGTTGGAACACAAAAATTGATGGTATGGTGTGGTATATGGGGTACAAAGACAGTGGGGCCATTCTTCATCAATGGAAACCTCAATGCCACTGGATATCTGAAATTGCTACATGATGATGTGTTACCCTCTTTATGCACTGAAGATGGCACGTTCCCTGAGTTTTTCCAACAGGATGGTGCACCACCACATTATGGGTGTCAGGTCTCAGCATTCCTACATTAACAGTTTCCTGGAAAGTGGATTGGTCATCGTGGGCCAGTTGAATGGCCACCAAGGTCTCCCGATCTGACCCCCTTAGACTTTTATCTTTGGGGTCATCTGAAGGCAATTGTCTATGCTGTGAAGATACGAGATGTGCAGCATCTGAAACAACGGATACTGGAAGCCTGTGCTAGCATTTCTTCTGCGGTGTTGCTATCAGTGTGTCAAGAGTGGGAGAAGAGGGTTGCATTGACAATCCAACACAATGGGCAGCACTTTGAACACATTTTATAAGTGGTCATAAACTTGTAAATAACTCATGAAAGAATAAAGTTACATTAAAACCAAACACACCATTGTTTTTCTTATGAAATTCTCAATAAGTTTGATGTGTCAAATGACACAAAAAAATCCATCATATACAGTCAAGCTCTGAGGTACATTTGAACCTGTTCAGACAGCAAGGACAGAAAACTGCAGCTACTATCACTGAGGAATACATTCCTACAACAAGGATATCATCCACTGGTAATAGATGAACAGATTCACAGAGCTACAAGAATACCAAGAAGCAGCCTTCTGAATTACAGACAAAGGTAGGACAACAACAAGGTACCTCTTGTGGTCACATACAACCCCCACATGAACATCCTAAGGAAAATTGGTGCTGATCTCCAACCCATATTCCACAGAGACCACAAACTGAAAGAAATATGCCCAGAACTACCACTTCTCTCCTACAAACAGCCCCCTAACTTAAGGAATCTCCTTGTCAGAAGTGTCCTCTCATCATCATCAGTGACGGGCACATTCCCATGTAAAAAACAAATAATCCAAAACTTGTACCCACATATTACCATCAAATACAGTCTGCATACCTAACACAAATCAGGACTACAAAATCATGGATGTCTTTTCATGTACATCTTCCAACGTGGTGTACATGATACAATGTACAAGGTGCCCGGAAGGAGTTTATATTGGAGAAACTATGCAAAAACTGCAAACGAGAATGAATTTACACAGACACACAATTAAGAATGAACTGGACACACCTGTGGGAAAACATTTCTCTGGCCGTGGACACTGTATGACAGATCTATAAGTTTTAATACTAAAAGGTCACTTCAAGGGCAACAGAGAAAGAAAAATTTGGGAATTCAAACTGATAAGGATGTTCAATTCACTGACAACAGGACTAAATAGAACACCTGGGTTTATGACTCACTACATGGACACAATTCACACCTCCAGATGATTAAACATTCCCAAGGCCTCTCATTTTGCAACAAAAAAAACTAATTTGATCTTCCTGACTTATCAGCAGGAGGAATCACAACTTACACCTCATGAATAAATGTCATGTTGTAACATCTCTCAAATGTTGTGCCTTTTGTCTTATGGATACATTTGTAATCTTGCCTGACAAAGGAGCCTCTGTGCTCTAAAAGCTTGCATATACAGTACAGACCAAAAGTTTGGACACACCTTCTCATTTAAAGATTTTTCTGTATTTTCATGACTATGAAAATTGTACATTCACACTGAAGGCATCAAAACTATGAATTAACACATGTGGAATTATATACTTAACAAAAAAGTGTGAAAAAACTGAAAATATGTCTTATATTCTAGGTTCTTCAAAGTAGCCACATTTTGCTTTGATGACTGCTTTGCACACTCTTGGCATTCTCTTGATGAGCTTCAAGAGGTAGTCACCGGAAATGGTTTTCACTTCACAGGTGTTCCCTGTCAGGTTTAATAAGTGGGATTTCTTGTCTTATAAATGGGGTTGGGACCATCAGTTGTGTTGTGCAGAAGTCAGGTGGATACACAGCTGATAGTCCTACTGAATAGACTGTTAGAATTTGTATTATGGCAAGAAAAAAGCAGCTAAGGAAAGAAAAACGAGTGGCCATCATTACTTTAAGAAATGAAGGTCAGTCAGTCCGAAAAATTGGGCTAACTTTGAAAGTGTCCCCATGTGAAGTTGCAAAAAACATCAAGCACTACAAAGAAACTGGCTCACATGAGGACTGCCCCAGGAAAGGAAGACCAAGAGTCACCTCTGCTTCTGAGGATAAGTTTATCCAAGTCACCAGCCTCAGAAATCGCAGGTTAACAGCTCAAATTAGTGACCAGGTCAATGCCACACAGAGTTCTAGCAGCAGACACATCTATACAACAACTGTTAAGAGGAGACTTTGTGCAGCAGGCCTTCATGGTAAAATAGCTGCTAGGAAACCACTGCTAAGGACAGGCAACAAGCAGAAGAGACTTGTTTGGGCTAAAGAACACAAGGAATGGACATTAGACCAGTGGAAATCTGTGCTTTGGTCTGTTGAGTCCACATTTGAGATCTTTGGTTCCAACCACCGTGTCTTTGTGCGACGCAGAAAAGGTGAACGGATGGACTCTACATGCCTGGTTCCCACCGTGAAGCATGGAGGAGGAGGTGTGATGGTGTGGGGGTGCTTTGCTAGTGACACTGTTGGGGATTTATTCAAAATTGAAGGCATACTGAACCAGCATGGCTACCACAGCATCTTGCAGCGGCATGCTATTCCATCCGGTTTGCGTTTAGTTGGACCATAATTTATTTTTCAACAGGACAATGACCCCAAACACCTCCAGGCTGTGTAAGGGCTATTTGACCAAGAAGGGGAGTGATGGGGTGCTTCGCCAGATGACCTGGCCTCCACAGTCACCAGACCTGAACCCAATTGAGATGGTTTGGGGTGAGCTGGACCGCAGAGTGAAGGCAAAAGGGCCAACAAGTGCTAAGCATCTCTGGGAACTCATTCAAGATTGTTGGAAGACCATTTCCGGTGACTACATCTTGAAGCTCATCAAGAGAATGCCAAGAGTGTGCAAAGCAGTCATCAAAGCAAAAGGTGGCTACTTTGAAGAACCTAGAATATAAGACATATTTTCAGTTGTTTCACACTTTTTTTGTTAAGTATATAATGTGTGTCCAAACTTTTGGTCTGTACTGTATATTGATTAAAATTAACTTTTATTCATGGGAAAACCCCTTTAAATGCCGCTGTCAGAGATTGACAGCGGCATCCAACATGTTAACAGCCATGAGCGAAGCTCCGTTTAACCCGCAGCTGTTAGAGGCAGATGACGCAATAGTGGGGTGCCAATGAGTTGCCATGACAGCCGGGGGTCTGCTTAAGACCCTTGTGTCTGTCATGATGGCACTTCTGTGAACGCTACCTTCTGGCTGGTGTTCATAGGAGACCGTGATTTTTTGCTATAAACAGCAATACTGTGGTATTACTTTATATAGTGCAAGCGATCGGACACTCGCAGTTTCAAATCCCCTAAGGAGACTAACAAGTACAGCGAAAATTTAAAAAAAATGTTTTTCAAAATTTTTAAAAAATATATACCGTATACCATAAGACACACTTTTTTCCCCCCCAAATTTGGGAGGAAAATGGGGGTGCGTCTTATGGTCCGAACGTTGCGTATCTGCGGTGGTGGTGGAGCGGGATCTCCCTCCCTTAAGGTGGTGGTGGCAGCAAAGGAGGAGGAGGTGAGATGCTGCGGGTGTCTGGCTGGGGGCCAGCGCGGGTTGGACTGAATGTGCTGCACAGTCACTTCCTGAATATGTGATCCACAGGAAAATGGCCGCCCGAGCCGGCGCTTGCGTTGACATGTAGCTCGGGTGGCCATTTTCCTGTAGACCACAGCTTCAGGAAGATGGCCACGCACACAGGAAACCTGCGCCGCTCACCGCCCTGGCCCACAGTCAGACACTGCCCACATCCAGTCTAACCCCAGCCAGACACCAAGGGCCCTCAGCCAGACACCCGCAGCACCTCACCTCCTCCTTTGCTGTTGCCGCCGCCACCATGACCACCACCGGTCCCGGTCCCTAGGCAGGCCTCGGCGGCAATCAGCCAGAGCCAGGCCCCCAGCCATGCACTGGGCCTCAGCCAGGCCCCAGCCCCCAGCCTGGCATCAGGCCCCGGCCCCCTGCCTGGCATCGGGCCCCAGCCTGGCATCGGGCCCCAGCCATCTCTTCTGCTCCAGCTGCCAGGTTCCTGAGGGAGGGAACGGAGGGCCCTGCAATCCTGCTCCACCTCAACTCCCCTCTGCTGGAGCACCGGATTCCTGAAGGACCCTGCTTCCTGTGATCTTCGCTCCTCTGACCCCCAGGTAAGATACTGTACCTATTAAGACTATAAGACGGACCCCATTTTATAAAAAAATATATTTTTTATATATTCCACCCCAAAATTTGGGGTACATCTTATGGTCCGGTGGATCTTATAGTCTGAAAAATATGGTATAGAAGTTTGAATCACCCCTCTTTTCCCCCATTAAAAATAAAGAAATAAAAATACACATATTTGGTATTACTGCATTCATAAAAGTCAGATCTATCAAAATATAAAAATCTTCCTGATCGGTAAATGGCGTAAAAAGAAAAACTCCCCAACACTGCAAAAAAAATGCATTAAGAGACAATCAAAACTGCATCTAGCCCAAAATTGTATCAATAAAAACATCAGCTCAGGGCGCAAAAATAAGCTCACAGAACCTCATATCCCAAAAAATGAAAATGTTAGAGGTCTCGGAAAATGGTGACACAAGCAAATTTCCTTTTTTCTCATATTTCCAATCAGTGCATGCTCGTACTGACCTGGAGAATCATATTGTCATTAGTGTTGAGCCACCCCCGTAGTGTTCGAGTTCGGTTCGGTTCGTCGAACACCCGTGTGTTCGCCGAACTGTTCGTCGAACTGTTCGTCGAACACCTTCGAACACCGTTAAAACCAATGGCAGGCAAACAAAAACACATAGAAACACATAGAAAACACCTTCAAAGGTGTCCAAAAGCTGACAAACTGCTCAGAAGACACAACTAACACATGGAAAAGTGACAAGTACATATAGTCATGCGAAAAGAAAAGAGGTGGAGGAGTAAAAGGAGGGGGAGACACAGATATAGGCATGTCATGCCCTTCTAAAATCCAAAAAGTGAGAAGCCGAGACGGCCAGTCCGCTCCTGCCCGTGCCACCTCCGTGTCGCCGGGTTTGTGCCAGAGCCGCGGTGAACCCTGACGGCCAGCCCCCCTCTCCCAATACTGGTGCCTGTCCGCTGGTGGGTCGAGAGAGCCCCCCTGTGGTGGAGGCAGCTCTAAGCTTTTTAATTTAAATTGTCCCTCTAATTTGAATGAATACACTTTAAATCCATTTACAAGGATCTATTGGAGGGCAAGTCTCATGCCAGCAGCCGCGTAATTCCAGCTCCAGTAGCGTCCACTAAAGCTGCTGCAGTTAAAAAGTTTTTATAAGGATCGAGCTCGGCTGTCCACCGCAAGGCATCCTAGTGCCAGTCCCAGCCCCTATGCCTTGGGGTGCCTCCTCATGCTCTTCACTAAGTATCCCGTGGTCCCGAAGCATTTCCTTTGAAAAAATTAAGTGTCCAAACTACAGGTGGTGTAGCTTGCTTAACAGCCGGGATAATCCGCTGACTAGCAGACACTGCTACTAGGCACAAAGTATTTCCTGGGCTAGATGCAGTTAAAAATTTGTAAGTAGATACTCTCGTTGGATGCTGAGAAAGCATTCCATAGAGTCTCCTGGCACGCCATATATGATTCTCTTAAAAAGCTTGGGGTAGGGGTCTAGGGGACCCTTTTATAGCCAAAATCACGGCCCTGTATCACAATACGTCACCTAGGCTGAAGATAAATGGAACTGTAGCACCGAGGGCTCGGTTGCTACAGACGTATTGCACCTCACCCAGAGGTGTGATATCTCACTCTCAGATAAGGATGGAGTGTGGATCAGGACCCGACACCTGCATGCATTACACCACATTGCCGTGGGGCAGGGCGACCAATATGCCCCTGAGATGGGCACGACAGTCCCTGTCCCTGGCTGGAGTGGGGGGAGGGAACACTGAGGAAGGGGAACCCTGCAGTGCAGGAGCAGGGAGGAAGCAGTTCCTGGGTGCATTGAGAAGGGAGTATAAAAGGTGGGCACCATCTTAGTTCAGTGCAGAGAAGTCTGAGCAGAAGTGGCAGGGAGCAGGGGCTCTGCATGAGCTCTGCTCCGGAGGCGGGCCTAGTAACAGAGGCCCAGGCCTGCAAGAGGGAGAAGGAAGGAAGAGGAGCGGAGAAGGCTCCAGGAACGAGGAATGAAGGGATCCCAGGGGTGCGGACGGGCGAGTCGCCACCGCACGCCCGAATCCACCTGCGTGGAGGGGTCAGGCCAAAGGGGGAGACCAGTCCCCGAAATAGTGGAGGCAGGAAACGACCCTCAGCTAGAAACCGGAGGCTCTGACATTTTATGTGGCGCAGCCCCTTGCTCCACCCGCTAGGAAGGCACCACATAGGGTCAGGGAAACTGGCGCCAAGTTTACCAAGAGGAGGCCCGAGGCAGCCGGACAGAAGTGTTGGTAAGAAAGGCCAGACAAAGGACACACAAAGGGGGTCCTGTGAAGCGCTCCAAAGTTATCTGGGAGTTGTCTGAGCCCCTCACCTGGTGAGCACAGTACGACGTGGGCAGCCGTTACCTGCAGACGTGGTCTGGATAATAAGAACTGTGAGTAAAGGCCCTGAACTGCATCACTGACTCCGTGTCGTTACTGCTGCTGCCCTGCACCATCACCCCCATCCTCCGCATACACTGCCCTGAGGCTATACTCCTCCCGTGGGGAGTTATGCTACGCTCTGCTGCACCCACAACACCAGCCTTAGCGGTCTGCCCTGTAGCGGCGGTTCACTCTGACCGCAATCCACGGGTGGCGTAGTCGGACATTTAAACATCAAAACCACATAAATAGTTCCGCCACTGGTTTGACCGCCCTGAGCCACGGAACCGGATCGCCGCCACGAAGACTACAACCACCAGCATCCACCAAAAAGGGTCCGGCTCCGGGTGTCCCAAGGCCCAGGGGGTGCGTCAGAACATTTTCATCACCTTTCACAATCACCAATGGGACAAGGCAGGGATGTCCTCTGTCCCCTCTCTTATACATCCTAGTGACGGAGCACCTGCTCTCATCAATTCGCCATAACCCCAATATTAGGTGGATTGAGGTGGGAGGCACCGAGTACAAGTGCTCTCTATTTGCTGATGATGTCCTAGTATATATCACTCAATCACATATATCCATCCCTGCTGTTATGGCTGAAATAGATCACTTTGTTACATGGTAAAATTTTAAAATCAATGCAGCGAAGTCTGAGGCCCTCGATGTCTCCCTCCCTAAATCCATATAGGATTCCATCCAGTCCAACTTTCCCTTTGCCTGGCCCTCACAGGGTATCAAATACTTAGGAATTCCTATTCATAGAGACCTCTCCCATCTATGTTATCTTAATTTTGGGCCCTTTATTGAACAATTCCATACAGACCACGGTTGGCAAGTTAGAACTGTAAGATTCACTACGTGAACCACTGGTGTTTTGTGGAAAAGCACATGTACACCGCGTTCCAAATTATTATGCAAAAAGTGTTTAGGAGTGATAAGGGAAGAATTTGTTTGTTTGTCAGTTAAACTCATTGATGGTGATTGTAGCGCTGGCGTCCCTGCCCTCTGCTAGGCAGGGACGCTGCTCCCCTCACCGCTCTGCTCCGTGCCCGGCGTCCTCTCCCCGCTCTGCTGTCAGCGCGCGCTCCTGCCCGGCGTCCTCTCCCCGCTCTGCTGTCAGCGCGCGCTCCGTCCCGGCGTCCTCCTCCTGCTCTGCTCTCGGCGCGCGCTCCTTCCCGGCCCCTGTGCTTAGGGCGCGCGCGCGCGCGCTCCCCTCCTCTTAAAGGGGCCGCGCGCGTCGCCCTAAAGAGTCCCCGGCCAATGGCCGGAGGACTTCATCATATAAAAGGCACCTCCTCCAAAATGGAGGTGCCCGAGCAATGTTGTTTGCACCTGTGTCTCACCTGTGCTTCAGCCCTCAGGTCCCGTTGCCAGTTACCTGCCAGTTACCTGCCAGTTACCTGCCAGTTTCCTGCCAGTTTCCTGCTAGTTACCTGCCTGATTCCTGCCTGAATACTTGTTACCTGCCTGCTTGCCTGAGGTCCGACGGTCTGCCTTACAACTCCGGTCAGTCTGTCTATGGACCAGCTTGCCCGCTCACCTGGGAGCGCTTCTCCGCTACCTGCCTGCTTGCCAGCCCGGAGGCTCCGTTGTCACGTGCTGTGACCACCAGCTATCTCAGAGACTCTTGCCCGCTCACCTGGGAGCGCATCTCCGTTACCTGCCTGCTTGCCAGCCCGGAGGTCCCGTTGTCACGTGCGGTGACCACCAGCTATTCCAGAGACTCTTGCCCGCTCACCTGGGAGCGCTTCTCCGTTACCTACCTGCCTGCCAGCCCGGAGGTTCCGCCGTCACGTGCCGTGACCACCTGCTATTCCAGAGACTCTCGCTTGCTCACCTGGGAGCACACATCTACCATCTGCCTGCTAGCCTACCCGGAGGCTCTGCCATCACAGGTCGTACCTACCCCTTACCCAGAGACTGCCCTGATCACTTGCCGTAACTCCCTGTCCGTTCACCCAGAGACTGCCACCCGCTCCCTTACAAGGGCCGCCCCCTTGTATAGTAGCTCAGAGGTTCCGCCTCCCGGACCCGTTACAGTTTGCTCGGGCCATGGAACCCGGTGGCACCCAAGCTCCCTCGCTCTCGGACCTCTGTCTTGAACTGTCCCGTCAGAGGTCCCAACAGGAGACCATCCTGGGTCACCTGCGGAATGTTAATACTCGCCTGAACACTCTGTCTGATCCACCAACAACCTCCGCCAGTACCATGGTATCCTTTTCCGGACCCCGGCTCTCTGCACCTCCTCGCTTCGGAGGCGACTCCGTCCTGGCTCGGGGCTTCATAAATCAGTGCACCCTGCATTTTGAACTATTATCCCACCAGTTTAACTCCGACCGAGCCAAAATTGCCTTTATCATGTCCCATCTCACCGGGGAGGCCCTGGCCTGGCTAAATCCTCTATGGGAGAGAGGAGATCCCCTGGTGTCCGACTTGCCTGCCTTTCTCATGGCTTTCCGGAAAGCCTTCGACGAACCCGGACGGAGGACCTCATCCGCATCTTCTCTGCTTCGCCTCCGTCAGGGAAGCCTCACCGTGGGCCAATATGCCATACGGTTCCGTACCCTTGCCTCGGAGCTGGCCTGGGATAACGAAGCCCTGGTATCCGTCTTCTGGGAGGGTCTGTCCGGCCGTATTAAAGATGAACTTGCTGGTCGGGACATTCCTACCACTCTCGATGATCTAATAACCCTTGCCACCCGGATTGACCTACGGTTCCAGGAGCGTGCCAAAGAGGTCACCCGTGAGAGAAGGATTCCACGTCTAGCTCCTACTTTCCAGGAACCCGTCATTCCTTCCGTTTCTCCACAGGTACACTCTCCTGAGCCTATGCAGGTCGACCAGACCAAGATGGTCAAATCCCGTCAGGATTTCCGCCGTGCCGAGGGGAGCTGCTTCTACTGTGGCAGTAAGGAGCATCTGATCCGTGCCTGCCCGGAGAGGTCGGGAGAACGCCTGTATCTAGGTTCACTCAGAGGGGTCGATCTAGACAAAAATAAATCCTCTCCATCCCTGCTGTTGTCAGTCTCAATCATCTGCGGGGAGAATCGTTATTCCGAACTAGCCCAACTTGACTCTGGAGCAGCCGGAAATCTTATTTCACAGTCCCTGGTGGAGAAATTCCGCATCCCCACCAAACCTCTGGCTGTACCCTTGTCTGTTGTTGCCGTGGATGGGGGCCTCTTACCTCGCCCCATCCAATTCATCACCGAATCCATTACTCTGCAGGTGGGAATGCTGCATTCAGAGAGTATCTCCTTTCACGTTCTGCCTGGTCTCCCTCACGCCCTCTTGCTAGGTCTGCCTTGGCTCCAGAGACATGCACCCGTGCTTGACTGGCAAACCGGAGAAGTCCTTCACTGGGGACAGGCCTGTCATAAAACCTGCCTGGTTCCCGTCCATTCCGTCCGTCCCTCTCCTATCCCAGCTAATCTACCTGGACTTCCGATTCCTTATTGGTCTAGTGCTGATGTCTTTGTTAAGGAGGAGGCAGAGACATCACCACCTCATAGACCATGTGACTGCCCCATCGATCCCGCCAGAGTAATGCAGGTGGCTCCCGTGAGTCTAAATTGTCTCCCTCCTGGTAAGACGTTCGTATCGGTACCTGATCGGGAGAGAATCCTACACTGGGGTCATTCGTCTAAACTAGCTGACCACGCCGGTCGGAAAAAGACCCTCCAGCTTATTACCCGACACTACTGGTGGCCTAACCTGCACAAGGATGTTATGGACTTTGTTTCTGCCTGTGTGTCCTGCGCCCGCAACAAAGTTCCGAGACACCTGTCGGCCGGCCGCCTTCTTCCTCTGCCAGTACCTGCTGCCCCCTGGCAGCATTTAGCGATGGACCCTCCTCAATTCCGTCCTGGGGATAAAGTCTGGCTCTCGTCCAAATATGTCCGACTCAAGATCCCTTCCTATAAGTTAGGGTCTCGGTTCATCGGTCCACTGGTGGTCATCGGTCAGATCAACCCGGTAACCTATAAATTGAAACTCCCGGCCAACTTACGGATCCCTAACTCCTTCCATGTATCTCTCCTCAAACCTGTGGTACTTAACTCTTTTTCTAAGTCTACAGGTACGCCTCCTGCTCTGGTTTCTGCTGAGGACAAGTTTGAGGTAGAGAACATTCTTGCCAGCAAAAGGGTAAGAGGAAAGACCTTTTTTCTGGTAGATTGGAGGGGGTTTGGTCCTGAGGAGAGAACGTGGGAGCCCCGGGAGAACATCCATGCCCCTCTCATCCTAGCTAAATTTCTGTCTGGCCTAAAAAAGGGGGGGCCTAAAGGGGGGGGTACTGTAGCGCTGGCGTCCCTGCCCTCTGCTAGGCAGGGACGCTGCTCCCCTCACCGCTCTGCTCCGTGCCCGGCGTCCTCTCCCCGCTCTGCTGTCAGCGCGCGCTCCTGCCCGGCGTCCTCTCCCCGCTCTGCTGTCAGCGCGCGCTCCGTCCCGGCGTCCTCCTCCTGCTCTGCTCTCGGCGCGCGCTCCTTCCCGGCCCCTGTGCTTAGGGCGCGCGCGCGCGCGCTCCCCTCCTCTTAAAGGGGCCGCGCGCGTCGCCCTAAAGAGTCCCCGGCCAATGGCCGGAGGACTTCATCATATAAAAGGCACCTCCTCCAAAATGGAGGTGCCCGAGCAATGTTGTTTGCACCTGTGTCTCACCTGTGCTTCAGCCCTCAGGTCCCGTTGCCAGTTACCTGCCAGTTACCTGCCAGTTACCTGCCAGTTTCCTGCCAGTTTCCTGCTAGTTACCTGCCTGATTCCTGCCTGAATACTTGTTACCTGCCTGCTTGCCTGAGGTCCGACGGTCTGCCTTACAACTCCGGTCAGTCTGTCTATGGACCAGCTTGCCCGCTCACCTGGGAGCGCTTCTCCGCTACCTGCCTGCTTGCCAGCCCGGAGGCTCCGTTGTCACGTGCTGTGACCACCAGCTATCTCAGAGACTCTTGCCCGCTCACCTGGGAGCGCATCTCCGTTACCTGCCTGCTTGCCAGCCCGGAGGTCCCGTTGTCACGTGCGGTGACCACCAGCTATTCCAGAGACTCTTGCCCGCTCACCTGGGAGCGCTTCTCCGTTACCTACCTGCCTGCCAGCCCGGAGGTTCCGCCGTCACGTGCCGTGACCACCTGCTATTCCAGAGACTCTCGCTTGCTCACCTGGGAGCACACATCTACCATCTGCCTGCTAGCCTACCCGGAGGCTCTGCCATCACAGGTCGTACCTACCCCTTACCCAGAGACTGCCCTGATCACTTGCCGTAACTCCCTGTCCGTTCACCCAGAGACTGCCACCCGCTCCCTTACAAGGGCCGCCCCCTTGTATAGTAGCTCAGAGGTTCCGCCTCCCGGACCCGTTACAGTGATGTGTGTCAGGGCTCTTTATATCACTGTAAGCAATTGCAGACACCTGTGCTAATTAGTTTGGCAGGTGTGTCCAATGAAAGGCAAGACTACTTAAGAAGGCTCTCTCACATTATTAAGCAGCCTACATTTTCTGCCAAAATGGGAAAGAAAAAGGATGTGTCGGCTGCTGAGAAGCAACAAATTGTGGAGTGTTTAGGTCAAGGCATGACTACAATCAACATTGTGCGATGATCAGGATGAAGTGTCTTGGCAATCAAGAAGTATGTAGCTGATTCACAGTACACACGTGTGCGTGCTGATAAGGGCAAATTGAGGACTCTTTCCTACAGGCAATTACGTCAGGTTGAAACAGCAGCGGCAAAAAAGCCTTGTCATAGCAGCAGACAAGTTTTTGAAGCTGCTTGTGCCTCCAACGTCCCCCGAACAACAAGATGCAGGGTCCTTCAGAGGTTTGCAGCTGTGCATATGCCATCCTGTCGACCTCCTCTATCCACTTCACACAAGCAGAAACGGCTCCAGTGGGCCAAAGATTACATGAAGACTGATTTCAAAACTGTTTTGTTCACGGATGAGTGCCGTGCAGCGCTCGATGGTCCAGATGAATGGAGTGGAGGATGGCTGGTTGATGGACACCCCACGCAAACACGGCTACAGCGCCAACAAGGAGGAGGTGGAGTAATGTTTTGGGCTGGAATCATGGGGAGAGAGATTGTCGGCCCCTTTAGGATCCCTGAAGGCGATAAAGATGAACTCCATAATGTATGTGGATTTTCTCAAACAGCACTTCCTGCCATGGTTCAAGAAGAAGAACCGTGTATTTCACAGCAAGATCATTTTTCTGCATGATAATGCACCATCTCATGCTGCACATAAAACATCTGCATCTCTGGCTGATATGGGCATAAAAGGGGACAAACTTATGCTGTGACCCCCATGCTCCCCTGACCTCTACCCCATTCAGAACCTTTGGAGCATCATTAAAAGGAGTGTCTATGATGGCGGGAGGCAGTTCACATCTAAGCAACAGCTCTGGGAGGGTATTCTGTCCTCATGCAAAACAATTGAAGCAGAAACCATCCAAAACCTGACAAATTCAATGGACGAGAGAGTTCAGAAGCTCCTTTCGAACAAGGGGTCCTATGTGAAAATGTAACATCACCTAGAATAAAGTTTTGAGTTGAAAACTGTTTGATTTCAGTTTCTAACAACCTGCTAATGCTTATAATTTCAAAAATGACCATTTTTTTGGTCTTTATTAAAATGAAAAGGTTGATCGAAAAGTTTGGGGGATCTAAGAGTGTGGCAACCCAGTAGTCATGATTACTTCGAATTCTGACAATATGAGGGTCATGCTGCAGGTAGTGCAGCAAGAAGGCACTTATGTGTCTTGCGCATCTCGGAGCCCCAAAATTATTTTCCGGGCTAGATGCAGCTAAAAATTATTTTTAATTTTAAATCTGGTGAAGCTTATTATAGATGGCCTAATAGGATCAGTGCTGCACACTGCTACAAAGCCCAAATTATTTTCCAGTCAAGATACAGATAAACATGATTAGTAATTTGAAAGCTTAAAACGGTTGGTAGGGTGATTTTAACCAATCATCAAGCTTTTACTCTCCCCAGGATGACACAGGGGTAGAAAAGTCGTTTCGGATCCATGATTTGTTCATCTTTATGAACGTGAGTCTGTCTACATTATCAGTGGAGAGCCGCGTGCGCTTATCTGTCAGCACACCACCAGCAGCGCTGAACACACGTTCAGACAGAACGCTGGCTGCGGGGCATGACAAGATCTCCAAGGCGTAAGTGGCTAGCTCCGGCCATTTATCCAGATTGGAAGCCCAAAAAGAGCAAGGGTCAAGTGACACAGTCGTGGCTTCAATGTTTACTTGGAGATACTCCTGTACCATCGTCTCTAGGCGTTGACTATGTGTCAGACTTCTTGTCTCCTGTGGCCTTGCAAAGGATGGGCTAAAAAAGTGGTGAAATGATTCCGCAAAATTGATGTTACCAGCAGATACTGTGGTTCTGTTACGGTTTGAGTGCTGAACACTTGACGGTCCCACGGTTGGCAAGTTGGAACTGTGAGATTCACTACGTGCACCACTGGTATTTTGTGGAAAAGCACATGTAAGATTCTGCAACAGTCTCTGCTGATACTCCTGCATGCGTGCATCCCTTTCTATGGCAGGAATAATTTCTGCAAATTTACTTTTGTACCGGGGATCTAACAGTGTGGCAACCCAGTAGTCAGGATTATTTCTAATTCTCACAATTCGAGGGTCATGTTGCAGGTAGCGCAGCAAGAAGGCACTCATGTGTGTTGCGCATCCAGGAGCACCAAGTCCCTGTTGTGTTGGTGGCGAGGTAGCAATCATGCTTAATTCCTCTGTCCTCTCCCCCCAACCTCGCACAACAGAAATGTGATCAAGGTCTCCCTCATCTGATGAGTCTTCCATCAGTTCGTCCTCCACTTCTTCCTGGGCTCCTGCACCTTCCTCACTAGTTTGGCTGCTACCATGCGCCCTGGTAAAATCATCTCCCCCACCCTCACATGCCTGCCGCCTTGGTGCTGCCGACCGTCTGGACCTTGCAGATGTTAGCCCTTCCGCATACAACTCCTCCTCCTCTACTTCCTCCACCTCCTCTTGTGCCACCACCTGACTCCGAATTCTGTTTAACATGTGCTCCAGCATGTAAATCACCGGAATAGTCATGCTGATAATGGCATCGTCAGCACTAAACATCTTCGTCGCCATTTCAAAACTGTGCAGAAGGGTGCATAGGTCCCTGATCTGAGACCACTCCTCCAGCGTGATTTGCCCCACCTCTGAATCTCGTTGGCCCAGGCTATACGTCAGAACGTATTGCACCAGGGCTTGTCGGTGCTGCCACAGTCGCTGCAACATGTGCAGAGTTGAATTCCACCGGGTAGGCACATCGCATTTTAGCCGGTGAAGTGGCAGGCCCAACGACTTCTGTAGAGATGTAAGTCGCTGAGCTGCGGGATGCGAACCGCGGAAGTGAGCACACAGCGACCGTGCCCTCTGCAGAAGGCCATCTAGTCTGGGATAGTGGGCTAAAAATTGCTGGACAACCAGGTTCAACACGTGAGCCATACAAGGCACGTGTGTGACATTGCCCCGGCGACGGGCCGCACCCAGGTTTGCAGCATTGTCGCACACGGCCTTCCCTGGTTTCAGGTCCAGTGGAGACAACCATTCATGAAATTGGTTCTCCAGAGCTGACCACAACTCCTCAGCTGTGTGACTCACATTTCCCAGACATTTCAATGTAAAAACCGCCTGATGACGTTGAGCCCTACTGCCAGCATAGTAAGGAGGTGTGCAGGATCCCTTCTGCGCAGTTAGAAAGCTTGTGGCATGACCAGACAGGCTTTGGGTGCAGGTGGAAGACCGAGAGGAGGTTGAGGAGGCAGAAGCAGTGGAGGAAAAATGACATAAAGAGGATTGACGCACAACTCGTGGGGACGGCAAGACTTGGACAGCAGCCCCTTGTCCTGCTGTCACCATAGTTACCCAGTGCCCAGTCAGCGACATGTAACGCCCCTGTCCATGCCTACTCGTCCAAGTGTCTGTGGTGAAATGCACCCTGTCACACACAGAGTTTCTCAAAGAAGCGGTGATGTTGTGTGCGACATGCTGGTGGAGCGCAGGCACACCTTTCTTTGAGAAGTAGTGCCGACTGGGCATCTGGTACTGGGGCACTGCGACGGACATAAGGTCTCGAAAATCCTCTGTGTCCACCAGGCGGAAAGGCAGCATTTCTGTAGCCAAGAGCTTGCAGATGGTGAAATTCAACCTCTTAGCTTTCTCATGGCTAGGAGGAAATGGTCTTTTACTTGTCCACATCTGAGGGACCGAGGGCTGGCTATTGTGCTTAGACGGGGTTGATAAGGGTGTCCCCGGCAAACTGCCGGTCTGTGAGGAAGATGCAGGCGGACATGTTAGGTTGCCTTGATCCAAAGGTGGTGCTATCGATGTCGGACAGCGCTCAAGACCAGCTGGTGTTACCACCTCCAAAGAAAATGATGACCTGCCAATCACGCTGGCTGTTGCGGGTAAAGAGGTGGCAGGTCTGCGCCCCAAAACAGGTGTGACTGCTGTCCCCCCAGTCACAGAGGATGAAGAGGCCGCGGATGCACAAGATATGGCAGACGGTGGTTGGCCCGGCCGGCTAGACCGCATTGTAGCACACTGAGCTTCCCACTGCAACTTATGCTTCATGTCCATGTGCCGGTTCATGCATGAAGTACTCAAACTATGTATTTTTTGGCCTCTACTTAGCTTTTGCTGACAAATGTTACAGATAACACGAGTTGGGTCATCTTTATCGATCTGAAAAAATGCCCAGGCTATGCAAGGCTTAGCACCCATGCGACCTGAAGAGCCACCACGACTTGTGGTGAGAGGCAGAGTTGTGTTTGAGGATGCAGTTGTTGACGTGCTTCCAGTACTACGTCTCTGTCCAGGAAGGCGCAACCTGACCTCGTCGTCACTAGCATCTTCCTCCACCTCCTCTGCTGACCTCATCTCTTGGCTGACTGTGGGTTGACAGTAAGTGGGATCTCCGACCTCATCATCATCACCCTGTGCGTTATCACACCCGTCGTCCTCAGAGCCAACCTGTTCCTGCCCTGACAAAAAACTAAAGTTGTCGCTCCAATCAGGTATTTGAGTCTTATCATCGTCTTCCTCATTGTCTCCACCAACAGGAGTTACAGTTTGGGAATGAGGGTCTACATTATGGTCAGAACCTTCTGCGTCTGGTCCTGGATCCGACTCATAAAGATTCTGGGCATCAGTGCAGATCATTTCCTCGTCTGGATTCACAGAAGCGCTGGAGTCGACCTCTGATTCCCAGGCTATAGTATGAGTAAACAGCTCTGCAGACTCAACCATCTGTTCTACCTCATGCTCAGACGGGCAGCTGGAGATTTGGGAGCTGTGAGGAAGCAAGTGCGATTTGGGTGACACCTTTGAGGACTGGAGTATTTGTGATGTTGAAGTTGATGTGGAGGAGAGCCCACTTAAAGGAGCACTTGATATCCGTTGAAGCACCTGCTGTTTTTGTGCCTCATCTGGAATTTGTAGCGATTGGCGTGGCCGTAAGAAAGGGATCTTATCACATTGTCCGCTAAAAGAAGTAGACATTTTAGTTTGGCTGGAAGATGGTCTTTCTTCTGCACCTACCCCACGGACACAACCTTTTTTCCCCTTCCCAACACGCCTATTCCCCTTTCCACCAGCAGCAGGCCTTTTTCCACTCATTTTGGTGGTTAACTAATTCACAACTCTGGAGTTGTTTGCACAAAAAAACAATGGATGGTAACCGAGCAGAGCTGAGTGGCCAAACTGTGGTATTAGGCCAAAACTATTGGCTGGGTTAGATGCAGAAAAAAATTATTTTTAATTTGCAACCTGATGGAGGTCAGTATAGATGGACTAATAGACCAAGTCCCACACACCGCTAGAAGCCCAAATATTTTTTCAGAGCTAGATGCAGAAAATTTTTTTATTCAATTTGCAACCTGATGGAGGTCAGTATAGATGGACTAATAGACCAAGTCCCACACACTGCTAGAAGCCCAAATATTTTTTCAGAGCTAGATGCAGAAAAAAATTATTTTTAATTTGCAACCTGATGGAGGTCAGTATAGATGGACTAATAGACCAAGTCCCACACACTGCTAGAAGCCCAAATATTTTTTCAGAGCTAGATGCAGAAAAAAATTATTTTTAATTTGCAACCTGATGGAGGTCAGTATAGATGGACTAATAGACCAAGTCCCACACACCGCTAGAAGCCCAAATATTTTTTCAGAGCTAGATGCAGAAAAAAATTATATTCAATTTGCAACCTGCTGGACGTCAGTATAGAAGGACTAATAGAACAAGTCCCACACACTGCTAGAAGCCCAAATATTTTTTCAGAGCTAAATGAAGAAAAAAATTATTTTTAATTTGCAACCTGATGGAGGTCAGTATAGATGGACTAATAGACCAAGTCCCACACACTGCTAGAAGCCCAAATATTTTTTCAGAGCTAGATGCAGAAAAAAATTATTTTTAATTTGCAACCTGATGGAGGTCAGTATAGATGGACTAATAGACCAAGTCCCACACACCGCTAGAAGCCCAAATATTTTTTCAGAGCTAGATGCAGAAATTTTTTTTATTCAATTTGCAACCTGATGGAGGTCAGTATAGATGGACTAATAGACCAAGTCCCACACACTGCTAGAAGCCCAAATATTTTTTCAGAGCTAGATGCATAAAAAAATTATTTTTAATTTGCAACCTGATGGAGGTCAGTATAGATGGACTAATAGACCAAGTCCCACACACTGCTAGAAGCCCAAATATTTTTTCAGAGCTAGATGCAGAAAAAAATTATTTTTAATTTGCAACCTGATGGAGGTCAGTATAGATGGACTAATAGAACAAGTCCCACACGCTGCTAGAAGCCCAAATATTTTTTCAGAGATAAATGAAGAAAAAAATTATTTTTAATTTGCAACCTGATGGAGGTCAGTATAGATGGACTAATAGACCAAGTCCCACACACTGCTAGAAGCCCAAATATTTTTTCAGAGCTAGATGCAGAAAAAAATTATTTTTAATTTGCAACCTGATGGAGGTCAGTATAGATGGACTAATAGACCAAGTCCCACACACTGCTAGAAGCCCAAATATTTTTTCAGAGCTAAATGAAGAAAAAAATTATTTTTAATTTGCAACCTGATGGAGGTCAGTATAGATGGACTAATAGACCAAGTCCCACACACTGCTAGAAGCCCAAATATTTTTTCAGAGCTAGATGCAGAAAAAAATTATATTCAGTTTGCAACCTGATGGAGGTCAGTATAGATGGACTAATAGAATGATGCTATGCCCAAAAGATTTTACTTCACTAGGTGCAGTAAAAAAATTGGTATTCTATACACAGGTGGTATATCTTGCAACACAGATAGGCTACTCCACTGACTAACACACTCTGCAATAGGCCAAAAAGGATTAGCTTTGCTAGATTCAGCCAAATGCTGTGAAAAAAACTTGCACAGCACTGGCACAGACCTGCCTGGCAAAAACTGATAGGAACTGATGTAACCTAGTCCTGAAAAGGACTCTAATTACAATTAGTCTTTACTCCCACAATCTATCTATTTAAGAGCACAGACCTGCCTGATAAAAGTCGTAGGAAATGCTGTAACCTAGTCCTTAAAAGGACTGCAATCACAACTATTCCCTACTCCCAAGCTATCTGTATATTTGTGCGAAAATTGGCTTGAAATTAACAAGGTATAGCGCACACAGCAACAGCGGTGCCGTTTAACACGCAGCTGCAGCAGTGAGAAAATGGTGGCGACGGGGAAAATGGCTTGGTCTTATAGGGCAAGGACATGTGACATACACTGCCAATCACACATGCCCTTGCTTGTGTGAAAAAAAGCACTTCGCTCCGTGTGTGCGCTGCTGATAGGCTGACAGATTGCACCTCCCCACTGCAAATGCGGGAAAGAGAAAAAAAAATGGAGATCTTCATTGTTCCTGCAGAGATCCATCCCCTGCCCCTCCCCCCGCCCCGCTGTACACTCAAACTGCGTATTAACATTAATTTTCATCATTACTGAGAAAAAATCCAGTTATGATTTTGGTGCACGAACAGTTATCGAACATAACCTCGAACAGCCGAATTTTTCTCAAATTGTTCGTGTTCGCCGACCGGCTCGAACACCGCCCAAAACAGCTTGAATTTGAGATTGGCGAACAGTTCGAGTAGAACAACGCTCATCTCTAATTGTCATGTCATTTTTACTATATAATGAACATGATAATTGAAAAACCAAAACACAGTTGTGAAATTGCACTCTTTTTGCAATTTTGCCACCCTTGGAATTTTTCCCTCCACTTTCCAGTAAATCACATGATCATTCAAAAGTACAACTCATTCCGCAAAAGAACAAGCCCACATATGGCTATGTGGACGTAAAAATCAAAAAAGTTATGGCTTTAGAAAAAGAGGTGAAAACGAAAAATAGCTATGTCAGGAAGTGGTTAAACGGATTGCCCCTCTTGAAAGGAAAAAAAAGTCAAAATATATACTGTACAACTTACTGATCTACCTAAATTCAGGAAGGTGTCCCACTTCTGAGACCATCTTTAGATCGGGGCACCTTTCTTAATACTATAATATCAGAATGCTGCATGGATTTTTATTTTTAAATACATCTAAAAAGATTTTGTTTGGGGGAGACAGCCCCTTCAGGAGTTTTGTACTGTCTTACAATAGTCGGACTGGCTAGGCAAAGGCCCACCAGTAACAGTGATTCTTGGGGCCCACTATTCAGCTACATGCAAAAATAACCGGACTCTAGTAAACAAATTTACTTTTGCTTTTATGTAATATTAATTTGGCTTGCTTGCTTAATGAATGAGAAGATGATACTTTTTTTCTACACTACTCATTAGAACTTCTTCATAGTGGCCTACCAGAGGATTCTACTGTTCTCCCGTGGGTCAGTCCAAGCCTGGTTTCCGAGATGAACTAGGCTACAAGGTCCTCTCTATCTTCTTATTGTAAGATTATTGAGGTTGCTAATGAATCTGAAGGCCACGTATCTACGCACATTCTTCCATGTCTAATGAAGCACATATATCTGTTAACATTGAGCTGCAGCACATTCCAGCCTTATTACGGCACTATTGATGTGAGGCGCTCATGGGTACTAATCCCTGTTGTATAATCTAGATGATTATTTAACAGATACGTTGATTGCCCACAACCTGCTATGAAGTTCTGTGCAGAGATTCGCTAAAGCACAAGACCCTGTTCAGCTAACCGGTTACAATTGTTTAATGCTTATGGAATTTGGAATATCATTTCACCCAATATGTCCAACCGTACTTTTTATTTCAACAACAAGGGATCATAATCTTTATGGTCTGAAAAAAAGCTAATACAGCTTTGAAGGTCAGGTAATAAAAAAATATAACAAAATACTGTGACTGGGACATGCAAGTCACAAACAAATCCAACTGCTACAAAATTTATGACTTGCTTGTTGCGGATGTGGCGCCCCTGAGGGTTCGGTCGCCACAGAGGTACTGCACTTCACCCAGAGGTGTGGTGCCTCCCTTCACTCAGGTAAGAAGGGAGTGCTGCACGGAACCCCAACACCTGCATCCAACAATACACTACCCCAGGCCGACTGGAGGGGCAACATGCAGAGCGCAGCTGCTGAGCCCTGACCCTGGCTGGGGTTGGGGGAACCCAAAGTTAGGGGGAACCAGTAGTGGGTGTGGGTGGAGGAAGTAGTTCATGGGAGCACTCATGCAGTAAAGATATAAAATATGGAAGCCATCTTAGAGTGGCAGAACAGAGAGTCTAGTAGTTGGAGAACAGTCTGGGAGCAGAGGCTCTGTAGGAGCTCTGCTCCACTACAAGGGCCCAGGACTGAGGCCCAGGAGGGGAGCAGTGAGTAGGTTCCGTTCTATTGAAGGAATCCTAGGGGGTATGGCCAGTGCAGGTGGCACCCGTATGCCCCGAACCTGCCAGGTGTCAGGAGGATCTAGGCCGCAAGAAGGGGACCGGCCCCTGGCCCAGTCGTGCAGCTTCAAGCCTCGGCTGGAAAAACCGGAGGCTTCTGACTTCTATAGCAGTAGCCAAACTCTCACTTCAATCCAAGAGTTAGGTCGAGCAGGTCTGAGCAACTCCGACGGACAGGGGGGGACCTCGCAGCAGCCGAATAGGATTCACAGTGAGAAGCGCAGGGCAGAAGAGAGTAAAGACCCAGCGTGAAGTCGGTCTAGGAAGGTACATATGAAAGTGGGGTTCTGCCAGGTACACCCGAGCTGCCTGAGGAAGGACTGAACCCCTGCCCGGTGAAAGCAGTGCGACGGGGGAAGATTGCACCAGTACTGTGCACCTGAGGAACTTGAACGGAACTGTGAGTAAACTCGGATGACTGCACTGAATTGCCTCCGCTCCTTCATTTCGCCGGTACCTTCTCCCTCCCTGCACTACAGCGCCCAGCGCACCTCCTCCATTTTTACCTACACTGCCCTGAGGCCTGCTCCACCTGTGGGGAGCCGTTCCATCTTAAGCTGCCCTATCATCTGCCTCAGAGGACTGCCGAAGCACTAGTGATCCTCACCAGACACCACAGTTGGCGTCACGACAATTTCCCCCAACAAATATGTTCCCCTTTCAGTGACCGCCCTGGGCCACGGACTGGGCAAGCCACCTTGATATTCCCCCCCCCCGGCTACCGGAGGCCCGGCTGCCGAGTACCCCACGGCCCTGGGGGCGCATCACGGACATGGTACCATGCTCGTATGCTGGGTGCAGTGCGACCCCATTCACCTGCACAGAGAGTTGTGGCAGAGAGCGATCGTTCTCCGCATGACGTGTCACAGCAAAAGTCGCCGTGTAGCCAAAGCCTTAGAAATAACTTCTGGTTTGGATTAAAAAAATATTCAAAATATATACAGGTATATATGAAAAAATAGCAGAAAACATTGCCAAAACCTCTGCGTGAATGAAGCAGCTGAAATTCAATGAAAGATAGTAACCAAGCAAGAGAATTGTATGGCCTCGGTCACACGTTCAGTATTTGTCCAGTATTTTACCTCAGTATTTGTAAGCCAAAACCAGGACTGGAACAATCAGAGGAAAAACATAATAGAAACAAGTCACCACTTCTGTATTTTTCCCCCACTCCTGGTTTTGGCTTACAAATACTGATGTAAAATACTGACCAAATACTGAACATGTGAACGTGGCCCTAAAAGCTTTTTCTCTGAAACATTGATTGTGCTACATATTTCTTTTTTTGGGTTTATTGTCATCTTGGCCACAATTCATCTGTCTTTTTAAAGGCAGTGTAAGGAGTGGTTTCTAAAAAGAAAATAAATATTTCCAATATATTTTGTTTAGAAAAAGACTGTATATTAAATGAGTGTGAATAAGGCCTGTACAGACTGAAGTCCCTACCATTACACAAAGCATGTCCCCATATGGTGCCTCCCTACACACTATAACAAAGGAAATAATGCTTCTGATGGGAAAAAATATTTTCCTTGATTTCATGTAAATCAGAAATGCAAAAAAATAAATAAAATTAGATGCAGCAGTATAGACCCATAGTTCTCTAGTGATGCTGTATTATGGCCCCAGAATCCAGATCAGAATTTGGTCAGATGAGTAGTTAAAGGGGTTGTGCGGCACTTTAGATTACCCCCCCATGTATCCCTCCCCAGGTCCCTAAGACTTTTTGTAAATACCTTATGTTGCTGATAATGCCTGTGGCCGCTCACAGGCATCACGTGACCCCTGGCAGCATCTGATAAATGGCGTGAACTTTTCCACAAATCTTACTCCAGTCAGTGATCCGAGTAAATTCTCATTCAAACGTCTGTGCAAATCGGTCCGCAATGCACGGACTGGCCATGAGTTTTCTCACCTGAGCATGACAGCGTCATAGAAATATATGAAGCTGTCACACTCGGGTCGGGAGAGCCTCGGCCATTCCGTGCATCTGTAGTCCGTGCTTTGACCCACTGGCATGGAGGTCTGAATAAACCCTATGGTTGCTCATCATGAAGTAGACAAACTAAGGCGTCACGCATCCACCTCCGTTCCACCCATTTTGGTGTGAAAACCCCAAAAGTTGCACAATTTTCGCACAACTAAATGGTAAAAGCTTTGAGCTATTGGTGTCTTGGTTTTCATGTGAAATGTCAGCAGCCGCTCTCTCTGGTGTATAAAATTTGAAAGTATCAACACTTTTTAAACCGCTTCTCATGTCTTATACCATTTAAGATTTTTTTTTATATTTTATAAAAGAAGTTAAGTTAAACCATGAATCTTATCCATTTTTTTAATTATTCTTCTTATTCATGATACATTCCCTTTAAGGACTCATTCAGATGTCCGTGTTGCACATACCTGTTGTATCCGATTCTTTTCACAGATAGGACACGTGCCTATTATAATTTTTGGTTCTATTCACATATCTTTGTTTTTTCACGGACCATGTGTCTGTGCACAACTCACAGAGACATGTCTGCACAGATAAAAAAGTGCCAGTACAAGCCTATGAGCCCTTGAAAAGCATGTACAGCACATGGATGTCATCAGTGTGCAGTCCTTGTGCTGTCCATGATTAACACTGCAAAGGGTAGGAGAAGATTTATCATTTATTTATCCATCCGTGAAATACACTGATGGTAAAAACAGATCCACGGACCAAACACTGATGACACCGGTGCCAATTTTTCATGTGCGCGTTTAGACACGGACGTTTTAATGAGACCTAAGAATGCACTAAATGTGAGGGCTCTTTGTACCCCAACACATCCAACATTGTCAGTGGTAGAACGTACAGCATCTATCTGGTTTTGCAAAAATAATAAATTGAGCCCCACCCTCAACATCCCAGTTAGTGTTGAGCAAATTTGTTAGGCATTTCAAATTCGGGTTCGGAGTTCCGGCTTGTTCGCGCCAAAAAAATTGGGGATGTTAATGGGTGGAGCCGATTTTTTGGCACGAGCAAGCCGGAACCCTGAACACGAATCCGAATTTGAAATGCTGAACAAATTCGCTCAACACTAGTCCCAGTCACTTGGATACCCCTCGTCTTGGCCTTGCACAAAACTTTTTTTTGGGCACCATCAAAGCCCAAGTAAGGCTACAAGTTATACACCTCCTGTAGTTATAACTCTTCCAATATTTTGCTTTCGAACTTTGGATTACAAAACTGATGCTAAATACTGACCAAAATAGTGCATGTGAACGTGACCTTAACCTGTAAACCAGAAGAGGAATTGCACATTGTGCTTCTCCCCGTACCTATTTCTCTGGTGCACATATTACAACTGTATGGTAAAACATGAATGCATGTGCGTTGTCTGTACACTATTACTGCAGGTGTTATCCTCTTCTTCATCATAACTTTACGTTTGTTCATTTATGAGCTATAAATGTGCTATATATGACACTCTGATAATACAAGTAAAGCCTATAAATAAGGCTAAAGAAGTCAACTACGTAATACACTGCTGGAAATCTCTAGGTGTTCACACCACAAATTCGTGAAATCCTCCTATTTATTCATAGTGTGATTTAATCATACAGAAAGTACTAAGGCCCACAATAGCTTGACGTGTGTAGTCAGATGGTTTTCTTTTTGTCCTCCATGTTTGATATGGATTTTACTACTTTAAGAAGATTTAAATAAACATCATTGATTTTATTCCATTTTGGACACTGGCAGTGTTTCTCTTTCTTTTATATTGGCTCCACTGCTGGGTGTGTGGTCCTTGTTTCCAGTGTGAGCTGACTGCCTCTTTAGTACACTCATAATTACGAGTCCAATGTATTCATAACAGGCGCTCTCCCTCCGCCCTCCTCACAGTTATTGATGGCTTTATATAGATACAAATTATTCTGTCAATCACTAACAGTGGTGGGGTCAACACTTCCCTCATGAATGGGGTTTAATAACAGTGAATCTACTGTGTTTTTTTATACCTTCTATTAGCTAAATCATGCAATATATTTGGTTCTTCTAATGTGCTGCCCTAAAAGGGACCACAATAGTTAGGTGCCAAATCTGTTTCAACCCCTTAGTGACCAAACCAATTCTGACCTTCCTGACCAGGCCATTTTTTTTAAAATCTGACCAGTGTCACTTTATGTGGTAATACCTCTGAAATGCTTCAATGGATCCCAGTGATTCAGAGACTGTTTTTTCATGACATATTGTACTTTGTTAGTGGTAAATTTGGGTCCATATTTTTGCGTTTATTTGTGAAAATTTCAACATTTTGGCAAAAATTTTGAAAATTTCTAACTTTCAATTTTTATATTCTTAAAGTAGTTAGTCCTGCTGTACAAAATAATTATTAAATAACATTTCCCATATGTCTACTTTACATCTGCATCATTTTTCAAATGCAATTTTATTTTGTTAGGGTGTTAGAATGGTTAGAAGTTTAGCAGCAATTTCACATTTTTTCAAGTAATTTTCAAAACCTGTTTGGGGGCTACATATTGGAAAGTCCCCGAAAGCGATACCATTTTAAAAACTGCACCCCTCAAATACTTCAAAACTGCTGTCAGGAAATTTTTTTAACCCTTCAGGTGCTACACAGGAATTAATGCAAAGTGGAATGAAAAAAATATATAAAATTTAAGTTATACCTCTAAAATGTTGCTTTAGCTCCAATTTTTTCACTTTTCCAAATGATAGCACTACAGAATGGACCCCATAATTTGTTGCCCAGTTTCTTCTGCGCGCGCTGATACGCCATATGTGGTCAGAAACCTCTATTTGGACAAAAGGCAGGGCTCGGAAGGGAAGGAGCACTATTTGAATTTTGGAACACAAATTTGGCAGAAATAAATTGTGGGCATCATGTCGCATTTGCAGGGCCCCTAAGGTGCCTGAATAGAAACCCCCCCACAAGTTACTCCATTTTGGAAACTACACCCCTCAAGGATTTTATCCAGAATTTGATAACACTAGGTCGTCATTTTGAAAATTTTCATTTTTCTCACTAAAATGTTGTTTTGGCTTCAAATTTGTAATTTTTACACTGGATAATAGCTGAAAGCAAACCCCATAATTTGTTACACAACTTCTCCTGAATGCGATGATACCCCACATGTGGTCAAAAATTTCTGCTTGGGCACATGACAGGGCTCAGAAAGGAAAACGCGCTATTTGTCTTGAATAGATTGTGAATGTCATGTCGCATTTGAAGAGACCCTGACATGCAAAAACAGAAACCCCCCACAAGTGACCCCAACATGGCAATACCCCATATGTGGTTGTACACTACTGTTTAAGCTCACGGCAGGGATTGGATGGGAAGGAGCGCTACTTTTAGAATGCAGATTCCGGGCTCCATGAGGGGCCAGAACAGCAGAAACCCCCCCAGGTGACCCCATATTGGAAACTCCACTGCCTAAGGAATTCATCTAGGGGTGTAGTGAGTATTTTGAACCCACAGGTGCCTCACAGAATTTTATAACATTGAGAAGTGGAAATATAACATTTTAGCGGTAAAAATGTAATTTATTTATTAGCTGCAAATTTGTCAATTACACATGGGTTAATAGGTGAAATTGGACCCTATAAATTATTGGGATGCCCCAAATGTCATCAGAAATTACTGTTAGGCCACATATCAGGGCTGAGAAGGAAGGAGCACTATTTGGCTTTTGGAGCACAGATTTTGCTAGAATAGTTTACGGGCGACATTTGCAGAGCCCCTAAGGTGCAAGAACAGCAGAAAAACCTCAAAAGTTACCCCATTATAGAAATTACATTTCTCAATGAATTCATCAATGGCTGCAGTGACTATTTTGTAACATCCACGCCAGGCTTTATTTCTGGAGAATTGCAAATCTGCCAGTTTAGGGCCCATACATTGTGCCCCCATACAGTGTAGTGCCCCCATATATAGTAGCGCCCCCATACATTATGCCCAGCTTGTGCTTCTGGAGACTCGCACCCCGTAAATTGTTAAGTGCGCTTTCTGTGCTACAATAATGCCAAACATGTGGCCGTTTACTGCGGAGTAGGCACAGTGGGGCTCAGAAGGAGGGGGGCATTAGGTTTTGGGAGTGCAGATATCACTGGATTTTATGTGAGGGAGTGGGAATAGTGTTGCTTTTCCAGAGTCTTTGTTCTACCAGTTACGTAACGTGGGGCCCCCTATAGTTCCAGTGACTGATGACGGACCTGAGTGGGGGCTGGTTTTGTGCAGGGATAAGTTAGGGTTTTTATTGGTAACATTTTGGGGTACATAATATTTTTGATCGCTTCCAGGATAAGGCTGTGATCACATTCTTGTGTTCTATGCTGAGCACTTACATCGGAGTGTCCGTGTAAATCCCACAAATATGCGATTCAGACAAAACCCCCAACGGAACCACCAACCATAATGAGGCAGATGGAGACACTATGGAGTCCATTTGGCGTCTGCTCCGGCGATGTACATCTTTTTAGGTGTGCACAGATCGACCACACTTGTGCACTAAAGAGAAACCTAAAATGATTAGACACTGCTGGAAAAGAGACCAGATGGAGCCCAAAGTGACTCCATCGGCCTCATAAGTGAGTGGCTCCATCTGGATTTTTTGTCTGAATCGTGGTTTTTGGGGATTTTACACGGAAACCCTAAGATGTGCTCAGCGGAGAGCGTAGGATAAATGTGAGACTTATTCCGTTTTTTGGGAGGCAGAATGAAGAAATAGACAGCAGTATAAGAATAGTTCTTATTTTTATTTTTGCGCAGTTCACCGTGCGGTGTAAGTGATAAGGTGGATTTATTCTTCAGGTCGGTGCGATTACAGCGATACCAGATTTATATGTTTTTTTTTGTTGTTTTGCTACTATAAAAAGCACAGTAAAAATGCTTTTTTATAGAACGTAGTTTTATTTCATCAGCATATTCTGAGCTGTAACTTTTATTTTTTGGTGAACAGAATTGTATGATGGCTTATTTTTTTGAGGGACGAGTTGCAGATTCTTTTGGTACCATTTTGGGGTACATAATATTTTTTGATCGCTTTTTATTCAGATTTCTCAGGCACAGAATGAACAAAAACCAGCAATTCAGTTATTGTTTTTATTTTTTGTGCCGTTCACAGTGTGGTAAGAGTGATAAGACAGATTTGTTCATCGGGTCGATACGGTTACAGCGATACCAGGTTTATGTATATATTTTTTTTATACTTTGCCATTTTTACACTAAAAACAATATTTTACAAAAATGAATTTGTTTTTGCATCACCATATTCTGAGAGCTGTAACTTTTTTATTTTTTTGCCGGATGAGCCATATTAGGGCTTGCTCATTTCTAACATTTTTTTTACATATGACTTTTTGATCACTTTTTTGTGAGTCAGTATGATGAAAGGCAACATTTTTGCTTTGTTTTTTATTTATTTTTTTACAGTCGCCATATGGAATAGATAACATAACAGTTTTTTAGGCCTGGTTGTTCCAGATGCGTCGATACCAATTATGTGTACTTTTTTCCAGGGCTGTGGAGTCAGTAAGCCAAACCTCCGACTCCGACTCCCTCATACATGGCTCATGTTTAAGTGATAAATTTACTGTAGCACAGATTAATCTCAGCTAAAAGTCTAGACCTTTAGATCAAGAATAGGACAGACATTTATAGGACATTTCATAACTTTCCCAAATTCTTATGAAAAAATATTCCCCACAAACTGCATTGAACTACTGTACCCAATTTATTATATATTTTAGGAGTTGGTGTCTGTCCATTTTATACCGACTCCGACTCCACCAAAATGGACTCCGACTCCACAGCCCTGCAGTGTTTTCTGTTTATTTTTCTTTTAACACAACGGCTGCATTTTGTGATTTGTGTGTGCTTTTATTACTTTTTTACTGTGGTACATGTATATTTTTCATTTTGATCTCTGCTCTCATACATTGCAATACTCAGTACCTCAGGCTACCATGGTAACCCGCGATTCTGGTTGCAGGGGGTCTGATGGTTAAAAAGGGGTGTCTTAACTCTCTTTTAACCAATTAAATACTTCTGTCAGTGACAGCAGTATATAAGGGGTTAATCGGGTACGATCAGTTACAAAACCGGCCGGGGGAGATACCACAGGGTGTCAGCCATCATGTACAGCTCACACCTGTGGGAATTTCGGCCTCTAGGCGGCACTGTACTCTTTTTCACAATCGCCATTTTAAAACGGCAATGAGGGAGTAAGGCCCCTTAACTATCGCAGTTTTTATGCATATCGGTGGTCCTCTTCATATATATCTTGTAATTCACAAATGCCAATATTTAAGGGGGTATTTGAGTCTCATCCTGGCACCCATGGGAACGATCCCCCCCTCCCAGGAATTCCAGTGTCTTGCCTTGGAACAACCCATCCCAGGGATAGAGAATAATAGATACAAAAAAAACCCCTAATAATAATTGTATTGCACCTGTTTCGCAGCGATATCCGCAGCAGTAAATGCCACTGCATGAGGCCCAAGTGGAGGTGCAACATATGAAACTTATTCTTTACGGCCATGTTCACATGTTCAGTATTTGGTCAGTTTTTTACCTAAGTATTTCTAAGCCAAAATCAGGAGAGGAACAATCAGAGGAAAAGTACAGTATAATAGAAACAAGTCACCACTTCTGTATCATCCACTCCTGGTTTTGGCTTACAAATACTGATGTAAAAAACTGACCAAATACTGAAAGTGTGACCGTGGCCTAAAAGACAAATAAATGAATTTTCATTGATCCCGCATATTTTCACTGTGCAAAAAATCAAAACAAAGCAGAGTTTAGTGTTTTACAGTTCTAGCAAAGTAGATGGGATTTATAGAAATCTCCTGCCCCCTGTGCTTCTTCTTTACTCAGCGTACATTGACCTGCGGTGTTTTTTTTTTAAATCTGCAACACGTCAATTCCTTTTGCAGGTACGCTGAGTTTTATGTGTGGATTTTCCCCATAGAACTGCATTAGATGTAAAAAATAAATAAATAAAAAAAATTGCAGATAAAAACAATACATGTACATTTTTAGCGTGTTTCTGCTGGGGAAATATCCTCAAAATGCGTGTATTCAACACATGACTATATACAGGCCTCTCAAAGCCAAATATCAGAAAGTATCAAAAGTAAAGTAAGTTTGTTTAAAACAAGACATATCAAAAAGACAAAAAACGCAGAATCAAAACCCAATAAAAACATATGTAAAAAAACAATGGAAAAGAATGCAAGTAATCTAATTTACATAGTAGGTGCAGAAATTCTGCAACATCAAATCTGACCAAATATTCATTGTGGGAACATAGACTAAAATACTCTTAAGCCTCCAGCTCTATATAGCAGCAACATTGGTCCCTAAAACTGCATGAGCAGGATAGCTAAAATCACATGCTGCATTCCTCGCCTATAGGTCTGTCATATGCCCTTCACATGAATGCTGCTTGTGGCTATAATCCCCCCACCCATATGGATAGCAATATAAAATCTGGAGCAGCTGAGGCTTTCTTGTGAATGAACAAAGGCCTGGGAAAGATTTCTCCACCACTGTATAAAAGCTGGTCTTGCCAATTCCACAGGATCACATGGAGGATCTTAGAGAAGGATTAGAGGTTGTGGGTAAATAGTTCTGACACATGAGGAAAGTTCATAAGTGAGCGGTGTGTCACGGGCAGGCTGGTGTGATCACCATTAATAGTGCTATTAGTAGTTACACAGGCAGTAAATAGCTGGGCCATTAATTAGAGGCGTTAACAAGACGTCCTCCCAGCAGATGACAAGTCCTGAGAGCTGCTTAGTATATGTGTAGTGGAGATTGCTGCCTCCAGCACTACTACCCCAGTCATCATGGCTCACTCTAGTACATGGCTGTGGGCTCTGCTGCTTCCAGTGTCCTGTATACTTGTGGCTCATGCTCAGTTCCCCAGGGCTTGTACCACAGTAGAGGCAATAGGCAGTAAACGCTGCTGCCCTTTGCTGGGTTCGGACCCAGGCAATGTGTGTGGGGTCCTGCAGGGTCGGGGTCGTTGTGCATCTGTAGTCGTAGACGAGCATCCATGGAGTGGTCCGTACACCCTGCGCAATGTGGACGATCGGGAGCGCTGGCCACTAAAGTTCTACAACTCCACATGCCAGTGTACAGGTAAGTGCCACCACTCACCTGTGCCAGTGTACAGGTAAGTGCCACTGCTCACCTGTGTGCAGTGCTCTGTGATCTCTTTAGAAGGATGTGTGGATCTTTATTGCAGCTACCATGACCTACCAAAGAACGTTTATTCATTTTCTTGTCATTGTAAAGATCTGGTAATAGATCAATTAATCTTATGGTTATCAGTACAAGTCTCCCAGATTTATCGTATGGATCTATGATAAAAATCCTTTTAGTTTTAATAAGACTAATTAAACTTTTAAGTGTTTAAAAAGGTGCTGTGGATCTAGACATTTTAAAAAAAAAATGCACCATACTAATAATTGTCAGATATTATGTGAAAATTATTGGTCCAAATGAAGCCAACGTAGAGTTTTCATATCTGTTCCTAACCGTGAGCCACTTCTGCAGATTGCCTGCACTAAGTTTACACTAACTACTCGGCGCAGTCAGACGGCCGTATAGATCGGACCAAGTGCACGGACTGGCCGCAGCTCTTCTGACCTGAGGGTGACCACTTCATGTATTTCTATGCAGCTGTCCTGTTCAGGTTGGGAGAGCCTCGACCAGTCTGAGTATTGCAGCCCTATCTCTGTCCGTTTTATATGGCCGTGTCAGTGCAAGCTTAGACTGAATTCAGATACAGTGATTTCCCAGACTGGGACATGTCCTGACCCAAACTCAATAGCCTCATAGGCATATATAGGGCTGTTGAGATTGGGTTAGGAAACCTGTGGCCAGTCTATGGAATCACAGTCCGTGCTCTGGTCATGATACATGAATGTCTGAATTTAGTCTTATACATCATTAGTATATGTGGACCATTGGTTTTATTTCAATTATTCAGGTGAGTGTTGGTTTGGAAAACTGCTCACAACGTCCTGATAAAAGATAAAAAATGATTTGGGATGTCCGATGTAATGCAGAACACGTGGATGGTCCTCGTATGCTGTCTAAGGAAGGTAGTAGCCCCCTAAGGCCCAGATTAGGGGCACCTGTTTTACCTTTTCAGACATTTTGAATAATTCCCTATTTTAAAGGATTATTAAAAAAAAAAACAAAAAAAAAACTCCCATTCTATAAATGGGGAATAACTTTGGATCTTGGAGCCCTATTCCTTAATGCAGCAGAGGTGCACATGCTCAGTCTCTGCTCCATTAATTGTCAATGAGCTGACGCAGATAGCTGAGCACAATGACTAGGGAAAAATTTGGTTTGATTTTAGCTGTATAAGATGTTATGGAAGGAATATGTTTAGTGCAAAATCTCAGAAATCTTAGTGATGACAGGCAGGCATTCCAGAGAACAGTCCATAAAAAAATTGAAGGCGTCCATGATTTTTTTTTTTTTTTTTTTTTGTATCTGAAGAAATTTTTCTAGATTGAGTATCATCATTTTACAGTTTACAGTGAATGCAGCTGATGTCTTATTAGAATTATGGGCTGTAGACAAGTATCAACTATAATCATAATGATTTATGGTTTTCCAATGTGTCCATAAAAAACATTCTGTCCGTGATTTTTTTTTTTTCTGACAAGCTGTCGATTATTTAAAAAAAAAAAAAAAAAAAAAAATAAAAAAAATAAAAATTGGCATCACTTTGAGCAACAAGGCTCTGTCCACCTCACACTTGGGCAATAGTCTGCAAACTTATTGTAATATTCCTGTTGTAAATATGAGCCAAAAGTGTATGACCGGATCAGTTGTGTATATTGGTTGATGATTCTAAGCCCTTAAAAATACCAGGTCACGGTTTGTAATTTTTTTTTTTTTTTATATATATCTAGGTACAATAAAGTTATAGTGTAGTACTGTTAGCCAGAAAAATCAATGTAAATACTTTTATGCCCCAAAAAATACAATTGACCAATAAAGGTTTCTTAGAATAGATTTGTTCTATTTTGGGTGTAAACGTATTTGCATATACAGTTATATGAAAAAGTTTGGGCACCCCTATTAATCTTAAGCTTAATGTTTTATAAAAATTGGTGTTTTTGCAACAGCTATTTCAGTTTGATATATGTAATAACTGTTGGACACAGTAATGTTTCTGCCTTGAAATGAGGTTTATTGTACTAACAGAAAATGTGCAATCTGCATTCAAACAAAATTTGACAGGTGCATAAGTATGGGCACCCTTATCATTTTCTTGGTTTAAATACTCCTACCTACTTTTTACTGACTTACTAAAGCCCTTTTTTTGGTTTTGTAACCTCATTGAGCTTTGAACTTCATAGCCAGGCGTTTGCAATCATGAGAAAAGCTACTTAAAGTGGCCACTTGCAAGTTGTTCTCCTGTATGAATCTCCTCTGAAGAGTGGCATCATGGGCTCCTCAAAACAACTGTCAAATGATCTGAAAACAAAGATTATTCAACATAGTTGTTCAGGGGAAGGATACAAAAAGCTGTCTCAGAGATTTAACCTGTCAGTTTCCACTGTGAGGAACATAGTAAGGAAATGGAAGAACACAGGGACAGTTCTTGTTAAGGCCAGAAGTGGCAGGCCAAGAAAAACATCAGAAAGGCTGAGAAGAAGAATGGTGAGATCAGTAAAGGACAATCCTCAGACCACCTCCAGAGAGCTGCAGCATCAACTTGCTGCAGATGGTGTCACTGTGCATCGGTCAACTATACAACGCACTTTGCACAAGGAGAAGCTGTATGGGAGAGTGATGCGAAAGAAGCCGTTTCTGCAAGCACGCCACAAACAGAGTCGGCTGAGGTATGCAAAAGCACATTTGGAGAAGCCAATTTCTTTTTGGAAGAAGGTCCTGTGGACTGATGAAACCAAGATTGAGTTGTTTGGTCATACAAAAAGGCGTTCTGCACGGCGGCAAAAAAACACAGCATTCCAAGAAAAACACTTGCTACCTACAGTAAAATTTGGTGGAGGTTTCATCATGCTTTGGGGCTGTGTGGCCAATGCCGGCACCGGGAATCTTGTTAAAGTTGAGGGACGCATGGATTCCACTCAGTATCAGCAGATTCTTGACAATAATGTTCAAGAATCAGTGACAAAGTTGAAGTTATGCAGGGAATGGATCTTTCAGCAAGACAATGATCCAAAACACCGCTCCAAATCTACTCAGGCATTCATGCAGAGGAACAATTATAATGTTCTGGAATGGCCATCCCAGTCCCCAGACCTGAATATCATTGAACATCTGTGGGATCATTTGAAGAGGGCTGTCCATGCTTGGCGACCATCAAACTTAACTGAACTGGAATTGTTTTGTAAAGAGGAATGGTCAAAAATACCTTCATCCAGGATCCAGGAAATCATTAAAAGCTACAGGAAGCGACTAGAGGCTGTTATTTTTGCAAAAGGAGGATCTACTAAATATTAATGTCACTTTTCTGGTGAGGTGCCCATACTTATGCACCTGTCAAATTTTGTTTGAATGCAGATTGCACATTTTCTGTTAGTACAATAAACCTAATTTCAAGGCAGAAACATTACTGTGTCCAGCAGTTATTACATATATCAAACTGAAAAAGCTGTTGCAAAAACACCAATTTTTATAAAACATTAAGTTTAAGATTAATAGGGGTGCCCAAACTTTTTCATATAACTGTACATGGGACAAAATTTTTCCACAGCAAACTCATTTCATGTGACCCTACCTACTAGGCAGATTTCAGATCTGTATAGATGCAGGTCTGAGTATGGACAATGACTTCACGTCTGACTGCGGTTCAGCTGACCCAAACACGGGACTCATGGACATGGATGAGGCTGTTATTTTAGCATGGGAGACCCATGATGGGTCCTGGGATTGCTGTTTGTACATGGACCATGAAATATTGCTGTCTAAATACAACCTTGGTTGAGTAGTGGTATTAAAATGCAATATGCAACAAGCTACTTTGCCCCTTTTTGTATTTCTAAATTTAAGCGGCTCATAAAACAGCGTTAGTTGGGCATGTGCATAGGGGAATATAACAACGGGGAGGTGTTTTACTACATCCCTTATTTCCCATATAACTGTATGAGATGTATTGCTTTTTAACCTCGTGGATGGAATTGGCCAAGGTTAATTAACAACTTGACTCCGTACTAAAAATATTGGAATGCATTTATCAGTAGTCACTTGTTTTTCCTTCCAGCCTCAACTGAAATGTACAGTAGACGGATGGCACAATATGCTTCCACAAACTGTGCTCAACAGATGCCTCATTAATGAAATATTCCCTGGAGTTCTCTTCATTGCTGCCAGCGAGGTCTTCAGTTGCCGTTAGTCGTGACTGCATTTAACAAAGCATTGAAGTCTTTACATTGAAGCTTGCTGATATGTACACGAGCATGAATATTTTTAAAGGGAACCTGTCAGATTGCACATTTCCAATCTATAGGCAGCATGTTGGAGTAGGAGAAGCTGAACAGACTGATGAATCTTTTCCCACAGACACACATTTCTTAGAACTATTTCTGTAGCCATTAAAATCCCTGCTCAATCTGGGCAGTCCTTATTAGTGATTGACAGCTATCTCAGAATGCATATTTATAAAGGGATGTCTCAGTCAGACAGACCTGCCCCCTTTGCTGCTAAGCCCAGAGCAAACTAGGATTTCGAGTAATTACACATGCCATTTTTAGACCAGAGTAGAGCGTTATTTTGGTAATATTAGCCTTTTTGTACATCATGCATGGCACTGCCAGTACTTATGTAATTTGCTTTGCTTCTATACTTTCAACTCCTGTTCTTGCTGCTTTTTAAGCGTGTATAACATGGTAGTGGTAGATCACTGTGTGCTCAATGCATGGCCCCACTATCAGTATTCGGTCAGTATTTTTTCTCAGGAGTGGGAGCCAAAACCAGGTGAAGAACAATCAGAGGAAAGGTATAATAGAAACAAGTCACCAATTCTGCATTTACCACCCACTCCTGGTTTTGGCTCCCACTTCTGAGAAAAAGTACTGACCAAATACTGATAGTGGGGCCGTGACATAAGACTTGCTTACATAGATGCAATGCTCAATTGTAGTGTGTGGATGTATACATAGATTTTATTGAAGGGCAACTCAAAGTGTAAATCTCATGATTTTGTCATTAATGTATTGGATGACATTGTAGTGTATTTGTCTTTGGCTCTGTCACAAGCACTGACAGAGCCAAAGGGAGGTTGGGAGGTTGCTAAATTATTGGACTGATCTCTCAACTCCCCCATAAACATGCAGCTGCAGAGTACAGTTTTGTAAGTTATAATGCTAATGAAATGGTGTTTGCTTGATTAAAATCATAATTTTGTTCCATTAGGAAACTTTGCAGGATACCATTGTGGAGAATGTAAATTTGGCTGGATAGGAACAAACTGTGACCAAAAGAAGCCACCAGTTGTTCGGAAAAATATTCATTCTCTAACACTTCAGGAAAGAGCCCAGTTCATAGATGCTCTAGATCGTGCTAAAAACACCATTCACCCTGACTACGTAATTGCTACCCAGCATTGGCTTGGACTTCTTGGCCCAAATGGAACTGAACCTCAAGTGGCTAACACCAGCATCTACAATTTCTTTGTCTGGCTACATTACTACTCCGTCAGAGACACATTGCTAGGTTTGTTAATCTTTTATGCCTTAGTTCAAATTGCCATAAACTTTCAGTCAACTTCTTTTCATAGCTTCACTGTATTACCTTACCTTCGGCAAGGCACAGATGGTCATACATTTTAATTGGGTTGCTTAACTACTTCTGGACTGCCCAAAGACTTTTAACTTCCGGGCAGTCCACACTTCGGTCTTTGCATTGACAGTTGGTACATCAGTAGAGTGAGCAGCTTGCAGGAGATTGAGGAGCTGACTATCAGACACAGCCAGACTACTCCTAGTTTTAAGCTTACTAAGCTAATTTTCATAATGCTGAGACGATCAGTTATGTCTTGCATGCACTTAATGTATTATGTAAGTATTTATTGCATTCAACTAAAAATTGCCAGTTTTCTGAAATAAAATACTTTGAAAAGTTGCAATTTTTTAATTTGCAACTTTTGGCATTTGTATGCCAGATTCAAGCAGCTATGCCCACCCAACAGTTTTATTAAAATTGACAGCATCTCTTACAGCAAAAATGCTATTCTAGTCCCTGGCTGGAGTAGCATTTTTGGCAAGGCACACGCCATAGCGAAGATGCACTGAATGCATTAAGTGACGTGCACTTTTTTAATGAATTTGGCACATCCTACTCCAGCGAGTCCATTATTAAGATTGGCATGTGCTACTCCCCCTGTCACCGAATTTATTGTTCCTTTTCAAATAAAAGAATATGAAACTAAGATTGGCATGTGCAATGTCAGTCTCGAGGAATCTGGGCCCCATAATCTACCATGTTTTCTACATTTTCATATAATTGATAGAATCTATTTTGTTTTACGATCTGCCATCTTGTTGTGGTTTGCTGGGTTTCTTGGTCATGTGATCTCTGCACTCTTTATTACTCAGCACCTGGCTCCCATTCCCCGCTGGACATCAGTGTTACATGTGCTCTAGCTAAGTAGCCTTGTTTAGTTCTTTGAACAATTGTTATTCTGGGACTTCTTGTTCCACCAGTTTTGTTCCTTTTAATCTTCGTTTCTGCAACTAACTTTTTTGTTAGGAGGTCTCCTGATTTTGCTCCCAGTCCTTAGATCTTTTAGGGACCCCTTTCCCCTTCCTACAGGTCTTAGTTTGAGTTCCGTGCAGGCGTTTCGGTGGGGCTATTGATAAGGAATAGGGCACCCACCCCAGTGTAGGGTTAAGCTGAGTCTCTGTGCAGGGACAGCTTTTCCCTCCTATTCCTTAGTTCTAAGTTGCAGAACTTAACAATAATAAATGGCTATTATATTGGAGTCCCACTTGCTTAGTGTATGATTCTACAGATATCATATTGAAATTGATAAATACTGTTATCAATTTCAATAACCAGTGTCTTATATCTTTAATGTTTTTCATTGTTTGTACATCCAACCATAATTCACTTGAAGATCAATATCTTATTCTGTTTAACAATCCACGGGCCATTAAAATGCAGCGGACCTAGAACTGAACCCTGCAGCACCATTAGTCTGCTTTTACTAGGCCAATCATAAGCGGTTCTATCAAATTACTAAACAGACATCTAATTAATCAATTGATTGCTCTAAAGAAAACCATGCCATACTCATTTATCCTTGTACAAAACCTCTGGTGCTGCAATACACTTGTTCTATGTTGTATACTTTGTATTTTCCAACTTAAAATACACCTTTAAAACTGAACTTAATATTTTGCCCTTCAGGGCCTGGACGTCCATTTAAAGCTATTGACTTGTCTCATAAAGGACCTGCCTTTGTCACATGGCATCGATACCACCTATTGTTGCTGGAGAGAGATTTGCAGGTAAATTCACTGAGCGCATAAGCATAAAGTATTAACCCCTTAATGACACACTTTTGACCTTAATTACAAAGAACTTTTTTTTTTTTCCCTTGCACCCACGACAGCAGCAAGTTCATCTTACCTGGGCTGGGGCCGGTCGGTGGTGGCCGGGCAGTCTCTGCTGCGGCCGGTCCCTTGGTTCCTGGAAGCGCCGCGGGGGGCGCCGACGTGGTCTCCCTGCGTGCAGGTGGGGGTTTGCGGCACCTACACAGCATGGTAGCAGGCAAACCCCCGCGTCCCAGATGTGACGCCGGAAGTCGAGCCCCGATGACGCGCGCCGGGACCTCTGACCCCCGGATGTAATCTTCGGGGGAGGTACCGGAAGCTGTGGGGACGCCGGCCGGTGATCTCCCTGGCTCAATAAGGGTAGATCACCAGCCAGGCAGGGGCGCAGTGCACCGTAATTGCCTCACAGCAGCCCTCCCCACCGGATCAGCAGCAAGAGCAGCAGTCTGTGCTGCAGCAGCCCGAGGAGGTAGAGCAGCCTCGGCGCCAGAAGCGCACCCCGAACCACTGCAGAGCAAGAGCAGTGGGCGTTCTGGGACTCGCAGCACCAGGGATTCAAGATCAAGCCGGCATTGCTCCTGCAGGATCGATGATTCCGTGGTCTCCCGAGGAGAAGTATCGGATACTGTCCTGCCTCCCGTTCCGGTACCCTGGTTTTTATCGACTGTGTGGTGAGTGGGCTACGTGAAAGTCAACGTATTAATGTAGACTTTTTTGTCTCTGTCTCTGTCTGTCTCTCTCTCTGTCCCTAAAAAATGTATGGAGAAATCCAAGTACAGAGTATGTGCCCTGTGTGAACAGGGTCTGACTAAAGACTGGCCCAAAAGATTATGCCAGCCATGTATTGAGGAAACAATTTCAGAGGGAACCCCGGATTTTTCTTCAAATCTAAAAACCCTTATTGGGTCTGAGGTAGAAAAATCGTTTAAGTTGTGTTCCCAAGCATCCCAGGCCCATAGGGCAAAAACTCCACTCACCCATTCAGACTCTGAATCCGATGAGGGAATGCTGGATGACTCCACTGACTCTTCCTCTTCAGATAGTGAGGCAGGCACAGGTCATTGTTTTCCCCTGGAAAGTGTGGATAGCTTAGTAAAAGCAGTCAGGTCCACAATGGGGTTAGCTGACCAGAAGTCAAAAAAATCGGTACAGGATATTATGTTCGGCACCTTGGATCGGAAAAAACAGTTTTCCCGATTAATGATAAGGTGCAGGGACTTATCAAGAAGGAGTGGGATAGGCTGGAGAAAAAGGGTCCCATTCCATCTTCCTTCAAAAGGAAATATCCCTTTAGTGTGGAAGATACAGCTTCCTGGAATAAAGCCCCGAAGCTGGATGTTGCGGTATCCAAAGTTTCTAGAAGATTTTCTCTCCCTTTTTGAAGACACAGGGATGCTGAAGGACCTACTGGACTGAAAGGTAGATGACTCCCAATACCCTTAAGGAAGGTATCAGCAGGGGTATTGAAACCAGCCATAGCAGCAACCTGTACCGCAAGATCCCTTATGGTTTGGTTAGACAGGTTAGAAGACCAGGTTAAGAACGAGTCACAGGACTCCATTCTGGCCTCTCTACCTGTATTGAAAGGAGCAGCGGCCTTCTTATCGGACGCCTCTGCCAGATTAGCAGCAAGATCTGCGGCCCTGTCTAATGCCGGCTGTAGAGCAGTCTGGCTGAAATGTTGCCCGGGGGAAATGCAAACGAAGGGAAAGTTATGTTCTCTTCCGTGTGAATGAGATTTTCTTTTCGGTACCTCTCTTGACACAATTCTGGAGAAAGCAGGTGACCACAAAAGATTTCCTAAATCTTCCTTCTCAACTTTTAAGCAGTCCTTTTTGGAGGAAGAAATTTGGCTGCCGAAGGACGTCCACAGTACAATCTAGATGGGAGGATCGTTCCAGGAAAGGGAAAGGGTTTTTGTTTGGCGGGCCCTCCCAGGATGGTCACAAACTGCAAAAATGACACACTATCCCATGTGGGATTGAGGCGCTCTCTCTTCCTTCCCGCCTGGGAAAGGATCTCTTCCAGCAAGTGGATCCTCAATTTATTAAAATCAGGCTTAAAACTGGAATTTCTGAGGAACCCACCAGAGAAATTTATCCCGACTGCCTTAAGATCCTCTCTACCAGAATAGCGGGCACTGGAGGAAGAGATTTCAGGTCTCCTGCTAAAGAACGTCTTGCTGGAGGTATCCCCACAAGAAGAAAGCGGGTTCTATTCCCCCTTGTTCCTTATAAAGAAGCCGGACAATTCATTCAGAGTCATCCTCAACTTGAAAGGCCTAAACAAATTCCTGAACATTCCATCATTCAAGATGGAAACGATAAAATCAACGATAAGCCTTCTATTCCCCGGCAGCTACATGGCAGTGTTGGACCTAAAGGATGCATATTACCATGTGCCAATCCATCACGACTTTCAAAAATACCTCAGAGTAGCCGTAACTGTACAGGGAGTCGTCAATCACTTCCAGTACAGAGCTCTTCCCTTCGGCCTAGCAGTAGCGCCCCGCATATTTACAAAACTTATAGCGGAGGTTACAGCTCATCTCGGGGAGGAGAACATATTGATCATTCCGTACCTGGACGACTTCCTAATAGTGGGCAAAACTTACGATCACTGCCTGGCCCAAGTGGATCAGGTGTGCACCATCTTAAAAAAAACTTAGGATGGGGTTTTAAACCTAGAAAAATCAAAACTGATCCCCCATACAACTCAGATCTTTTTAGGCCTTACTCTGGATTCGGTTCGACAGGAATGCCGCCTGCCCGATCAGAAAAGAGAAAATAAATTTAGTCTCGACAGCCATAACAGACCCAGTAATGACTCTCAGGGGGGCCATGTCTCTGTTGGGGTCCCTCACCTCCTGCATCCCAGCGGTATGCTGGGCCCAATTTCATTCAAGAGAATTTCAATGGGACGTTCTAAAGAACAAAATCATCCTCAGGGGACATCTGGAGGGCAGGTTAACACTCCCACAAAATGTAATTGTCTCCTGTATTGGTGGTTAGAGACACACATTCCAGATAGACGTCCCCTGGGTTCCCCAATTTACCAGAGTGATTACTAGGGACGCCAACCCCAGGGGGTGGGGGGGCGCACCTAGACAACCGCCCGATACAGGGGACTTGGTCAGAGGAGGAGAGTCTGGGGTCTTCTAACATGTGGGAGCTACGAGCAGTAGAGAAGGCACTAATCTGCTTCTTACCCCTTCTACGAGTGCATCACATAAAAATTCTGTCCGACAACCAGGTCACGGTGGCATATGTAAACCACCAGGGGGGAATTCGCTCAAAATTACTAATGCAGATTGCGGGGAGGATATTTTCTCTAGTGGAAGGAAAAGTTCTCTTTAAAGGTCCTTTCATATCAGAGGAGAGGACAACACGAAGGCAGACTCTCCAAGTCGCAGGCCATTATTGCAGGGAGAATGGACTCTAAATCACTCAGTCTTCCGCCAGCTAGTGGCCATGCGGGGGTCTCCAGAGGTCGACCTGCTTGCAACCCATCAGAACAGCAAGTTAAAAAAATTCTGCTCCCTGAATCCCTGTGAAAACCCTTTTTTAGTAGTAGACGCCTTCTAGTACAGATGAGATTTCAGTCTGGCCTATGCCTTTCCCCCAACGTGCCTAATTCCAGCAGTGTTGAGGAAGATCCAGGAGGATCAGGCTCGAGTGGTCCTCATAGCCCCCTTCTGGCCCAAGAGACCATGGTTCTTTTGGCTAAGGAGCATGTCGGTCACAAACTCCTGGATTCTTCCAGAGATTCCTGACCTTCTTGCTCAAGGTCCTATATTCCATCCTCAGGTGAAAGGATTGCACTTAGCAACCTGGAACTTGAGAGGTCATTGCTAGAGAGTCGGGGTTTCTCATCGAATCTAGTTACTACTCTTCTAGGTAGTAGGAAACCAATCACTACTAAAACTTACAGTAGAGGAAGAAGTTCTTGTCATCTCAGGGATTCTCCCTGGGAGGGGGGGGGTTCCCATTACGGCCATTTTGGAATTTCTTCAAAAAGGGCTGGAGAAAGGCCTAGCGGTTAGCACCTTAAAGGTCCAAATCTCTGCCTTAGGGGCCTTGTATAATTATAATCTGGCCAGTAACAAATGGATTTCCAGGTTCGTGAGGGCATGCAGTAGAGCCAATCCAGCCCCTATTATAAGGGTCCCTTCTTGGGATTTAAACTTGGTGCTAAACTCGTTAACAGGTTCTCCCTTTGAGCCCCTTAGCTCAGGGTCCATAAAATTACTCGCCCTAAAAACAATACTTCTGGTGGCCATAACATCAGCTCGGAGGGTTAGTGAGTTACAGGCTTTGTCTGCAGATCCACCTTTTACCTTAGTGCTAGACGATAGGGTAGTTTTGAGACCAGACCCTGCTTTCCTCCCTAAAATTGTTTCTAAATTTCATGTCGCAGTAGATGGCCCTACCTTCCTTCTGTCCTGAACCAAAAAATAGCAAGGGGGAAAGATTTCATACCTTGGATTTCAGGAGATGCCTTATACATTACACTCCCTGACAGAAGTTGTCGCTTATCCATGTTATGTAAATAGAAGCTTATAACCTGACGTTAAATTCATCCATTGGTTTTATAAATTACTCTCTTGTAAGCTGAAACCCTCCCAAATTTGGTATAGGTTAAGAAAATAAATTGGCATCAATGCTGAAATATTGATCCTTTAATGAACACAGAATGGTCAGATTTTGGCAAGACAAAAGTTGTCGTCTGGTCATATAATGCACCCAATCCTAGTTTACATCTTCACAGTGCTCAGTAAATGATCAGTTAATTAGTGGGTGTGTATGAAAAGAAACCCAGCACCCCAGACCTTCACTTGAACTGGAACTTGAGCAAAGTACAAAGAATTTTAAAAAAAATATGAAGACTGTAGATGTGTGTGTTTGACCAGCCCAGGTCCAGCAGACCCCGCAAGACAACTGCTCATGAGGAACGTTTGTTGGTTAGAAAATCCAAAGCAAGCCCCTCTTCCACTGCAACAGAGCTCCAACAGGCCTGGTCACCTCAAGTCCCTGTGTCAACTAGAAAAGTTTGTAGGATTCTGTCTCGAAATGGCCTCCATGGTGGAATCGGTGACCAGAAGCCAGCACTAAACAAAAGGCAAATAAAAAAAAACGTGTGGCATTTGCAAAGTCCCACAGCCTGCTAAACAGATGGACGCTGGAAAAGTGGTAGAAGGTGGATTTCTCTGATGAATCTTCAGTAGAATTACACCACAGCCGCTGCAAATACTGCAGGAGACCTACTGGACCCCGTATGGATCCAAAATACACCAAGAAAAGAGTTAAATTTGGTGGTGGAAATTTCATGGTCTGGGGTTACATTCAGTATGGGGGTGTGCGAAACATTTGCAAGGTGGAAGGCAATATCAATAGCTTAAAATATCAAGAAGTATTAGCTACCTCTTACATTCCAAATCATAAAAGGGGTCAAATTCTGCAGCAGGATTGTGCTCCATCTCATCCATCCATCTCTACAACAAAGTTCCTCCAGGCAAAAAAGATCAAGGTGCTCAAGGACTGGCCAGCCAAGTCACCAGACATGAACATCATTGAGCGTGTTTGGGGTAGGATGAAAGAGGAAGCTTGGAAGACAAAACAAAAGAATCTAGATGAACTCTGGCAGGCATGTAAGACTGCATTCTTTGCTATTCCTGATGACTTCATTAATAAATTGTATGAATCATTGTTGAACCGCATGGATGCAGTCCTTCAAGCTCATGGAAGTCACACAAAATATTAAATATGACTCTAATATAACCACAACTTCATTCACCAATGTTATGCAACATATGTTTGTATTTTAAGATAATTATTTGTTTGAATATCCCATTACTTTCTGTGGGCGACACAACTTTTGTCTTGCCAAAATCTGACCATTCTGTGTTAATTAAATGATCAATATTTCAACATTGATGCCAATTTATTTTCTTAACCTAAACCAAATTTGGGAGGGTTTCAGCTTTCAAAAGAGTAATTTATAAAACCAATGGATGAATTTAACTTCAGGCTATAAGCTCTTATTTACATAACATGGATAAGCAACATAACTTCTGTCAGGGAGTGTATTTAGCATCCACAAGCTCATGGAGGAAGGATATGGCTTTGTCTCCTTTTCAGGGCTCCTGAAAGGTATCAAAGGTCTCAAAAGGCACTCGATCAAGGTGGATCCGGGAAGCCATCACTATGGCCTATACGGGATCAGGCAGAGATCCTCCTAACAATCTGAAGGCCCACTCTACAGTCATGGCCAAAAGTATTGAGAATGAGACAAATAGTAATTTTTCCAAAGTTTACTGCTTCATTTTTTGTAATGGCAATTTGCATACACTGCTGAATGTCAGAGTGATCAGCTTAACAGCAATTACTGTACTTGCAAAGCCAATATTTGCCGGAAAATGAACTTTAACCCCCAAAACACATTTCAACATCATTGCAGTTCTGCCTTAAAAGGAGCAGCTAACATCGTTTTAGTGATTGATCGCCAGCCCTGTCCTCATCAACACCCACACCTGTGTTAATGGATCAATCAGTCATGATTAAGTAAGAATGACATCACTGGACACTTTAAAAGGAGGCTGGTTCTTGGTATCATTGTTTCTCTTCAGTTAACCATGGTTATCTCTAAAGAAACATGTGCAGCCATCATTGCACTGCACAAAAATGGCCTAACAGGGAAGAGTATCGCAGATACAAAGATTGCACCTCAGTCAACAATCTATCGCATCATCAAGAACTTCAAGGAGAGAGCTTCCATTGTTGTCAAAAAGGCTCCAGGGCGCCCAAGAAAGACCAGCAAGCGCCAGGACCGTATCTTAAAACTGTTTCAGCTGCGGGATCGGACTACCAGCAGTGCCGAGCTTGCTCAGGAATGGCAGCAGGCTGGTGAGTGCTTCTGCACGCACTGTGAGGCGGAGACTTTGAGCAAGGGCTGGTTTCAAGGAGGGCAGCAAAGAAGCCACTTCTCTCCAGAAAAAACATCAGGGACCGACTGATATTCTGCAAAAGGTACAGGGAGTGGACTGCTGAGGACTGGGGCAAAGTCATTTTCTCTGATGAATCCCTTTTTCGATTGTTTGGGACATCTGGAAAACAGCTTATTCGGCGAAGAAGAGGTGAGCGCTACCACCAGTCTTGTCTCATGCCAACTGTAAAGCATCCTGAAACCATTCATGTGTAGGGTTGCTTCTCAGCCAAGGGAATCGGCTCACTCACAGTCTTGCCTAAAAACACAGCCATGAATAAAGAATGGTACCAGAATGTAATCCAAGAGCAACTTCTCCCAACCGTCCAAGAGCAGTTTGGCGCCCAACAATGCCTTTTCCAGCATGATGGAGCACCTTGCCATAAAGCAAAGGTGATAACTAAATGGCTCATGGAACAAAACATAGAGATTTTGGGTCCATGGCCTGGAAACTCCCCAGATCTTAATCCCATTGAGAACTTGTGGTCAATCATCAAGAGACGGGTGGACAAACAAAAACCAACAAATTCTGGCAAAATGCAAGCATTGATTATGCAAGAATGGACTGCTATCAGTCAGGATTTGGTCCAAAAGTTGATTGAGAGCATGCCAGGGAGAATTACAGATGTCTTGAAGAAGAAGGGGCAACACTGCAAATATTGACTTGCTGCATTAACTCATTCTAACTGTCAATATAACCTATTGGTACTCATAATATGATTGCAATTATATTTCTGTATGTGATATAAACATCAGACAAACACTAATAAAAACCAGAGGCCAGCAGATCATGTGAAAATATAATTTTGGTGTCATTCTCAAAACTTTTGGCCATGACTGTACACGGAGCATGGCTGCTTCCTGGGCAGAAAGAGCGGACGTGCCCATTGAGCAAATTTGTAAGGCGGCCATGTGGTAATCTCCATCCACTTTCTATAATCACTATAGACTTGACCTTTCTGCCTACTGATCTCACATTTGGGAGAAGGATTCTGCAGGCTGTGGTCCCTCCCTTACATACCTAGTTCTCTGTAATTCTCTTGTTGTGCCATCATGGGTGACAGAAAAACACTTGTATTACTTACCGGTAACGTGTTTTTTCGGAACCCATGACTGCACCTTTACATTCCCTCCCTATCACTATGGTGTTCACCTTCCGGTTGGTGGGTGTTGAGTATTCACATGGGTGAAATTCGTTTATGGTTAATAAAATTGTGCTGTAACCGTAGAGTCTTCTCATGCTCTGTAATCCACTGATACGGAGAGATGCGCCGCCCTTTTTATCTTGAAGGTTTCCTGTCCTTGAAGGGCGGATCCCCTCTCTCGTTGTGCAGTCATGGGTTCCGGAAAAACACATTACCGGAAGTAATATACGTGTGTTTTTTTTTTTTTTTTTTTTCTCGAAGCTGATGTGTCACTTTTTGGTAATAACTCTGGAATGTGTTAATGAGGACTTTTTGCCAAATTATTCACGTTTAATTATACATACAAGCGATGTAATGGTGGCTGCCGAGCAGAATACTTTTTTTTTTTTTTTTTTTTTTTTTTGTAGGGGGCTATATACGTGAGGGCATTTTAAAAATTCCTCCCGCCTGACTTTTTTAATGAAGCCTGTTAACCCTTAAGGCACGTCACAGGAATTGATGTAAAGTAGATTGAGAAACTTCTATTTTTGTTCACTCTGAAATATTAATTTAGCTCTAAATTTGTAAATTTTACAAGGGGGAGTAGGAGAGAATTTTGCACAACATTTCCCGAACATGGATCTATCCTGTATATTGACAAAAGCTAATGTTTAACATTTCTATAATTTTATGTTAGCATACTGTGGTAGATTGGCTCACTCGGCTGCATATAGAGGTAGACACAGGAACACTGTCTCTTTAAATCTTTCACTGCTTTTATTAAAAATACACTGCCTTCCCAGCCTAACAGGAAAGTAAAAACCTTACGTATGGCACAGTCCTTGTTCCTGAAGCGGGCGGACTCCTGTAGCAACAATCAACTCGAGGTCCAGTTTTCCTTAATATGAAAACATTGCTCCAGAGCTTGCACCTCCAGGCCCACCCACACTCTGCTCTAGAAAGCTGGGTATTTATCCTCTGCACTCCTTCCACTCTACAGCTGTTCAATCATCCTAGCACTAAAAATGGCTGATTAACCCCTCTCAGCCCTTGGTGTGTTGGATCATTTTTCCTAGGTTTAGATTACTGAAGTGAACAACCTCAGTGCTACACATCTCCCCACTAGTGACAGTCATTAGCAAAATACATCACCCCATCCCCCACCTTTCTGCCCAAAGCTGGGGGTTTTGGCACATTCACTCACAAAACAGGGAAATCTAGACGGGACATCTGCGTTGCGGTGTAGCTTCCCAGGCCTGTGTTTCACATGAACGTTAATGTCTTGTAGCCCTGAGTTTCAACTCTTGGAACAACATCTGATTCAAGAGACCATCTGGCCATAGATGTCTTCATGCCCTTAAGGTCTGTCAGGGGTGCGGCTCTCATGGCAAAATTCGGGATACATCACAGATTGTATCCCACCATTCAGAACCTGTTTCTTGGAGAATTTTGAATTGCCTCCTCCTTATTCACTTGCAGCTTTACTTCACCGCTTCTGATGTAGCCCAAGTATTTTCCCTTCTTTTTCCTCATGGCACACTTCTTTAGGTTTATGGTAAACCTTCACTTCCTCAGCGCATCCAGTACAGCCTGGACCGTCTGCAGATAACTTCCTCAATCCGGGCTGAATATCCCCATGTCGATGAAGTAAGCAACTGTCAGGTGTAGCAAAGACTGTCTTCTCCTTTGCACTTTGAGAGAAGAGGATTTGCCAGTAACCTTTCGTTCTGTTCAGGGTGGTGATTTTATCTGGCTGACCTTAGCTTCTCAATGAGATCATCAACGCAGGGCATCGGATACTCGTCACATTTCGACACCACAATGTTTCTTGTGGTTGTTGCAGAAACTCTAATCTCCCCCAGGCTTCTGCGCATGGACAGTGGGGCTACACCCACTGCTCTTTGACTCCTCTGACGCCCAGGTTTAAACTTTTCCCTCACCTTCTTCTAAATCGCCTCATGGTGGGCTTTGGGGATTCTAGAAGGTTGTTTGTTCACCAGCACATGTGGTTCCATCAGAATTTAAAGTTCAACCACCTATGTACGTACTTGCGACTCAAAAAAACAAGTTCCAGTTCCGCTGAAGCAGTTCTCTGCACTGTTTCTGGGCTGGTGACAGTGTCTCTGCCACTGTGACATCCTCGGTGTCCCCTTCTTGCTTATCCAGCCCACATGGAGTCTCAATGGGGTCCTTCTGTTGCCCTGCCTTGATGGGTATCGGCACAAAAGGATTTTGGAAGTGAGAGGTGGTAGCGGTTAACTGGCAGTTGGGACAGGACTTGCAATACCTTAGGGTTTCCTGGTGACATCTGGGCCAATAGAACCTCCGTATGATCTGAGTTTTGTCCACCACCACATGGCCACCTAAGACATGTGAATGGGCCCTGTCCAACACCCTTTGTATATAGGGTCCTGGTACAACTGATCCACTATCCCCTCCCTCACCTTAGTAACCCGGTACAATAAGTCCCCCACTCAACATGAAATGGGGAAACCTAGTGTCAGCCCCCAACTCCTGGGCTATCCCATTTATTATGGTTACCTTATTGAACACTTCTTTTAGAGATGGGTCCCTATGTTGGGTGAACTCAAAATGTTCTCATCTCCCCTATCTCAGGAATGTCTGCCTCCTGGGATACTACTTTCTCCTTCCATTACACAGAAGGGAAACCGTCCGACTCTGTGGTTGTTGAGACTTTTTTTTTTAGGGCCAACCAGTTTCTTACCTAAGCAATCAAGGTCTCCGCCCCTCCCCCACAAATCCCAAAACACAAAGTCTCGGGCCATCTTAATGACCACTCTGCCCACCGAATAGTCTTTAGCATCCCTGTGAATGCAGCGGATGCCAACCTCTCCAGTTGATCCCTGGGAAGAAGGGAGTGTGGACCTCATGAGTATCACCAAACTGCCTGAGTCTAGTAGTCCAGTCATTTTGCAGGCCATTCAGTTTTACAGGACAAGCTTGTGGCCCCTTGCTGGGTGGACAGTCCACACTGCAAGCTGGATATGCATAGAATGAATAATGGCATCCCATGCTACAGTCCATTTCTTTTCCTTATTCCTTTCAACCAGTCCGACCAAGTCATTGGTGTTCCGAGGATGTCCCTAGGCAACCCAAGCCTGCTTTGGGCTTGGAAGGGAGTGCACGATCTGGTCCATTACAACTCTCTCCACCATCTGTGCTGGGGTAGAGGACTCTAGATGTAACCACTTTTGGATGAGGTGCAGCAGATCAAACATTTGGGAGCAAGGAGGTTTGGCACGGTGATATGCCCAGAGGTGGACCCGTTGTGCTCTGACAGACATTGTCACCCCCCCCCCCCCAAGCATCCCAAAACTTCTGTTTTCAATTTTACATAATCTTTGTCATCCTGTAAGGCCAAATCATAGTAGTTTTTTTGTGGCTCCCCTGTTAAGTATGACGCCAAGACTTCTGCCCACTGCTCTGGCGGGAGTTTCTCCCTATCGGCGACGCTTTCAAAAACTGTTAAGGCCTCTGTCGTCTCCCGGGGTCATTTTCTGCAGCCACGTTTTTGCAGCCAGACAGAGAAATCGGCTGACATTGGAGTCGAAGCTGCTGCAATGCCACGAACCGCCTCTGTGTAAATCAATCTGCTGTTGTCAGAGCTGTTGCTGGCTTTGAACCAGGTGTTTTGATCAGCTCCTCCATATAGTCTGACCACTGTTCCATTCTTACAGCCACTTTCACCCAGTACATGCAGTCTGTCCACAGCCATCACACTTGCTTCCTGGGGATCTTGCCTGCACTTCTAACACAAACTATGGTAGATCAGCACACTCAGCTGCACATAGAGGTAGACACAGGAACTCCCTCACGAAGCGAGGAGCGAAACGGAGTTGGAGTGGTGTGAGGGGGATGTGGGTATGTGTCTCTTTGGACCCCTAATATATGCTTGCATTTGATTTCCCTATATTACTTAAGAAGGGCTGTGAGTATTCACTTGTCATTACATGATAAATACCAGCCCTGATAATTTGCAGTTTTTTTGGAGGTGCCATTTGCTGTGGCAGCAGCATAATATAGTGGTATATTTATTTTCATACATTATACAGCACACTTGAATATATTTTTTTACATTTATATGAAATTGTTGCACGTGCACTTTATATTATATTAAATTCTCAAGGTTTTGCATCTTCACCTTTATTGGAATATTTATTTATTAAATATTGCTGCTATTGGTATCTCTCATATCTTAAGTAATTGAATAATCATGGTTAATTTGGTGGAAATTTTATTGATATGGGGGTTTAAATAGATGAAATTTATTATATTCATTGTTATTTATTCTAAGTATGCCCTACCCAATCCCCCCTCTCCTGAGCTATATTTTAATTGTGTTTTTAAGGGTTTTTAACCTTCTTGTGGTCTGTTTTATGTCTAAGTTTAATAAAATTGATGTATGATGAATATTGAGTATTGTTTTATTCCTTTATGCCTTTTTCATATGGTGGTAGACACAGGAACTCTGTCTCTTTAAATCTTCCACTGGCTTTATTAAAAATACTGCATAAAATCAGGACAACGTTGGGAAAACAAACACGACCTTCCCGATCTAACAGGAAAGCAAAAACTTTACATGCAGCACCAGAGCTTGCACCTCCAGGCCCACCTATACACACTGCTCTAGAAAGCTGGGTATTTATCCTCTGCACTCCTTCCACTCTACAGCTGTTCAATCATCCTACCACTAAAAAAATGACTGATTAACCCCTCTCAGCCCTTTGTGCTGGATCATTTTTCCTAGGTTTACATTACTGAAGCTAACAACCTCATTGCTACACATCTTCCCTCCTAGTACTTTGCCAGTGACTTTGTTACAATACTTAATTCTTCTCAATATTAAGTGAAAATACTGATATAGCTTTTTATACAGTGAGCCCCATATAGCTCCTCTATACACAGTGTGAGCTCCCACATAGATACCTATATACATGCAAACATCCCATGCACATATGAAAAATGAAACAAACCTGCTCTAATCTTCGGTGCACAGAGTCTCCGTGAATCAAATGCGATGTAATTGCATCATCTCAGCTGCTGTCTCACCTGCTGATTGGAAGGAACCGGAGGCTCTGTCCTCCTCAAATGTATTCATTACTGTCTGCAACCTGAGGACACAGATAGCGGTGACAGTTAGAAGTGGATGGTTCAGGGCATGGTGCCCGGTTTGGAACAGCCGGAGGCCGGATATGGCCTGTGGGCCGCACTTTAACCAGCTCTGTCTTAAAGCATTCATTTAGTGTGACTTATAAAGTTCTCTTTTTTGGGACATGAAAACAATTTTTTTGTTCCAGTAAATTTATTTTCACACGCAGTAATAGAAGAAAATTAACACCCACAACTTATCCAATTTCTAATTAATGCAGCAATGCCCCATATATGATTGTACTCCACTGTTTGAGCACACAACAATGAAGGAGCACGACTTCTTTTGGACTTTGCTTTTACCTACTTTGTGTTTTTTCGAGTCCTATGTATATTTATTTTATTTTTTTTTTTTTAGTAAGTTCATCGCCTGTGCTCCCTGCAGCATAGACATTAATCCTTTTTTTTTTTTTTTTAATTTTTTTTTTAGACTAAATGGTTCTGATCTGGCAATTTCATGGAACACTCCACTTTTGATAAAGCAGGTGATGGTTTGAGCAGAACATGAACACCTAAGATGTAATGTGACTTGGATGGGAGGGCAAAACTTAGCCTAAGTTCATTTACACTGTCCTTCCAGTGTCTGACATATGTTCTGTGAAAGCCCCTGGCTGGTATGGCAAACATGTCTGTAGACCTCTATCAAGCCAGGATAGAGAGATAGAGATAGAGATAATATACAGTTATATGAAAAAGTTTGGGTACCCCTATTAATCTTAAGCTTAATGTTTTATAAAAATTGGTGTTTTTGCAACAGCTATTTCAGTTTGATATATGTAATAACTGTTGGACACAGTAATGTTTCTGCCTTGAAATGAGGTTTATTGTACTAATAGAAAATGTGCAATCTGCATTCAAACAAAATTTGACAGGTGCATAAGTATGGGCATCCTTATCATTTTCTTGTTTTAAATACTCCTACCTACTTTTTACTGACTTACTAAAGCACTTTTTTGGTTTTGTAACCTCAATGAGCTTTGAACTTCATAGCCAGGTGTATGCAATCATGAGAAAAGCTACTTAAAGTGGCCACTTGCAAGTTGTTCTCCTGTTTGAATCTCCTCTGAAGAGTGGCATCATGGGCTCCTCAAAACAACTGTCAAATGATCTGAAAACAAAGATTATTCAACATAGTTGTTCAGGGGAAGGATACAAAAAGCTGTTTCAGAGATTTAACCTGTCAGTTTCCACTGTGAGGAACATAGTAAGGAAATGGAAGAACACAGGGACAGTTCTTGTTAAGGCCAGAAGTGGCAGGCCAAGAAAAACATCAGAAAGGCAGAGAAGAAGAATGGTGAGATCAGTAAAGGACAATCCTCGGACCACCTCCAGAGAGCTGCAGCATCAACTTGCTGCAGATGGTGTCACTGTGCATCGGTCAACTATACAACGCACTTTGCACAAGGAGAAGCTGTATGGGAGAGTGATGCGAAAGAAGCCGTTTCTGCAAGCACGCCACAAACAGAGTCGGCTGAGGTATGCAAAAGCACATTTGGAGAAGCCAATTTCTTTTTGGAAGAAGGTCCTGTGGACTGATGAAACCAAGATTGAGTTGTTTGGTCATACTAAAAGGCGTTATGCATGGCGGCAAAAAAAACCACAGCATTCCAAGAAAAACACTTGCTACCCACAGTAAAATTTGGTGGAGGTTCCATCATGCTTTGGGGTTGTGTGGCCAATGCCGGCACCGGGAATCTTGTTAAAGTTGAGGGACGCATGGATTCCACTCAGTATCAGCAGATTCTTGACAATAATGTTCAAGAATCAGTGATAAAGTTGAAGTTACGCAGGGGATGGATCTTTCAGCAAGACAATGATCCAAAACACCGCTCCAAATCTACTCAGGCATTCATGCAGAGGAACAATTATAATGTTCTGGAATGGCCATCCCAGTCCCCAGACCTGAATATCATTGAACATCTGTGGGATCATTTGAAGAGGGCTGTCCATGCTCGGCGACCAAACTTAACTGAACTGGAATTGTTTTGTAAAGAGGAATGGTCAAAAATACCTTCATCCAGGAAATCATTAAAAGCTACAGGAAGTGACTAGAGGCTGTTATTTTTGCAAAAGGAGGATCTACTAAATATTAATGTCACTTTTCTGGTGAGGTGCCCATACTTATGCACCTGTCAAATTTTGTTTGAATGCAGATTGCACATTTTCTGTTAGTACAATAAACCTCATTTCAAGGCAGAAACATTACTGTGTCCAACAGTTATTACATATATCAAACTGAAAAAGCTGTTGCAAAAACACCAATTTTTATAAAACATTACGCTTAAGATTAATAGGGGTGCCCAAACTTTTTCATATAACTGTATATAAATTTTTACCCAGTTTCATCTATAAATATACGGTACTTGGTTTTAACTTCTAAATTCACTTTGCAGTACTTTTACAGTACACAAGCAGCATATGGTACTGTGTAACTATACTATGGCATACTTGGGAAGCACCCATTGAACTTATGCCATGTAATACTCAATGTACAGCATGTCTCCAATGTACAATGCATGCGAAATGGATGATAATGAACTTGTCTTGGGTATGGCTGTTAAAGATTTCAGTTTGTCAAGGGCTACTCAATGTCTCAGCTGTGGATTTGGACCGTGATCCATAGCTAAGTATCCCCAGTCTATGGGAATTTCTTTGCGATAATGTTTCTACTGCTAGTAGTACTTATTCTTTCATGAGGACTTTTCTGTGTTTTTTCTTTGCAGAGACTAATTGGCAATGACTCATTTGCTTTACCATACTGGAACTTTGCTACTGGCAGAAATGAGTGTGACGTGTGCACGGATGAATTGTTCGGGGCACCTAGAGTGGATGATCCCACTTTAATCAGCGTCGGTTCCAGATTTTCTAACTGGGAAATTGTGTGTAACAGGTAATTGCGATGTGTTAGTAATACGATACACCTCAGTCATGTACAACTATTTGGAGATCTCCTTTGCAGTATTTTAAGAAGCCGCTGACAAGTTTTTAATCAGATGTAGCCAGTGTCGGATCCAGGTTTTGGTAGGCCCCTGGTGAAAGTCTCAGTGGGCCCCTTTAACACATACCATGGTTCATGATGCACAGATATGGCAGAGAAATATAGGGGTATAGTATAATGCCAAAGATTTCACTTGCTTCTTACAATAGATATCACTCGTGTAATGTAAGTTCTACAATATCTCAGACCGGCGAATCCTCGCAGTGCACAGTGAGTGCCCTGGGAAATTTCCCCATTTGGACCAGACAGTATATAGTCCTCTGCACAGAATAATGGGCCCCATATAATGCTCCTACACTAATTAATTTATATATAATATATAATATATATATACGGTTGATGGGCACACATGAATTGGCCAATTTATGCGCTAAGAACCTCAGTTTTTTTGTAAGTAAAGTTCATTGAGCAATAACACGGTTTAAATCAAACGTTTTTATTGTCTTTATGTATTTTGGCCATAATGGAGTGCTGCGCTATCTTTTTATACATACATACATACATACATACATACATACATACATACATACATACATACATACATACATACATACATACATACATACATACATACATACATACATACATAACCTTGTTGGCGGCAGGTCCGGACTCCTCAGCGTCTTATCTCTCTGCACTTTCAGAGCAGAGGGCATGCAATAATGACTTCATTGTGCCCTCTACCCTGAGACATCCGAGTCAGAAGACACCGGAGCTGCGGAGAGACTGGGAGAGGTGAGTATTGCAAGTTCCGGGGCCCTGAGCATGGGAGGGGAGGCCATAAGGCGAGTGGGGCCCACCCTCCCCCTGCTTGCTCAGGCCCCCAGAACTTTCCCAGGTGCTGATACCGGCCCTGGATGTAGCCATGGTTTAAAGAATGCAGATATCACAGCGCTGATATACCATGGCACAGAATAGTCACTTAACTTGAGAGGAGTCAGTGGCTTTTGTAGTGTTAATTTATCATAATCCATTTAAGTGAGGACTTTTCTCAAAGTTATCAAGATGCCAAGTTACATGTATATCACTGTTGCAACTGCACCGGGGCCTGATGGAGCAGCATCTGAGCAGAAGATGGGTCCATCAGAAAAGCTTTTCCATGCTCCATCAGCAGTCATTGCATTATACATCTAACAAGGGAGGATGGTATGCAATAATGACAGGGTGTTATAAAGAACAAGAGAATCCGTTATGTAAAGAACAGTGCTGTACATAACAGAGGGCAATATACATAATGAGAGGAGGAGACTATATAATAGATACATATACTTATAGCTTGGGGGACGAAACACATTTCTTGCACAGGGGCCTCAAGCTGTCAGCGTCCGCCCCTGGTTACATGTATAATTGAATTTGATAAAATTTGTAGACTGGTTCCTGCTGTCGCAAAACTGACCCTTTCTATATTTTTACATTTTTAGCCTGGATGACTATAATCGGCGGGTTACCTTGTGTAACGGAACTAATGAAGGCTTTATACGAAGGAGTCCAATTGACCGATCTGGTGGGAGTCTGCCATCTATGGATGATGTACAAAAATGTCTCTCACTACAGGAGTTTGACAATCCACCTTACTTCACAAACTCTACATTTAGTTTCAGGTATCGATGGAAACTTTTTTTTTTTTCTCTTTTGTACAAAAATTTTAAAAATGTGGTTTTCGCAATCAGTGACCCCTTGGTTAACTGTATTTCTTCTTTATGACCTGGCATTTGAGAACCTTACTTGCACTTCTTTGATGTGATAAGATATTCAACTGTGGCCGTAAAGAGAAGATTGACCCCAATCTACAAATAATGGGCACTTGTTATTAGATTCGTATGTGCTGTGATGTGTGCAAAACATTTTGCTTGCCATTACTACTACCACCACCTGAGCTATTGATAAAACAGACTGTATGTGAGATTTACACTAGATTGTACATTCAGCCCAAAACATGCAGCTCCCCTCACCTCCCCAAATCCTTGTGTACTTTTTGCTAGAGAAAGTCTTGGTTTGACTTTATTCTGATAGCTGGCATTTACACAATACCTAAATGGGGAACTTTGAGTACAGACTGGTCCAACAGAAATAATATTGAAGTCTCATCACTTTTTTCCAAACCTCAGAATAACTTCATGGCCAAACCTATGTGCTTTTATTTATTGAGTTGTTGCCATGCAAATGGCTAGTTATTTTATAGAGCTGATTTGTACTAGGATTGTGGTGGTTTCACCCCCCCCCACCCACCCCCCGATATGCACTGTAGCTTGACTCGCTGATTTTAGGATCAAGCATGCTTGTTAAGGTCACACTTTGGATTTGTTATGGAGTATTCTGAGGCCATCCCATTTATCTAAATGAAGCTTTCAGAAATCAATGTACACTCTGCAGAATCTACTTTATTCAGATGTATTGAACAAATTGACTAAAACTAACCAAATATTAACATTCAGTTAGATATGTGAATGTTTTTCAATTTTGGACCATCGCTGATTTTTTTTTTTTTTTTTTTTTTTTTTAAAAAAAAAGTCTAAAGTAATTGATTAGTCATGACATTGTCTAAATGTGTCCAGGGGTGTGACACATTGGTAAAAAAAAAACAGCTGCAACGGAGGATAAGTCTGGGCAGGGAAGCAAGAATTGAATTGCCCTTTCAATCATTGAAATCAGTTGTGGTCCTGTGGAATCACGAGTATAGAACAGATCAGAAGATCGTTTTGACTGAATGACCCTCTTTTACAAAGATGTGTCTGAGAAGATTGCTATTTGCATTTGTGTGAGTAATAAGCTGCTTAAAATAACATGGTTTAACACTGTTTTAACCAGCCATAAGTCTCCTGAAGTGGCTGCTTCCATGTACTCATACAGCAAAGACCTTCTTAAGGCCCCGTCACACTTAGCGACGCTGCAATGATCCCGACAACGATATGACCTGTCAGGGATCGTTGCTGCGTCGCTATGTGGTCGCTGGTGAGCTGTCAAACAGGCAGGCTCACCAACGATCAGGGGAGCAGCGACATCGTGGAAAGAATCTTTCCACGATGTCCTGCCCCTGGTTGCCAGCCTGCTGAAGCAGGAGCAGGCTGGTAACCATGATAAACATCGGGTTACTAGGGGCACACGCGCACCTAGTAACCCGTTGTTTATCATGGTTACCACTCTGCTACGGTGAGCGGGAGGTTACCGCTCACTTTAGCAGGCTCGTAACCATGATAAACAACGGGTTACTAGGTGCGCGTGTGCCCCTAGTAACCCGATTGTTTATCATGGTTACCAGCCTGATCGCTGCTCCCGCTGGTCACACACAGCGATGTGTGCTGACCAGCGGGAGGGCAAAGACCAAAAAATGGTCCAGGACACTTTGCAGCGATCAGCGACCTCACAGCAGGGGCCTGATCGTTGCAAAGTGTCTTACATAGTGACATCGCTGGTGAGAACGCTGTTGCATCACCATAACCGTGACACAGCAGCGATCTCTCTATGTGAGACGGAGGCTTTAGTAAATGGAGGTAATAGTGGTATCTTGATGTCACCATCTTGAAATGTTGGCACACGAGACATAAATCAACCCACTGGCGCATGTTGAAAAGTAGTAAAAACACGTGTAATTTTTTCACGTATAGGAATGCACTTGAAGGCTTTGATGAACCAGATGGAGAATTTGACCCTCCTGTAATGAACCTACATAATTTGGTGCATGACTTCTTAAATGGGACCAGTGCGCTTTCTCACTCTGCTGCCAATGATCCTATCTTTGTGGTACGTTCTTCTTAATATAAACTCATGTTTTAATGCAATTCAAATACAAAAAGACAGTGATTATTTATTACCTGTTTGACCAACTAATTTTAAATGATTATATAGAGAATTATTGCAATCACCTTTTACTTCGCTATATCCCCTCTCAGAAGGGTTGTTCTTTTATTGATGCATAAAGAGAGGAAGGGGATGGCTTGGCAATTAAACACTTATTACATCTTCTTATCTTGCTACAGAATAAGTAATTGTGGGGCCAACCATTTAATGCAATTTTATTTTAGTGACTTCTTTAAAAGCTACTTACAAAGTCTAGATGGGAACCTTCACGCAAATATGAAACTCTGAATTGTTTCAATAGACCTTGTTTTTGCAGTTAACTCTACTGCGAGAAACTGGTACCGACTCATATCCGAAACCATTTATTCTGACCGCTTTAAGCATATTTGTAGTAAGATTAGATCAGTAGGAAATCCAACCACTGGGATCCACATCTATCTTAGGAAGTTGTCCTAGTCCGAAAACCAGTCCAGTACATGCACTAATGTGTGGATGGAAAGTCTGTTTCCAATTTCCTGTGACGTTCAGGATGATATCACTTGTCAAATCCTTTGCGGCAGCTTGGAGTCCCCCCTCCTCGCCCAGCTCCACCTTCTATGTTCTGCTGTACATCCTCCAATGACACATTGTATTTGCTGCACATGACAACCAAAGTGCTTTCATTCTGTACACTGCTCAAAAAAATAAAGGGAACACTTTTATATTCTGTTTAACTCCAAGTGAATCAAACTTCTGTGAAAACAAACTGTCCACTTAGGAATCAACACTGATTGACAATCAATTTCACATGCTGTTGTGCAAATGGAATAGACAATAGATGGAAATTATTGGCAATTATCAAGACACCCTCAATAAAGGAGTGGTTCTGCAGGTGGGGACCACAGACCACATCTCGGTACCAATGCTTTCTGGCTGATGTTTTGGTCACTTTTGAATGTTGGTTGTGCAGTCACACTCATGGTGGCATAAGACACTCGACAACCCACAGAAGTTGCTCAGGTAGTGCAGCTCATCCAGGATGGCACATCAATGCGAGCTGTGGCAAGCAGGTTTGCTGTGTCTGTCAGTGTAGTGTCCAGAGGCTGGAGGCACTACCAGGAAACAGGCCAGTACACCAGAAGACGTGGAGGGGGCCGTCGGAGGGCAACAACCCAGCAGCAGGACCGCTACCTCCGCCTTTGTGCAAGGAGGAACAGGAGGAGCACTGCCAGAGCCCTGCAAAATGACCACCAGCAGGCCACAAATGTGCATGTGTCTGCACAAACTGTTAGAAACTGACTCCATGAGGGTGGTATGAGGGCTGGAAGTCCACAGATGGGGATTGTGCTCACAGCTTAACACCTTGCAGGACGCTTGGCATTTGCCACAGAACACCAAGATTGGCAAAGTCGCCACTGGCGCCCTGTGCTCTTCACAGATGAAAGCAGGTTCACACTGAGCACATGTGACAGATGTGACAGTCTGGAGACGCCGTGGAGAGCGATCTGCTGCCTGCAACATCCTTCAGCATGACCGGTTTGGCAGTAGGTCAGTAATGGTGTGGGGTGGCATTTCTTTGGAGGGCCGCACAGCCCTCCATGTGCTCGGCAGAGGTAGCCTGACTGCCATTAGGTACCGAGGTGAGATCCTCAGACCCCTTGTGAGACCATATGCTGGTGTGGTTGGCCCTGGGTTTCTCCTAATGCAGGACAATGCCAGACCTCATGTGGTTGGAGTGTCAGCAGTTCCTGCAAGATGAAGGCATTGAAGCTATGGACTGGCCCGCCCGTTCCCCAGACCTGAATCTGAGCACATCTGGGGCATCATGTCTCACTCCATCCACCGTCACTTTGCACCACAGACTGTCCAGGAGTTGGCGGATGCTTTTTAGTCCAGGTCTGGGAGGAGATCCCACAGGAGACCATCCGCAACCTCATCAGGAGTATGCCCAGGCATTGTAGGGAGGTCATACAGGCACATGGAGGCCACACACAATGCTGAGCCTCATTTTGACTTGTTTTAAGGACATTACATCAAAGTTGGATCAGCCTGTAGTGTGTTTTTCCACTTTAATTTAGGGGGTGTCTCCAAATCCAGGCCTCCATTGGTTAATAAATTTGATTTCCATTGATTTTTTGTGATTTTGTCAGCACATTCAACTTTGTACAGAGCAAAGTATTCAATGAGAACATTTCATTCATTCAGATCTAGGATGTGTTATTTAAGTGTTCCCTTTATATTTTTGAGCAGTGTATTTTGCTCTTGAATTAAAGCTTTGGTGTGACTGGTTACTATATGCAGCAAAGATGATATAATAAAAATTATTCATTTCTCTATACTGATAGAATTTCTACTTTGTTAGTGAGCAGTGATACAGTAATTGAGTGACTCGCTGAAACTGCATCTCACTGGGTAGTACACAAAACTCTGGTGTGCATAAGGGGTGTAGCTAAGCCAGGTAGGCTAGGATTAAATCCTAGCACCACAGGTCCTGATTAGGTGCACCTGGATAGCTATGACTAGAATCAGGCCATGTGTTCACTGGTCAGTCAGCTGGGGGAAGCTGAGCAGAGTTGTTTTTTTTTTTTTTTGAAGTTTGAGAGAGACCAGACAATTTCTTTGAAAAGACTGTACATATCACTGGTTGCTATGGATGATAGCAGTCTTGTGTGACTGAACTGAGACTAGCTCAGGCATGTGTGAGTATCCAGGGTCCGCAATGTTTTGTTAGTGTCTGGACAAGGTTAGGGATTTTTGTTTTCACTGATTGGACAGTACCAAAAGCATAAACATGTGACTTTGTGTTCCAAGTGGCTATAAGAGGGTGAACCCTTACAGGTGACAGCAGGTTAATATCACTGCTTAATAACTAGTAACCATTAGGTATGAGCATCAAAATAATGGGGAGTTTGTAGTCTGTATTAGGGGATTCATATCAGAGGGGAAGAAGGAATCAAGATGGCAGACAACCCTGACGTGGCACATCACTAGAACAGGTGTACACTGGAGCCTTTCCTTTCTTTAATAATGGCCTATGCTGCCCATTTTGCTGGTATGTATGTATGTATGTATGTATGTATGTATGTATATTGCTCTATCCTTGGCTGTTTTATTTAAAAAAAAAAAAAATAATAATAATAAAAAAAAAAATCTTAAGCACTAAACTTTGCTTAACATGTGTTTTTTAATCGTTTAGGTACTGCATTCCTTCACTGATGCAATCTTTGATGAATGGATGAAACGATTTCAGCCCTCTGATGCAGTTTGGCCTCAGGAACTTGCACCAATAGGACACAATCGCTTATTTAACATGGTGCCTTTCTTTCCTGCAATAACAAATGACCAACTCTTTATGTCCGCTGATCAGCTTGGGTATACATATTCTATTGACTTGCCAGGTAAGCCTTATCACTACTCACAAGCTAGGCACAACGTACGATCTTCAGTTTGGTTTTAATGAACAGTAAAGGGGTGTTTATAAAGATGGATTTCAATAAAGCGGACTTCTCTGGCACATCAAGATGTGTGCACTGGTGCTTCACTGTTATGGGAGTTAGGCTTTATTTGCATCATAAAATTGTATAAATGAGAATGTTCAGCAAATACACCAGCAGCTTTTTCCAGTGCTTACACTGCACACGGATGCTAACTGAAATATCAACAGGTGCTTCATTAATGGCCTAGCATATTTACTGGGAGGTCTCTCCTAGAAGTATGAGGAAATGCATGGCAGCCTCCTTAACGGGCAGGAACTTGGCTGCACACTTGGGTTCCTATATTTTCATGCCATGTAGCGCAGGGATATTGACACAATTATCTTGCCGAAATGTCCTGAAATCAATTAACCCCTAGACAACATGTGGCATATATGTATGGTGGAAATGCATCATCACTGTATGAGCCAAGCTCTGTCTACCCCACACAACACATGCTGCATCATGCAGGTGACACCTGAGCCAAACTACAGTGAATGCTAGTTCTTTTGATGCTGCTGTCAATCGTGACCGCAGCGTTTCAGAGGTTTGGGTGGTGGGGGGGGGGGGAACTTTCACTAAAAAGTATAGACTTTCTATGGAATCAACTCTACTTTGTGTGCTATCTCTGGCAGGAACTGTGTGCTCATATATCCTCCGCAGAAGACTGCATGGGTCTTTTGAACAATTTTTGATGGGGAGTCCAGATTCTGAAACCACCCATCAGAGGGGAACTGAAGAGACAAAAAAATACTTTTCTTTTAGCATTAAATAGTAATAATACTAGAAGTAAACCTCTGACCCCAGTAACCTTCTGTTTCTCCTTCTCAGCCTCTGATCCAGACAGCCGTGCAATTGCTGTTGTGGTTGCATCAACTGTTGGTGGAATACTTATTGCCCTGCTTGTTCTCTTGGTGTTGCTTATTCTCTTTGTACACAGAAAACAGCGACAAGGCTTCGAACCACTAATGAATGCAAGATTTAACAGTACCAAGTATACAGAAGATGCGTAATGGCATTTGTAGTCTTGACATGCAATATATTTTCTACCTTTTTTACTGTATCTACTTCCATTTTGTGGTTAAATGCCTTGGTGTATGGGGTAAAGTGGAATAAACCCTTATTACAACACTGTTGCTGGTGTTTTTCTATATTTGGGTAGGTCCATATGGGTCAGAATTGCTGTAGATAATTCAAGAGTATATCCTCAATTTGCAGAAAAATTCACAGCAAATCATAGGCAACATTAGATTTGCTAAATACAATTGCAGTTTTTTGTTTTTTTTCCCCATCGACTTCAAAATTAAAAGAAAAAATGCAACATGGTTGACATGCTGACTAGATTTAAAATCCGTGCTGCAGGTCGTTTTCCTTGGAAAGTCAACATGTAGATAACATTTCAAACATCAACTCAATTTGCGAGCTACTGTAAAGTCTTCTGGATTTTACCAGCACAAATCTGTAAGTAAAATCTACAGCAATTTCATCCAATGTAGCCCTTGACATGTAATGTCCAAATAAATTTGTTTGTAATCAGGCTAAAGATCCTGCCTCCACCCTCCATTCCTGCCTCTGTTTATTTGAGTTACAACAGCCAGAGCTTTACACTAGCTGTTGTAACTTGATCCAGGCAGCTGCTTGTTGGGGCACTGAAAAGGAAAAATTTCTGCAATTTTTCTTGCAGGAGTCTTCACAGGCTTTCATCTCCGCTTGCAGGAAGTACAGGAATGTACAGTCTGTATGTGTTTAAGGCGAAAAAGCCTTTATGTCTCAATTTAGATGGCCAGCTGTGCTGTTACTCATAAAGGATCTTAAAGTCGTTTGCAACTATCTTGTCTTATTTGGATACAGGATATCAACGCATCTCAATGTGGAACAAACCCCTTACGCAATGATACCTCTAGTTTTATACTGTATACAACAACTTAGGCTTACAATAAAGGGTGATGGATGATCAAATGTAAATATCACAAATTTATCCATTAGCTATATTGGACAGGCGATCCATTCAACCTCTGAAACAAGTTGAAGTCCTGTATCCAAATAGTCATTTGCAAACCTCGTCCTTTGTTCTAAGATCATCTGAGAGCAGCAATGCAGTGAGCAGTCTATCCGATGAGTTATTCTTTTCCCTTACATGCGTTTCGGTGGCAGAGTACGCAACCTGAGTGGGCAGCAGCTACACATACGTTTCTATAGGTGGTGCTGTCCTCTTTACAACACCTCAAGAAGGTGAGCGCACGATCAGTGGACAAGTAGATTAAACACTCATTCCCTTCCCCATTTACACTAGTGTGTTGTCTTGAGTGCATTATTTATTATTTTTTTTTTTTGGGATCAGCTTTGATTGCTTGTGCCAATCATGGCCTTTAGTCCCCCCCTGATGCTGCAGTTATAATAATTTTTATTTCTGTAGCGCCAACATATTCCGCAGCACTTTAAATTTTAGAGGGGACTTGTACAGACTATAAAAGACACTACAGAATAACAATCACATAAATCAACAGATACCAGGAGGAGAAAGGGCCCTGCTCACAAGCTTACAATCTGAGATTGATCATAACCGAGGCTTCTAGATTATCAGAAGGAAAACAATCCCTCTTTAACACTATCCGGGCCCTGCAATAACTAACATGTCCCGATCTAGTCTTAGCACAACAAAATCAAATAATGTCCTTGACTGTTACCCGTTAGACCATGCTGATGGCAGGGTCTAACAGTCAGTTTCCATGCAAAACTGACAGATCTCATGCACGGCAGCGCATTGTACTTTCTCTTCAAGGAGAAACGTTATCCCTTGGATCCCGGTCAGACACCTCACCAAGCCAAACCAGCTCTTGCTCTTTTCTGTGATAAGGGACAGTACCCCTAAACAGTGTCTGCAAATTGAGATTCCTTGTTGGATTTTTATCCTAAATCATATGACAAGGCTCGTTAAAGGGTCGATGTTGACTTTTAGGATTGCTACTTCCAATTAGGTGGCACTAGCGTTCTTGTCATCTTACGCTCTGAAGAGACCATTTTCATATCCAAATGGATTCAATGTTCTAGGTTAAGCACACTCGCTGACATATGATAATGCATATTTAAAAGGCTTTAATGGATGACCTGTACCAAGCAATAAGGCCTCTTGCCTAACACGATCAGTCTTTCTCCATGTGCCTCTTGCCTAATATGGATGTGACGATACAGAGTAAAATCTTAAACCAGATGTTTAGATTTGTTGATCTAAGAGAAATACACTCTTATCTTTTGTATTTGTGTCTGGTCAATAAGAACAGACCACTATTTGTATAACCTTGAATGTTGAATTATATTCCTTTGGAAACGATCACGTTTACTATGCTAATGACCAATTGTACTAAAAGCCAGCTAGATGATTATTTACAATAGCCCCTGTGATCCCAACTATGTAAATTCAAACAATGAGATGTGATGAGCCATGCAACTTTACCTCTTGCCTGTGACTGATGACCTTTACACAGATATGTATGTATATATGTATGTAGTGCTGCAAGCATAATCAAAGAGAATCAGAAAAACTTTACAAGGAGAATGAGAAACATCCTTCAGGACAGCAGATGGCTTGCATGGCATCCACAGAGACAGATTTGTGTTCTATATGATTCTAGTCTAAGGGTACCAGCCCTGACTGGAAAGATTCGGATCTGCTCCATTGACCATCAGAGACATGGCTACACTTTGGGGAAACCAGGGTTGGGACGAAAAAGTCACCTGGCCCCATGTATATGTTTGAGTTGCTAGGAGGCACCTACCGGTCACATTGAACCCATGGAGACATTTGGAGTTGCCAGGAGGGACCCACCAGTCGTCTGGCCCCTTGGAAACCCTCGGAGACACCAGGATGGGACCCTTGGGTCTCCTGGTCTTCTACCTTCATGGACTGCTAGCTTCCTAAGCTTGCTGCTACCTCCTCTCTGTGGGGGCCCGCCAGAAGAGGGGGGGGGCACTGGTTGAGGTAGTTCGCCCTGGAAGTATTCAATGTCGCAGCTGTTCTATCCCAGGTGGGTGGAGAAGGAAGGGTGAGACTGTGTAATGTTGTACCATCTTGGGTATTTGCTGGGTCTGTTCTGTGTTTATTGTCCGCTTTGGGGTTCAATAAATTATTGCCACACTGTTTTACCCTCACCCTGTGTAGTCTGAGTAGCATTACGGCCACGGAAGACCCCGGGTCTACACAATGGTCAGTCTACTTGCATACACCTATAGCTTTGTATTTCATTGCAAGCAGTTTTTTCTTTATAAAAGGTTAATTTGATGCATAATACAATTACATATTACTGATGAATTCTTTCCTATGAAATATTGTTTACAGGAACAGAAAGCAGTACCTTATGGTGGTCTCATACAGTAGTGCATGGAGCTCCTATGGGTTTCCTAATATTGTTCAATAATAATTTAAAACGCCCTTTGCTGCACCTTGGGGACCACTAGGTGTGAATAAGGACCTCTGTTTCCTTCAATTTTGAACATTGTTTATATTTGAATAAGAAGATAAATGTAACAATTTTGTGAACATGGCAATTCATAAATCCAGCCTCCCAGTAAGAAACTAAATGTGAAATGCGCGTTGGGGTCTCTTACTATTGTCATTAAGCTCTAATTAACTTATCTTTTGATCTTTCATATGTGCCCATTATCCCTGCTTTGTCATTATCTCTTTATTCCCTGATGTCTTTTCTGACATTTAATTGGCTCTGTTTGGTATTACTTACTATTATTGAACACAAGGCCATCTGATTTGTATTCTGAAAATGGCCTTAAGCCTTTTTTGGTATCTTTATTTATTTTTATGTTAATCTAACAATTTGTGTCCACTTTGACATGGCATTTAATTAGGGCATTATATGGGTACTATATCTTTGAGATCCAGTATGTGCACCTATTAATTAGGGCATTATATGGATATTAGATGCTTTAGATCTGATAAGTTGTAGTTCTCCCTGAGTGACATACCATATTTTTCAGACTTTTCAGACTATGAGCCACACTCTGCGGTGAGCAGAACGGAGTGCATCATTGCTTTCCTGATGGCTATTTTCCTGAAGCCCACGGCTTCAGGATAATGGCTGCTGGAGACAGCACATGTGCAGATTGAGGTCTTAATATGCGCCGGCGCTGCCTCCAGCAGCCCACGGCTTCTGCAAAATGGCCGCTGGGAAAGCAATGATGCACTCCGCTCTGCTCACCGCCGCCACCAGCATCCTGAGGAAGGGATCATTCCTCCTCTGTAACCTTGCTCTGCCGCCCCCAAGTAAGATACCTTAAATTTGGACTATAAGATGGACCCCCATCTTAATAAAAATCTTTTTTTTTTTTTCCACTCCAAAATTTGGAGTGTCTTATAGTCCAAAAAATACGGTAATTACTCTGCATATACTTTTCTTAAAGTTTGTAATTTTATGTCCTTTCTTTTGTATTACAATAAAGGTATAATTTTTACAGTGAGAGTTTACTTTTTCTCCATAGGGTTTTTTGTTGTTGTATAGAAGTGCCTGTTTATTTGGGATATATAGATATATATCTCATAATAGAACTTCTGTAGATTCATCCTTGGGTCTCATTTCTTCAAAGCTTTCATGCCAGAATTCTGTCGTAAAAAGCTTTTAAAGTCTCACAATTTTGTGCTTTTGACATTTTCATGCCAACGTCTCCCAGCTCTGATTTAAAATGGATGGAGCTGGTGAAGGACAAGTGTGCAGTGGGGGCAGGAGGCCACCGCTCTTCTAATTCATGACAAGCTGTGGTGTTTCTCACTGCAGACATCTCACCCCAGTACCTGACTGGAGTGAGGTTTCTGGCATAGCGCATGGAGATGCACGTCACTTGTCAGATACTCAAGATTCATGAGGAGGCATGCATCTCTTCATGAATCTGGAGCGTATGACTTCAGCACCCTACTATATGCAGCGCGCACACAAGCCCCTCCGACACTTTGGTTGCACACACCTTCCTGATGGATACCTGATCAAATTCACCACACTGAAATGACAAACCCATCACTTATACAGTATATACAGCTATAAACTATATAAAGATTTATATACAAAATGCAAAGGCCATAGTCTATAATAGAACCGCAATGAGACTGTACTAAATATTTATAAATCGATCACTACTACTTTACATAGTTTATAAAAATCAATTATGTATACCTACTGTTCATTTTATCAAAGACCTACTATAAAATATGTACAAATAGACTCTCCAGGTTCAATAAAATAACAAGCTAAAGCCTAAAAAGTTATTTCCTACAGACCTTACAGAAAATAAAGATGAGACTTTCGCATTTACAGAGTTAAAAAAATAAATAAAAAATAACCGCTAAACTAGCTATTTTAGCAGATTTTTATTACTGTGAAAGAGAAATCTGACTTCCCTAAAAATTTGGAGGAACTAAATAGTGTGAAACACGCTTCATCACTAACAATGCACCAAAGTGCAGAGACTCTCAAGAGGACTGAAGCTCTTTTAGGCCAATTTTATTGCAACATGATGGTGGTTTGCATTATATAATCGTTTTTTTTTGTTGGACCTAATCAAATGGCAATTGATGATACTCAAGGAAATTGTAAAAGTAGATGTGGCATTTGACACATCTGTAAACTGAGATATTGCATATTAGTTTGTAAGCGTGTTTACAAGATGTGTGCATATATATATATATATATATATATATATATATATATATATATATATATATATATATATATATATATATATATATATATATATATATTTATTTTTTTTTAAAGTTTCCACAATCTAAGCAAGTTTGATCGTGACACTCATGACTACATTTAAAATGGAGTCTATGCCTGGGCCGAATAAATAGACGCAATGAGAAACAGAATATTCCAGACTCTAAAACCGATATCTCTTCAATTGATCCATATATAGTTATGTGAAAAATAGCAGTATGTTTAAAACAACTGAGAAAAAGCTCAATCCTCATAATGACCTTTATTTCCATATACACAAAGGCACTGGGAGGCACATTCAATTCCAAATGGAAACATGAACAAAATATCAATTTTCATATTGAAAATGAAGAAAGGAATAATACTGCTATTTTTTGAGTGGCCTGTCTGCATTTTCATTTACAAACTTGAATATTTACGGTGTAAACTGAAATTTGTTTATAGACTGATTTTCTATTAATCCCTGAACTAATATTTTGTTGTGTAACCTTTATTTCTGATAACTGCTTTACATCTGTGTGGGATGGAGTCAACTAACATCTGACACCTATGATCAGATATTCCAGCCTAAGCTGACTGGACTACATTCCTCAGTTCTTTTGTATCGAAATGTGCATTTTTGATGTCAATCCACAAATTCTGAATCAGATTGAGGTCCGAGTTTGGGCTGGCCACTTCATAAGATCAATCTTGTTGGTCTTGAACCAGGATGTTGCTCGCTTGCTGGTGTTTTTGGGGACATTGTCCTGCTGAAACACCCATTTTGAGAGCATTTCTTCTTAAGCATAAGGCAACATGACCTTTCCAGTATTTTTATATATTCAAACTGGTCCATGGTGCCTGGTATGCGATAAATGGGCCCAACTCCATAGTACTGTATGAGCAACCTCTCCAAACCAGCAATGGTACTTTTACTAGGGTTTCTTGCAAATAGTTTGGTTTCACGTAGTCCTCTTCTGGTGGTTGCAGGACTCACAACTAACTGAAGATCTTCTTTGATCTCCTTGGAGCTGATCATTGGATGCTTCTTTACCGTTCTTGTGATTCTATGACCTATGCGGATGGTAGTATTTCTTTTTCTACCATGTGTTTCGGGTTTTGTTTGCCATTTTAAGCACTAGCAATCTTTTTAGCTGAACAACCAATTATTTTCTTCACTTCTTTTGTTTTTCCCTTCCCCAATCAACTTCTAGATCAATGTTCTTTCTCTTTCGGTACAATGTCTGGAACAACCCATTTTACTCACTGAGCAAAGACTAAAACCAGCAGGTACAACTTTTGCTGCCCTCCTCCTTTAAATAAGGGCTATAATTGACACCTGTTTCTTCACAAAATGAATGACCTCAGTAATTGAACTCCGCACTGCTATTAATTAGAACACCCCCATTTCATAAAATGAATCAATTACACCCGAGTAGCAGTGTGCATGTCATTACTGTTCATTCTGTTGGTTGCCCATTACTCACCTATGGCTAGTTATGATTTTTTTTTTCCATATTGTATGATCATTTCTGCCAAATACAGTTGTTAAACACATTAGTGATAGACTGCTATTATTTTGCACATAACTGTACTAGTAATGGTCAAAACTCTGAACATATTTTTTAGAGCTGGGAAATACAGACATCTCATTCAAACCGATTAGTCAAGCAGCAGTTTCAGCACAAACACAGTAGAGCAGAACTGAACTTTGTCTTATTACAAACATTTGCATCATTAGGTGTCCTCTCCTTGTGTTTGCAGCTCTGCTGCAGAGCTGTGAATGATTATAACCAACACAGGTACAGCAGAGTTGAACCTTGCCTCATTACAAACATATTTGCAGTGTTGTCAGCTCTGCTTGTCCTGGCCCTCCCCCCACACTGGCTGCCTGCAAGATGGAACTGAAGCACTGAGAGGACAAATGTGCAAATGTCTTAGTACAACAGAAGTGAACTTTATCTCATTAGTGTTAGCTCTGCTGTGCTGTGGTAATTCTGATCTCACTGCAGAGCTGGGTGTGATTATGAGAGCAAAGTATCAGTCTTACAGATCACACTGATAATGGCCTTTCGCATTTAAAATAAGTTCTAGTAACAGATCAGGATCCTACTCATAGATCTTACCAGCTGATTTCCGTATAAGAAAAGTGTGGATCTCTCTGGAATAAGACATTGTATCGCAGATATCATAGTATTATTTTATTCAGCTTCCTATGACCTACATGCCCATGTAGATGGCTTAGGAGGGTTGATCCTATTGACAGATTACCTTTAAATGAACAACATGTGACTTTGAAATTTTCTTTGGCATTAGGATCAGAGAGTTTCCTGGTTGTTGAACTTCGAAATTCTGAAAGGTAAATTGGTTTTAAACCACATAGTTTTGCTAACTTGTTAAGAAGGGATAGCTTTCATACATAACAGACATTCACTGGCATTCCGAATAGCCAGCAACTTCAAGCTCGACGTATATGTAGCAGTGATGATGAATACAATATAGATGTTTTACAAATAACTGATAAGTTCGCTCCAAATGGATATATTGGAGAAGAAATTCTAGGGATAGGTGAGGAGATCAAATCAACAAAGTGTGAACAAGGTAAGTTGAAAAGAAAATGAAAGTTATTATTTATTTCTACATTGATTGCCATTGGAATCTATTGAATGAAAAACAAAATTTGGATTAGGAATTAAAGATCCATATAGTGTTGTTTGCCGCAAGGGTAAATCACTGGCTAATTGTGGGATGAAGGCTGAAATTAATAAGGAAAAAATAGTCAACATAAGCCTTGCTTAATATTCCAAGCTAGAGATGAGCGGATCTTTTGAAATTCAAATTTTCTTAATTTTATTTGCGTGAATAAATTTTTCCGACTCTCAATACTGGAAAGCTTGTAAGTGCTCAGAAAATACACGGGACAGTGACAATAAGAGCTTCAACTATACAGCAGAGAGTACCCTGATTACCATAAGAGCTTACACTCTATAGGAGAGAGAAAGAGAGGACCCCAGTGACCATAAGAGCTTACTGTATGGAAGCAAGAGACCTGCCCACTGACTCTGGAGATGGAAAACAACTACAAACTGTGCTCTACATTAGGAACTGCCAATCTGGGTTGGTCCAGGTACTGGCCACCACTATACAAGGTATTATAATCCGTAACATCTCATAGCTGCAAGGCATTATGGGGGAGTCAACGTGGCAAATGATGTTATACTGCTTTTTGATGCTTCAAAAGTGAGGGAAATGGAGACGGGCGCGTTTTTTTTTCTGAATCACAAATTGAATCTTAAAATGTTCGAATTCATGGGAAACTGCAAATTTCAAGAAATACGACTCAAACTTGATCCTCTACAGATCGATCCCCTCATCTCTATTCCCTACTGAGAAACATTCCCATATTTACAATACCAGAATTGTAATTCTGTCGTAAAATAGTAATAGCCATTATTTTTTACTTATGAGACAACAAATGTGATATATCTATTACAGTGCCCACGTGACAAAGTATATGCAGAGTAGACTGTAAAAATGATTGCGTTCCCCTCAACAAGTTTCATTCACCGATAAGATTATTCAGTGAAAAAAATCTAAAGAAAAAGATTATAGGGCCTGATTCATATTGCATGACAGTCTTAAGGATGGCATCATTGCAGTAAAATATGCCTAATTTAAGGGACATACACCTCTTAGTGAATTAGGCGCATCGTACAAGGGCCGTACCCCTCCGGAATTAATGTTGCTCCAAACTGGGACATTTCTGGTGAAATTTGCATTACCAAAGTGGAATAAATTTTGATGAATTTGTTGGGCAGGCTTAATCACATCCCATCCCACCGAAGCTTCATCAATTTTAGAGAAGCTGGCCAGGACTGGCATAAAAACACCAAAAGTCACAAATTTTTTGCTCAACTTTAAGTTCTTGAAAAAAATTTCACCCTTTTGAAGATGTTTTATACAAGAAAGCTATCAAACACCTTGATGAGTCCGGCCTTATGTACGGCAGGATGAAAAAAAAAAAGAGAATAAGAAAAATGGCCACAAAGTATTCAATTTGAAGCGGCACCTTTCAGAGGAAATCTCAGGGAATGTTGAAGAACAAATACAAATTAGCATTTACAAGAAGAAACTTGTTAGATCTAATTCTTAGTGTCAGTGAGTCACAAAGGACTTAATGAGAGTTGTAGTTTTACTAAGTTCCTATAAGATCTGTAGGATATAATTTATTAGGCCTCAGCTTGCTACTTTGTTAAACCAGGAGAGACTGTTTGTACAGATTTGTTTATCTTGTCTTTTTGATTGGATGATCAATGAGATCAGTTTGTAAATATGAATTATGCATCTTATATAACGCGGTATGATCAGTTTATACAAATTAATTAATCATGTAAACCTATATAATCTAGTACAGTCTCATTGTAGTTCTATTCAGCACTATCAGTTTTGCATACGTGTATTAATCTCTTTTGGAGAATTTTTCTGTTTGTTTGTTTGGCTTATAGTGTCTGAGTTGTATATATTGGTGATGTGTTTCAATTTACATTTCAATGTGTTCAATTTGGGTAGGTAACCATATGATATTTGTTTGTAAAGTAAGACCTAGCACACATGTCTCAGGAAGTCACACGTCCTCAAAACATCACCGCAGTAATGATGAACTGCTGGAGTCTGAGAACTTTGGCTGAATAAACATACGGTAATTGCCTGAATTTGATTATCTGTTCCCATGTTCACAAAATGATTATTTAACTTCTTATTGAAATATAAGCCATATATGTATTGATTTGGCTCTACTGCATTGCGTGATTTGTGTAATGCGATGGCTTTCGTTGCACAGAAATATCTGTACTGGATTATACTGGGCAATCTTCACTAATAGTCTCGGAGGCTTCAAAGTTACATTCCTTAATAGCACGAATGTCTCACCATAAAGGAAGTTTATAAAACCCACAGTAAATATTTAATTGGCTGCTAAATTATCTACGGTATATCATTATTAGCTCTTATGGTTTGACTCACCAAGAATTTAGAACACCAGGGTTAATTCCACAATTTAACATGCCAGCTTTTTGATCTCTCTTTAAAAAGAAAATAACTTGTTTTGCTTCGGTGTTGCATCACTGCTGGTAATTACATTATTTGACTCATTGCCACAAAGCATCAGTGATTAAATGCCAAAAAAGTGGGTGCCTGATAATGCAGCTTCTCTCATCTGGAGTGATTTGTGAGAATAAAAATAGCAAGCAGTTGTTAGAACATGAAACTACCATTCTTAATGACATAAACCAAACAAATGAGCTGGAGTATAAATTGGTATACTGTACATGCAACATATAGAAGCATGTGCACACTGTGGCCATTTAGCAGGCAAAAATAAGATAGAAACAAAATAAGCATATACCTTGCTGTAAGTAAAAAGTAATAGTACATATACAGGTGCATCTTACTAAATTAGTATATCATCAAAAAGTTAATTTATTTCAGTTCTTCAACGCAAAAAGTGAAACTGATATATTATATAAAGTCATTACAAACAGTGATCTACTTCAAGTGTTTATTTCTGTTAATGTTGATGATTGACTAACAGCCAATGAAAACACAAACGTCATTATCTCAGTGAATTAGAATACTTTATAACAGCTTGAAAAATGTTTTTAAAATCCAAAATGTTGGCCTACGAAAATGTATTTTCAGTAAATGCACTCAATACTTGGTCAGGGCTCCTTTTGCATCAATTACTACATCAATGTGGCGTGGCATGGAGGCAATCAGCCTGTGGCACTTCTGAGGTGTTAAGTAAGTCCAGGTTGCTTTGATATCAGCCTTCAGCTCATCTGCATTGTTGGGTCTGGTGTCTCTCATCTTCCTCTTGACAATACTCCTTATACTCTCTATGGGGTTAAGGTCAGGCGAGTTTGCTTGCCAATCAAGCACAGTGATACTGTTGTTTTTAAATCAGGTATTGGTACTTTTGGCAGTATGGACAGGTGCCAAGTAGTGATTAGCGAGCATACTCGTAAGTACTCGGTACTCGCCCGAGCATCTCAGTACTCGAGATGCTAGGAGCTCGCTGAGTACTTGCGAGATGCTCTGGCGGATGCTGGGGTCCCCTCCCTGCATGTTTGGTGCTCTTTAGAGCGCCAATCAACATGCAGGGATTGCCTGCCACTCATTGTAATGCTGCAGCAATGGTGGTTGTGGCATTACAGTGATTGGCTGGCCTCACAGTGTCATCAGGTCTATATCAGACCTGGCGTCGCTGTGCTCGGCACAGTCACTCCGGAATCAGGCAGAGTAGGGAGAGGTGCTGCTGAGCTAGGGAGAGGTTTGCTTGTGTATTAGGTAGTGTAGGGAGAAAACACATACATTACACATATCCATCTCAACAAACAGTACTTCTGAGGACTAATCCATCTGCAGAGATATCAGGAAGGCAGTGTATATAGGCAGGCAGGCAGTGTATATAGCAGACTGCAGTGCATATAGCACAAGAGGCTCCATTCAAGTTCTGCCTTCTGCTGCTGTTAGATATTTCTAGACAAAGGCCCAGGTCTCAGGGGCCAGGAATACTTTTTTTTGGATCTTAATCCTCATTATTTGCTTAAAAAGCAATCCAGAGAACACCGTTTTTCTGCGCCATTTGCTTGTTGGCACTGCAGAACACAGCCAGGTCCTTTCCATATTACAGCGCTAAAAATCCAGCTATTTAAAACTGTGTTTTCTCCGTCACATGGATCACATATAAGTTTACAAAAAATACTGCCATTTTTGGCTTCCATTCAAATTTTTTTTCACTGTATCAGCAAAGTTTTTGACACCGGTTTGCTGTTCAAAATATTTACCCACAGGCCAGGTATTTAAAACTGTGGTTTCTCCGTCACATGGATTACAAAAAAAGTTTGCTTCAAATTCAGTCATTTGTAGTAAGCATGGAAGATATTGTCCTCCATTTAAAATGGGCAAGGTGCGTGGCAAGGAATGGGGAACTTGACGTGATGGTTATGGTGCATGCCAAGGACAAGGCCGTGGGCAAGCTGAAATTGTGCAACAACAAACACCCACATCTTCTCGCCCGAACTTCCTGTCCCAATTCCTAGGGGACTGCAGCACACCACTATTAAACCCAGAGCAGTGTCAAAAGGTTGTTGGTTGGATAGTGGATAATGCTTCCAGTCCCTTAGCCACCACCACCCTGTCTTCCACACGGTCAAGTCTCAGTAGCCGTAAGTCTGGACCGCATATTCCTCACTCTGATCCTCCTTCCTCCCACCATGCCAAGTGCCCGGAGACAAATGATCCACACTTGGACACTCTGAAGAGCTATTCACTTTTCCATTTATAGATTCGGGCCTCTCGCTCAGTCCACTTGAAGCGGGGCAAGAGGAGATCACATGTAGTGATGCCCAAATATTGGATCAGCCACGGTCACACGAAGGTGATGGTGGGAAAGTGTCACAAGAGGTGGACGATGATGAGACACAATTGCCAGAAAGTCAGGGGGAGGACCAGGGTGCGGAAGTGGAAGACGAGGTGGTGGATGATACAGTAACTGACACAACCTGGCAGGAGGACATGCAGAGTGAGGACAGCAGCACCCAGGGGGAGGGAGTAGGGCACCCCAACAGGCAGGAAGAAGCAGTGTGGTGGTCGCAGACAGAAGGCAGGCAACTGTTCCCCGTAAGACCAACACGAAGGAAGTTGCCAGTACAACTGTTAGGTCTTCCCAAGTCTGGTTGCTTTTTAAAGACTCTGCTGATAACCCCAAAAAGGCCATTTGCACCACCTGCCAGGACAGCATCAGCAGGGGTGGCAAAACTAGCAGCCTGACCACCACCAGCATGATCAGGCACATGGCAGCAAAGCACATAACTTTGTGGGCCGAACCCCAGGGTCCAGGAACAGTGTCTGCGGGAGGCACCATTGCTTCTTCCGCTTTTGTGCATGCAAGCCAATACCCTGTCCATGGTGCATGCAAAGATGCCTCCTGCCCTGCACCTGTCATTGCACACTCTCAAATAGCAGCATCAGGAAGCATGTCCACGTCCTTGTCCCAGCGCAGCGTTCAGTTGTCCATACCTCAGTCCTTGGAACGCAAGCGTAAATACGCAGCCAACGCCCCACAGGCCACACTACTAAATTCTCACATTTCACGACTGCTTGCGCTCGAAATGTTGCCTTTTAGGCTCGTGGAAACAGAAGACTACGCCACCTGATGGCGGTGGCCATCCCTCGGTGCTCGGTCCCTAGCCGCCACTATTTCTCTTGGTGTGCCGTCCCTGCATTACACAAGCACGTGTCCCAAAACATTAGACGTGCCCTCAACAACACAGTTACCAGGAAAGTCCACTTAACCACGGAAAAGTGGACAAGTGCTTGTGGGCAGGGACGGTACATCTCTCTGACGGCACACTGGGTTAACATAGTGGAAGCTGGGACCCAGTTGGACTTTGAGACAGAACACGTCCTCTCGACACTAAGGATTGCGGGCCATAGGTCAATCAGGGTTGCCCCCACAGTCTACAGCTCCTGCACTTCATCCTCCTCAGCCTCCTCCTCCTCTTCAGCCTCCATCTCCGAAATGACCACATCAGTCACAAGCTGGAAGCACTGCAGCACTGCCTCGGCCAAGCGGCAAAGGGCTGTGCTGAAGCTAATATGCTTCGGTGACAAACCGCACAATGCTGAAGAGTTGTGGACAGCTCTGAAAAAGCAGGCAGATCCGTGGCTCACACCGCTGAACCTACAGATTCCACCTTTCATTTTCCAAAGAGTCTGTGAGGAATGAAAAGTGGAATCTGATTGGTTGGTAAGGGCAACTGAGCCAGTTTCACTTTACACCATGTTTGATAAATCTCCCCCTTCATAACCTTATTACACTTTCTTTTCACCTACTTTTGGACCACCGTGTGTGTGTGTGTGTGTGTGTGTGTGTGTGTGTGTGTGTAATATATATATATATATAATCTCAGTACAGACCAAAAGTTTGGACACACCTTCTCATTTAAAGATTTTTCTGTATTTTCATGACTATGAAAATTGTATATTCACACTGAAGGCATCAAAACTTTGAATTAACACATGTGGAATTATATACTTAACAAAAAAGTGTGAAACAACTGAAAATATGTCTTATATTCTAGGTTCTTCAAAGTAGCCACCTTTTGCTTTGATGACTGCTTTGCACACTCTTGGCATTCTCTTGATGAGCTTCAAGAAGTAGTCACCAGAAATGGTCTTCCAACAATCTTGAAGGAGTTCCCAGAGATGCTTAGCACTTGTTGGCCCTTTTGCCTTCACTCTGCAGTCCAGGTCACCCCAAAACATCTCGATTGGGTTAAGGTCTGGTGACTGTGGAGGCCAGGTCATCTGGCGTAGCACCCTGTCACTCTCCTTCTTGGTCAAATAGCCCTTACACAGCTTGGAGGTATGTTTGGGGTCATTGTCCTGTTGAAAAATAAATGATAGTCCAACTAAACGCAAACCGGAGGGAATAGCATGCCGCTGCAAGATGCTGTGATAGCCATGCTGGTTCAGTATGCCTTCAATTTTGAATAAATCCCCAACAGTGTCACCAGCAAAGCACCCCCACACCATCACACCTCCTCATCCATGCTTCATGGTGGGAACCAGGCATGTAGAGTCCATCCGTTCACCTTTTCTGCGTCGCACAAAGACACAGTGGTTGGAACCAAAGATCTCAAATTTGGACTCATCAGACCAAAGCACAAATTTCCACTGGTCTTATGTCCATTCCTTGTGTTCTTTAGCCAAAACAAGTCTCTTCTGCTTGTTGCCTGTCCTTAGCGGTGGTTTCCTAGCAGCTATTTTACCATGAAGGCCTGCTGCACAAAGTCTCTTCTTAACAGCTGTTGTAGAGATGTGTCTGCTGCTAGAACTCTGTGTGGCATTGACCTGGTCTCTAATCTGAGCTGCTGATAACCTGCGATTTCTGAGGCTGGTGACTCGGATAAACTTATCCTCAGAAGCAGAGTTGACTCTTGGTCTTCCTTTCCTGGGGCGGTCCTCATGTGAGCCAGTTTCTTTGTAGCGCATGATGGTTTTTACAACTGCACTTGGGGACACTTTCAAAGTTTGCCCAATTTTTCAGACTGACTGACCTTCATTTCTTAAACTAATGATGGCCACTCGTTTTTCTTTACTTAGCTACTTTTTTCTTGCAGAATACAAATTCTAACAGTCTATTCAGTAGGACTATCAGCTGCGTATCCACCTGACTTCTGCACAACACAACTGATGGTCCCAATCCCATTTATAAGGCAAGAAATCCCACTTATTAAACCTGACAGGGCACACCTGTGAAGTGAAAACCATTTCCGGTGACTACCTCCTGAAGCTCATCAAGAGAATGCCAAGAGTGTGCAAAGCAGTCATCAAAGCAAAAGGTGGCTACTTTGAAGAACCTAGAATATAAGACATATTTTCAGTAGTTTCACACTTTTTTGTTAAGTATATAATTCCATGTGTTAATTCATAGTTTTGATGCCTTCAGTGTGAATGTACAATTTTCAAAGTCATGAAAATACAGAAAAATCTTTAAATGAGAAGGTGTGTCCAAACTTTTGGTCTGTACTGTATGTATATGTGTGTGTGTGTGTGTGTATGTATATGTGTGTATACATACATACATACATACAATGGGGGAAATTAAGTATTTGATCCCTTGCTGGTTTTGTAAGTTTGTCCACAGACAAAGGCATGAACAGTCTATAATTTTAAGGGTAGGTTAATTTTAACATTGAGAGATAGAATATCCCCAAAAAATCAAGAAAATCACATTGTATAAATTAGATACATTTTTTTGCATTTTGCAGTGAGAAATAATTATTTGTTCCCTCTGGCAAACAACACTTAATAGTTCGTGGCAAAACCCTTGTTGGCAAGCACAGCAGTCAGACGTTTTTTGTAGTTGATGATGAGGGTTGCGCACATGTCAGGAGTAATTTTGGTCCACTCCTCTTTGCAGATCATCTCTAAATCATTAAGATTTTGAGGCTGTCGCTTGGCAACTCGGAGCTTCAACTCCCTCCATAAGTTTTCTTTGGGATTAAGGTCTGGAGACTGGCTAGGCCACTGCATGACCTTTACTATGCTTCTTTTTGAGCCACTCCTTTGTTGCCTTGGCTGTATGTTTTGGGTCATTTTCTTGCTGGAAGACCCAGCCACGACCCATCTTCAATGCTCTTACTGATGGAAGGAGGTTGTTAGCCAAAATCTCGTGATACATTACCCCATCCATCTTCTCTTCAGTACGGTGCAGTCGTCATGTCCCCTTTGCAGAAAAGCACCCTCAAAGTATAATGTTTCCCTCGCGGTAAACATTCACGGTTGGAACGATGTTCTTAGGGTTGTACTCATCCTTCTTCCTCCAAACACGTTGAGTTAATGCCAACGAGCTCGATTTTTGTCTCATCTGACCACAGCACCTTCTCCCAATAACTCACAGAATCATCCAGGTCTTAATTGGCAAACTTCAGAAGGGCCTGCACATGTGCCTTCTTGAGCAGGGGAACCTTGCGGGTACTGCAGGGTTTTAAACCTTTCAGGCGTAATGTGTGATCAACAGTTTTCTTGGTGACTGTGGTCCCAGCTGCCTTGAGATCATTAACAAGTTTCCCCCGTGTAGTTTTAGGCTGATCTCTCACCTTCCTCATGATCAAGGATAGCCCACGAGGTGAGATTTTGTATGGTGCCCCAGATCGATGTCGATTGACAGTCATTTTGTATTTCTCCCATTTTCTTACTATTGCACCAACAGTTGTCTCCTTCTCACCCAGCATCTTACTTATGGTTTTGTAGCCCATTCCAGCTTTGTGCAGGTCTATGATCTTGTCCCTGACATCCTTAGAAAGCTCTTTGGTCTTGCCCATGTTGTAGAGGTTAGAGTCTGACTGATTAATTGAGACTGTGGACAGGAGTCTTACCTACAGGTGACTATGTAAGACATAGTTAATACACGTAACGAGTTGATTAGGAGCGTCTAACTGGTCTGAAGGAGCCAAACTCATAATGGTTCGTAGGGGATCAAATACTTATTTCTCACTGCAAAATGCAAAAAAAATTATCTAATTTATACAATGTGATTTTCTTGATTTTTTTTTTTGGATATTCTATCTCTCAATGTTAATATTAACCTACCCTTAAAATTATAGACTGTTCATGTCTTTGTCAGTGGGCAAACTTACAAAAACAGCAAGGGATCAAATACTTATTTCCCCCACTGTATAATGTCATCTAATATACAATCTGATTTTAATAAAAGGTCATTTTCTGAACTGATTGCGCACTCATTTTTGTATTTCTCATTACAATCTTATGTACCATGACGTTTGCTGCAAGTTGTAGGGCTCTGTTCACCTATGTGATGTATATGCAGTAACCCCAGCGTCTCCTATGCGATGTATGTGTTTCAGCCCCAGCATCTCCTATGAGAAGCATACCGCAGTCTTGATGTCTAGTATGTCATGTATAGAGCAGTCTCTGTGTCTCCTATGTGATTTACACTGCAGTCTAGGTGTCTACTATGTGATGTATTGAGTAGTCTCGGTGTCTCCTATATGATGTATAATGATCTCCCACTTGTTGAGTTCTATAAATGTAACATAAGCAGTGATCAATTTCCCGTTGTGAGGAGACCTGTAGTGTAATATATATTTGTGTTCTTAACAACTTACCTCTGCAAGTTGTTTACAAAACTTATCACAAAGCCATCTGCGCTCCAGATCGACGCAAATCTGGAAAAGCAATTGTGAGAAGCAACATGATCTACTAACATCACAGCCGTACTAAAGAGAAGCAGATCCAGCCATCACATTAGAGATGAGTTAATTAATTGTTTGACCAAATATACCAGGGTAATTTTCAAATTGATAATTGTGCGGTCCTCGAATAATAGTAGAAATATTGCAATGGCCCTTGGCAGAGAAAAGATTTCCCACGCCTGCTCTAGTTCTATACTTCTAAACAGAAAACTTATCTAAATAAAAAACTAAATTCATTTAATCTTCTGCTACTTAGAATGACATGTAGGATGTAACGGGTCTGGGAGGCGGAACCTCTGGGCTACTATACAAGGGAGCGGTCCTTGTAAGGGAGCGGGTGGCGACCAGGCAGGCAGTCACAGCAGGTGACCGGGACAGTCTCTGGGTGTACGGGCAGGAGGTCACGGCAAGTGATCAGGGCAGTCTCTGGAAGAACGGGCTGGAGGTCACGGCAAGTGACCGGGGCAGTCTCTGGAAGAACGGGCTGGAGGTCACGGCAAGTGACCGGGGCAGTCTCTAGGTAAAGGGTAGGTACAACCTGTGATGGCTGAACCTCCAGGTAGGCTAGCAAGGCAGATGGAGGATGTGTGCTCCCAGGTGAGCAAGCGAGAGTCTCTGGAATAGCAGGTGGTCACAGCACGCGACGGCGGAGCCTCCAGGTAGGCAAGCAGGCAGGTAGCGGAGAAGCGCTCCCAGGTGAGCGGGCAAGAGTCTCTGGAATAGCTGGTGGACCCAGCACGTGACAGCGGAACCCCCGGGCTGGCAAGCAGGCAGGTAGCGGAGAAGCGCTCCCAGGTGAGCGGGCAAGAGTCTGGAATAGCTGGTGGTCACAGCACGTGACAGCGGAGCCTCCGGGCAGGCAAGCAGGCAGGTAGCGGAGAAGCGCTCCCAGGTGAGCGGGCAAGCTGGTCCATAGACAGACTGACCGGAGTTGTAAGGCAGACCGTCGGACCTCAGGCAGGCAGGCAGGTAACAGGAAATCAGGCAGGATTAGGACAGCAAACTGGCAGGAATCTGGCAGGTAACTGGCAACGGGACCTGAGGGCTGAAGCAGAGTAGAACGGTGCAACAACATTGCTCGGGCACCTCCATTTTGGAGGAGGTGCCTTATATATGGTAAAGTCCTCCGGCCATTGGCCGGGGACTCCTTAGGACGGCGCGCGCGGCCCCTTTAAGAGGGAGGGAGGGAAGGAGCACAGTGGCCGGGAAGGAGCGCGCGCTGCCAGCAGAGCGGGAGAGGGACGCCGGGCACGGAGCAGAGCGGTGAGGGGAACAGCGTCCCTGCCTAGCAGAGGGCAGGGACGCCGGCACTACAGTACCCCCCCCTTTAGGCCCCCCCTTTTTTAGGCCAGATAGAAATTTAGCTAGGATGAGAGGGGCATGGATGTTCTCCCGGGGCTCCCACGTTCTCTCCTCAGGACCAAACCCCTTCCAATCTACCAGAAAAAAGGTCTTTCCTCTTACCCTTTTGGTGGCAAGAATGTTCTCTACCTCAAACTCGTCCTCAGCAGAAACCGGAGCAGGAGGCGTACCTGTAGACTTGGAAAAAGAGTTAAGCACCACGGGTTTGAGGAGAGATACATGGAAGGAGTTAGGGATCCGTAAGTTGGCCGGGAGTTTCAATTTATAGGCCACCGGGTTGATCTGACTGATGACCTCCAGAGGACCGATGAACCGAGGCCCTAACTTGTAAGAAGGTATCTTGAGTCGAACATATTTAGATGAGAGCCAGACTTTATCTCCTGGACGAAATTGTGGAGGATCCAGGCGTTTTTTGTCAGCGTGTCTTTTCATACGCTCGGATGACAGAAGGAGTGCGGACCGGGTACTCTCCCATATGGAGGAAAATTTGCTAACGAGAGATTCCGCAGCCGGGTTGTCCACAGAGGTGGAGACAGGAAAAGGAATCCGAGGATGCTGACCAAAGACTACAAAAAACGGGGATTTGGAGGAGGATTCGCTCTCGTGATTATTATAAGAGAACTCGGCCCATGGTAGGAGATCCACCCAGTCAGAATGGTGGGCATTAACGAAGTGCCGGAGGTAACTGGTCAGGTTCTGATTGATCCGCTCCACTTGACCATTGGACTGTGGGTGGTAAGCGGAAGAGAAGTCCAGGGTGACGTCTAGTAGTTTACAAGTGGCTCTCCAGAAACGTGAGGTGAACTGTACCCCACGATCCGACTCGATGTGGAGGGGCAGGCCATGAAGACGGAAGATGTGGCGGATAAAGTCTTTAGCCAGCTCGGGTGCAGACGGAAGGCCTGGCAGGGGAATAAAGTGAGCCATCTTGGAAAAGCGGTCAGCGACCACCCAAATGACCGTACAACCGGCAGAGACGGGGAGATCAGTTATAAAGTCCATTGCTATATGCTGCCAGGGGGCAGCAGGTACAGGAAGCGGAAGGAGGCGTACGGCTGGCAGATGTCTCAGGACTTTGTTGCGGGCGCAGGACACACAGGCAGAAACAAAGTCTATTATGTCCTTGTGCAGGGTAGGCCACCAATAGTGCCGGGCAATAAGCTGGAGGGTCTTTTTCTGACCGGCGTGGCCAGCTAGTTTAGACGAATGGCCCCAGTGTAGGATCTTCTCCCGATCAGGTACTGAAACAAACGTCTTACCGGGAGGGAGACGATTTAGACTCACGGCAGCCACCTGCATTACTCTGGCGGGATCGATGATATGTTTAGGTTCTTCCTCGAGATCGGACACCAGAAAGGATCGGGACAAGGCGTCTGCTTTGACGTTTTTGTCAGCCGGGCGAAAATGAAGAACAAAATCAAAGCGAGCAAAAAACAAGGACCACCGGGCTTGGCGCGGGTTAAGTCTCTGGGCATGCTGGAGGTAAGCCAAGTTCTTGTGGTTAGTGTAAATTATTACCGGATGAAGAGCCCCCTCGAGTAGGTAACGCCACTCCTCCAACGCCAGCTTGATGGCCAATAACTCTCGGTCTCCTATGGAATAGTTGCGCTCAGAAGAGGAGAAGAGTTTGGAGAAGAAGCCACAAGTTACCATTCTCCCGGAAGATGATTTTTGAGTAAGTACCGCTCCGGCTCCAGAGGAGGAGGCGTCAACTTCCAGGAAGAACTGCTTGTTGCCGTCCGGGCGATGCAGCACCGGGGCGGAAGAGAAGGCCTGTTTTAGGGAAAGAAAGGCCTCCTCTGCTTCGGGCGGCCACTCTTTGGGATTAGTACCCTTACGGGTGAGCGCGGAAATTGGGGCAGTCCGGGAAGAGAAGTGCGGGATGAAGAGGCGGTAATAGTTGGCGAAGCCCAGGAACCGTTGAATAGCCTTCAACCCCTCTGGTCGGGGCCATTTCTCGATGGCAGACAGTTTCTCAGGATCCATTTGTAGGCCGGTCTGAGAGATAATGTAGCCCAGAAACGGAAGCGAGGTCTGCTCAAAGAGGCACTTCTCATATTTAGCGTAGAGATGGTTCTGCCTGAGCCTGAGCAGGACCTGACGAACATCCCTCCGGTGAGTCTGGAGATCCGGAGAGAAGACCAAGATGTCGTCCAGGTACACCACTACGCAGGAGTAGAGAAGGTCCCGGAAGATGTCATTGACCAACTCTTGAAAGACGGCAGGAGCGTTACAGAGGCCAAAGGGCATTACCAGATATTCATAGTGGCCGTCCCGGGTGTTGAATGCCGTCTTCCATTCATCCCCCTGACGGATACGAACCAGGTTGTACGCCCCACGGAGGTCCAGTTTGGTGAAGATTCTAGCCCCCCTCAGACGATCAAATAACTCCGGAATGAGCGGAAGGGGGTACTTATTCTTCACCGTGATCTGGTTAAGGCCTCTATAGTCTATACAGGGACGGAAAGAGCCGTCCTTCTTTTTGACGAAAAAGAAGCCTGCTCCCGCCGGGGAGGTAGATTTCCGGATGAATCCCCTGGCCAGATTCTCCTCAATATATTCGGACATCGACCGGGTCTCAGCAGCGGATAATGGATAAATACGCCCACGGGGAGGAGAAGTACCAGGTAACAGGTCGATAGGGCAGTCGTATGGTCTATGAGGGGGTAGTGTCTCTGCCTCCTTTTTATTAAAGACATCAGCATAAGACCAATAAGGAATCGGAAGTCCAGGTAGATTAGCTGGGGTAGGAGAAGGACGGACGGGATGAACGGGAACCAGACAGGTCTTATGGCAGCCCTGTCCCCAGCGAAGGACTTCTCCGGTCTGCCAGTCAAGAACAGGTGCATGTTTCTGGAGCCAAGGTAGGCCTAGCAAGAGGGCGTGAGAGAGTCCAGGCAGAACATGGAAGGAGATACTTTCAGAATGCAGCATTCCCACCTGCAGAGTAATGGATTCGGTGATGAGTTGGATGGGGCATGGTAAGAGCCCCCCATCCACGGCAGCAACAGACAAGGGTACAGCCAGAGGTTTGGTGGGGATGCGGTATTTCTCTACCAGGGACTGTGAAATAAGATTCCCGGCTGCTCCAGAGTCCAGTTGGGCTAGTTCGAAATAACGGTTCTCCCCGTAGACGATTGAAACTGACAACAGCAGGGATGGAGAGGATTTATTCTTGTCTAGGTGGACCTCTCTGAGCGAACCTAGACACAGGCGTTTCCCGACCTCTCCGGGCAGACACGGATCCGGTGCTCCTTACTGCCACAGTAGAAGCAGGTCCCCTCGGCACGGCGTAAGTCCTGACGGGTCTTGACCATCTTGGTCTGGTCGACCTGCATAGGCTCAGGAGGGTGTACCTGGTTAGAGACAGAAGGAGTGACGGGTTTCTGAAAAGTAGGAGCTAGACATGGTAACCTCCTCTCACGGGTGACCTCTCTGGCACGCTCCTGGAACCGTAGGTCAATCCGGGTGGCAAGAGTTATTAAGTCATCGAGAGTGGTAGGAATGTCCCGACCGGCAAGTTCATCTTTAATACGGCCGGACAGACCCTCCCAGAAGACGGAAACCAGAGCGTCGTTATCCCAGGCCAGCTCCGAGGCAAGGGTACGGAACCGTATGGCATATTGGCCCACGGTGAGACTTTCCTGACGGAGGCGTAGCAACGATGATGCGGATGAGGTCTTCCGTCCGGGTTCGTCGAAGACTTTCCGGAAAGCCGTGAGAAAAGCAGGCAAGTTGGACACCAGGGGGTCTCCTCTCTCCCATAGAGGATTTAGCCAGGCCAGGGCCTCCCCGGTGAGATGGGACATGATGAATGCAATTTTGGCTCGGTCGGAGTTAAACTGGTGGGACAATAGTTCAAAGTGCAGGGTGCACTGATTTATGAAGCCCCGAGCCTGGGCTGAGTCGCCTCCGAAGCGAGGAGGTGCAGAAAGCCGAGGTCCGGGGTAGGATATCATGGTGTTAGTGGACAGCGGAGCTGCCGGATTGCGAGACATGGCACTGGCGGAGGTTGTTGGTGGAACAGTCAGAGTGTCCAGGCGAGTATTGACATTCCGCAGGTGACCCAGGATGGACTCCTGTTGGGACCTTTGACGGGACAGTTCATGACACAGGTCCGAGAGCGAGGGAGCTTGGGTGCCACCGGGTTCCATGGCCCGAGCAAACTGTAACGGGTCTGGGAGGCGGAACCTCTGGGCTACTATACAAGGGAGCGGTCCTTGTAAGGGAGCGGGTGGCGACCAGGCAGGCAGTCACAGCAGGTGACCGGGACAGTCTCTGGGTGTACGGGCAGGAGGTCACGGCAAGTGATCAGGGCAGTCTCTGGAAGAACGGGCTGGAGGTCACGGCAAGTGACCGGGGCAGTCTCTGGAAGAACGGGCTGGAGGTCACGGCAAGTGACCGGGGCAGTCTCTAGGTAAAGGGTAGGTACGACCTGTGATGGCTGAACCTCCAGGTAGGCTAGCAAGGCAGATGGAGGATGTGTGCTCCCAGGTGAGCAAGCGAGAGTCTCTGGAATAGCAGGTGGTCACAGCACGTGACGGCGGAGCCTCCAGGTAGGCAAGCAGGCAGGTAGCGGAGAAGCGCTCCCAGGTGAGCGGGCAAGAGTCTGTGGAATAGCTGGTGGTCCCAGCACGTGACAGCGGAACCCCCGGGCTGGCAAGCAGGCAGGTAGCGGAGAAGCGCTCCCAGGTGAGCGGGCAAGAGTCTGGAATAGCTGGTGGTCACAGCACGTGACAGCGGAGCCTCCGGGCAGGCAAGCAGGCAGGTAGCGGAGAAGCGCTCCCAGGTGAGCGGGCAAGCTGGTCCATAGACAGTCTGACCGGAGTTGTAAGGCAGACCGTCGGACCTCAGGCAGGCAGGTAACAGGAAATCAGGCAGGATTAGGACAGCAAGCTGGCAGGAATCTGGCAGGTAACTGGCAGGTAACTGGCAACGGGACCTGAGGGCTGAAGCAGAGTAGAACGGTGCAACAACATTGCTCGGGCACCTCCATTTTGGAGGAGGTGCCTTATATATGGTAAAGTCCTCCGGCCATTGGCCGGGGACTCCTTAGGACGGCGCGCGCGGCCCCTTTAAGAGGGAGGGAGGGCGCGCGCGCACGCCCTAAGCACAGTGGCCGGGAAGGAGCGCGCGCTGCCAGCAGAGCGGGAGAGGGACGCCGGGCACGGAGCAGAGCGGTGAGGGGAACAGCGTCCCTGCCTAGCAGAGGGCAGGGACGCCGGCACTACATAGGAGGAAGGTTTTTGTTACATGTTTGACATTTAAACTCAAAAAATATTTCTGAAACATAAATGAATCATGATAGGATGGAGCCAGGTTACAGATATTGCAAAAGGTGCATTGACCTTTAACTTATGTCTATATTTAGTTAATGTAGCATTTAAAGATGTTGTCTCGCTCTAAAGGTGGATATGAAACTAGATTTCACATTACAAACTACATAAGTTATTAGATTATTAGATTACTCCCTTGAACCCATTGAGAAAGGTGTACTTACTTTGAAAGACAATGTCTGACTCTTTAATCCTTTTTGAAAGTTGAACTTGTAAAATGAAAAGTTTAACGTCATAATTATGTAGCCATAATGATATAAATTTTCTAAGTAAATACACCTGTCCCATCAGGTCTAAGAGATCTATTTTAACAATAATATTTGCAGTATGTAGTGTGAAATCTGGTGACTGATCCTCTTGACCACATTACATGTCCATTTGGTTCAATAAGGTTAGATTTTTGGGGCTTTTCTGTGCATGATTTTCAACCTTCAAGTATATAGATGCTTATATAGGAAGCCTGCTCTATCATGTTACATGGCTCATGTTCTGCTATGCCCTCATCTATATTGAAGTCTGCTGACACATAGTGAAGTTTAATATTAGAGATGGGACCTTCCCGATGTTCACCTTCTCGCGGTGGGATGGCTTTTATGCTTTTTTGATCAAATCAATGTCAACTACCCTATGTTTTTTACACGTACTACTACTATTTATTTACTTACTACAAGGGTATATGCTCATTTTGTTTTTATATTTTATTTTGTCTTTTTAGATGGCCGCAGTGTGAATGTGCACCTACACGTTGCACTTTACCAACATATGCTCTGGCTCATTTCTTTGGTTTTGCTATAGTTCATATACTTTGCAACTAGGGCAATTAGAGCCATTTTTTGGGTTGACAACCTATATTTGCTTTGTCTTGGATTTGTAGAATAATCTAGCAGTAGATGCTGTTTTCAGCAGGATGCTTCTATAAATACTGTACAGTCTGACTTTCCATTAGAGCTCAGTTTCAAAGGCTTGTGAAATAGACTTGATTTCCGCAAATGGTAAACAAATTGGCAGAAAATAAATTGAGTACGTATAGCCACTATGTAATAATTGAGGCACTCATGCTGTCAATGGAGATCTGTTTCAGTGTTCCATAATGACATGGCTTTGCTTTATACAGCATTATATTTTAGAACATTAGCTTTAATGATCAGTCATCTGAGGGTTACTTTACACAGTATAATTTCAGATGCTATGTAGTTCTATAGATTAAAGGGGGTTGCCTTAAGACTTCATGCTTGCCGGGGTCAAGGCACTGCTGAATGATTTTGTTTAGACCAGCGGCATTGTTGAATCACTGGCCTGAGTTGTGCTCTCTCCCATGTGGCAAGCAGGGGCAGCTTTGCCTTTACAGCATTGGAGAAGTGCAGGGGCACTGGTGCTTGACTGATCCAGTGGACCAGCCAGCTTCAGAGTGACTAGCCCAGGGGATGGGGATGACTCGGTACCCGGGCCTTTGCCTGGCCTTTGGGGATGTCGCGGTGGTCGGCTCCCGGGCCCGTACCCTGGGGTTAGCTTTAAAAAAGGGGATTGTTTGTTAATTTTATGAAAGTTCGTGACGCCACCTGTGGTATCTGGTGAGAAGCACCAGCGCTGCGGCAGTCCACTGAGGCCAGTGATAAGGCAGCTCGATGGTATAGCTCCCCACAGGTGGAGCTAGGCCTCAGGGCAGCGTACGGAGAAGAGGATGCAGGACAGGCGAGACCCAGCCAGGTCAGAGCAAGAACGGGGACGGACACGGTAGTCACTTCAGTACCTTTTACTGGTGGTAATTCAGGCACTTCCCGGAGCACTGTAGCGTGAAGGGTGCATATCAGGATCCTCCCCAATGAGCGGGTGTAGGGCCTCCTGTTTCTTGCCTCTGCGTAGTAAGTTTCTGACCTGCATGGAGCTAGACCTAACTTTGTCTCTGTCCTGCACCGGCTGACGTTGTGGTAGGGCCTTTCCTTGGAGTGCACACTCCCAGCTTCGGGGCCTATGTGTCTCCTGGCTCTGTTACGTATCAGCTCTCTGGTGAACCTGGGACCTGTAGTTCTCCAGGGATTCCGGTTATGCCTTACTGGGTCGTAGAGATCCCTGTAAGCTCTGACCCGGTGTCGGGTAAATTCTTCGGGGTGAGCTGGTTATGCTCCTTTGCCCCCCATGTACTAACTCTCCACTCGCTTTCGGCCTACTCAGGTCCTCACTAGGCTATACACACTAACGGCAGCTTGCCGCGCTTCACCGATCTTATGGCGTCGGCACACCTTAAGCTCACTATTCTGAGCTGCTTGAGTCTAGCTTGGCCTACCTCTGCAGACAGACTTCTGCAGGAACCAAACTGAGAGCTCTGTCCCTCTCTGACTGTGAGCAGGAACTCTGTTCTAGCTAGACTGAACTGCCTGGCTCCACCTTCCCTATTTATATCCCTTTTTTTGTGCTTTTTTAGAGCATGTTCTTTCAAAATGTCACACTTTATTCTTCATCTATGCAAAAAATAAAATTAGACAGATTTTGTATTAGAGTAGGGAAATGGAGTACAAAAGCACAAAAAAAGTGACACTTTCGAAAAGCCGCCAAAAAGATGAATTAGACTAAAGCATCTGGATAAGCTAGAACCATGCCTGTAAAAAAACAAACAAAAAAAAATTCCCAGACAAAACCAAGTAAAGTCAACTTAAATAATGAATAAGGTGCAAACAGTCACTATTAGGGCATGATGTCACGACCATATTTTCGGTCTGAGTGCTGTTCCTTGAAAAAAACTGACCATACTCTTTCTAATGTTATTCAATGGGGCAGTGAAGATAAGAGTGTTTTTCACTGACTGGGTGAAAAAAATCGCAGCATGCAATTGTTTCTAAATCGGATGAAACTCAACCATTTAAGTCTATGGGTGCGCAAAAAAATTTGGACACCGCAGTATAGCATCTGATTTTTACGGATACATTGCCATTCTGTAACATAGGAAACCGGAAATGGTCTTGTACATGATTAATAGCTGCAGCTTTAAAAACCGGATTGCTTACGGATGACAGGTAAGAAAATAATCGTCCCACGTTTCTGTATGAATTCTGAACGATTTTTTATACGCTCGTGTGAACCTGGATAAATAAAAACCACAAAAAACAATTGTGGAATTGGACTTTTTTTGCAATTTCATTGCACTTGGAATTTTTTTCCTTTGTTCCAGTACACTATATGGTAAAATCAATGGTACAATGGTACATCATTAAAAAGTACAACTTGTCCCTCAAAAAACAAGCCCTCATACAGTTATAATGACGTCTTCCCTGTGAACGGCGGTCAAGTAGGCATTTTAACGCCGAATCCTTGCAGATCACAGTGCCTGCATCGGGGGATTCACAAGTCTGCAGTCACACAAAGTGACTGCAGAATTTTAATTTTAGACTGGACAACCCCTTTAACCTCTTCACCACCTTGTGATTTTCCATTTTTGCTCTTTGTTTTTTTCCTCTCCTTCTTCCCAGAACCCTAACTTTTTTTTTTTTTTCTGTCAATATGGCCATATGTATTCTATACGTGGTGAAATTAGATTGCCCATTTTACTCTAAGTGAGAAAATGGTTTAAAATAAGATGACATTACTTTAATTAGATAAAGCTCAGTGTGGAATATAAGAGTCTAGTGACCAGGAAGAAGAACAGTTTAATGTGATAAATGCTAACATTATCCAGCCATCCAAATAACATTGCAGTAAAGCGTATGACCACAAGGTGGCACTGGCAATATATGCTGTGGAAGCCTTGCTGCTGATTTGAAGATGTAAAGTGTAAAAAAGCAGATTTGGTTTCAGGAAATATCAGTGTTCCTGAGTGTTAGGAGAAAAACAAAAAAGTTCTGTGGCAGCAGAAGGATCAACTCCCAACTGGTGACACCTCTTGTAGATAACTAGACCTGCCAAACATTGTTACACTTGATGCTCATGAAATCTACTGCAGCTCTAGTTTAATTACGGTGATGTGTGCGAATTGCTGCTAAAGGTAAAAATATAATTGTGTTCAATGACATACAGTGATTTCATTATCAAAACGTGACAGAACGTATTAGATTCCAGGTCTTTAGATACAGTACCTTACAGGGAGCCTGTCAGCCTAAACTGACAGTATAAATAATCCATCCACATATCCTTGGAGGGGATAGTATGGCCCCTATAAAAAAGCCAAGAGGCTCAGTGCACGACTCTGCCCGCTGGTTGTATATGCACCTCCTCCCTCAAACATGATTGACAGCTTTTAGGCTCGTACTCCTCTGCATGAAAAACGGACTAGTGCAATCCGATAAAAAAAATCGGATTGCACTCTGACTAATGATATTCTTTGATTCCCTGCTCATATGCAATTTTTTTCTCCGCTCAGATCGGACTGAGAAAAAAATCGCAGCATGCTGTGAGTGGCCGTGTCTATTGGGCGAGACTCGCCAAAGCAAGTGAATGGTTGCGAGAAAAAAATCGCATGGCACACGGACCATGCGTGTGCCGTCCAATTTTTACGCACCCGTCTCCTTGAGGACCCAACATTTCATCAGCCGAGTACAGTAAAATCACATCGTGACCCGACATTTATAGAATAAAGAGAATGGATAAATATTCGTAGAATACACAGAAAGATGTCAGGTAGATATACAGTGGAGAAAATAAGTATTTGATACACTGCCGATTTGTCAAGTTTTCCCACCTACAAAGAAGGGAGAGGTCTGTAAATGTTATAGTAGGTACACTTCAACTGTGAGAGACAGAATCTTAAACCGAAATCCAGAAAACCACATTGTATGATTCATACATAATTAATTTGCATTTTATTGCATGAAATAAGTATTTAATACAATAGAAAAACATAACTTAATACTTGGTACAGAAACATTTGTTTGCAATTACAGAGGTCAGATGTTTCCTGTAGTTCTTGACCAAGTTTTCACACACTGCTCCATACAGATCTTTTCCAGATCTTTCAGATTTCGGGGCAGTCCCTGGGCAACATTGAGTTTCAGTTCCATCCAAAGATTTTCTAATGGGCTCTGGTCTGGAGACTCGCTAGGCCACTCTAGGACCTTGAAATGCTTTTTATGGAGCCACTCGTAAGTTGCCCTGGCTGTGTGTTTTAGTCATTGTCATGCTGGAAGACCCAGCCATGACCCATCTTCAATGCTCTTACTGAGGGAAGGAGATTGTTGGCCAAAATCTCACGATGCATGACCCCATCAATCCTCCCTTCAATATGGTGCAGTCATCCTCTCCCTATTGCAGAAAAACATCCCTAAAGTATGATGTTTCCTCCACCATGCTTCATGGTTGGGACGGTGTTCTTGGGGTTGTACTCATTCTTCTTCTTCCTCCAAGCACAGTGTATGGAGTTGATACCAAAAAGTTCTATTTTGGTCTCATCTAACCACATGACCTTCTCCCATGCCTCCTCTGGATCATCCAGATGGTAATTAGCGATCTTCAAACGGGCCTGGACATGTTCTGGTGTGAGCAGCAGACCTTGCATGCCCTGCAGGATTTTAATCCATGATAGAGTAGTGTGCTACTAATGGTAATGTTTGAGACTGTGGTCCCAGCTCTCTTTAGGTCATTGACCAGGTCCTCCCTTGTAGTTCTGGGCTGATTCCTTACCTCTCTTGGAATTATCCTTACCCTACGAGGCGAGATCTTGCTTGGAGCTCCAGACCGAGGAAGATTGACAGTCATATTGTGTCTCTTCCATTTTCTAATAACAATTGTTGCCTTCTCACTGAGCTGCTTGCCTGTCCTGTAGCCTATCCCAGCCTTGTGCAGGTCTACAATTTTGTCTTTGGTGTCCTTAGACTTCTCTTTGGTTTTAGCCATGGTGGAGAGGTTGGAGCGTGATTGATTGTGTGGACAGGTGTCTTTTATAAAGGTAACGAGTTCAAACAGGTGCAATTAATACAGGTAATGAGTGCAGAGTAAGAGGACTTCTTAAAAAACAACTAACAGATCTCTGAGAGCCAGAATTCTTGCTGGTTGGTAGATGATCAAATACTTATTTCATGCAATAAAATGCAATTTAATTATGTAAAAAGCATACAATGTGATTTTCTGTTTTTTTTTTTTTTTTAGATTCTGCTTCTCACAGTTGAAGTGTACTTGCGATAAAAATTACAGACCTCTTCATTCTTTGTAGGTGGGAAAACTTGCAATATTGTCAGTGTAAATACTTATTTTCCTCACTGTATAATTAGTGTCGTGCATGTGTAGCGTAATGTTCATGTATTTAGCGAATAATTCATGAAATTAACCCCTTCACCACCTTGGGTTTTTCCATTTTTGTGTTTTCATTTTTTGCTCCCCTTCTTCCCAGAGCCGTAACTTTTTCATTTTTTCGTAAATATGGCCATGTGAGAGCTTGTTTTTTGCGGGACGAGTTTTAATTTTTACCAACACCATTGATTTTACAATATAGTGTACAGGAAAATGGTAAAAAAATTTCAAGTGCGGTGAAATTGCAAAAAAGTGCAATTCCACAATTGTTTTTTGTTTTACAATCTTAACTAAATGCAAAAACTGACTTGCCATTATGATTCTCCATGTCATTACGAGTTTTTAGTTACCAAACATGTATAGGTTCTGTTTTATTTATGTTGTGAAAAAAATCCAAAGTTTGTAAAAAAAAAAAAAAATATATATATATATATATATATATATATATATATATATATATATATATATATATATATATATATAAAATGGCACCATTTTCCAAGAGTTGTAGCGACTCCATTTTTTGGGATCTGGGGCCTTATTTTTCCGCGCCGAGCGGATGTTTTTATTGATACAATTTTGGGATAGATACGATGTTTTGATCACCCGTTATTGCATTTTATTGCTATGTTGCAGCAACCCAAAAAATGTAATTCTGGAGTATTGATTTTTTTTCTGGTTACGCCATTTACCAATCAGATTAATTATTTTTATATTTTGATTGATCGGGCGCTTTTGTATGCAGCAATACCAAATATGTGTATTTTTTTTTGATTGTTTTATTTTGAATAAGTGATTTGAACTTTTATTTTTTATATTTTTAAAACCTTTTTATTTTTACTGCTTACTTTTTTCAATAGTCTCCATAGGAGACTTGAAGCTGCGATCTTCTGATCACTTGTGTTACACATAGCAAGGCTTCAACCCTGCTATGTGTAATAAAAGTTCTCATTTGCTATGAGCGCCGACCACTGGGCAGCGCTTACAGCAGTTCGGCAATGGCAACCACAGGGGTCTCCTGCAGACCGTGGGTTGTCATGCCAACCCATCGGCGCCACACGATCATGTGACAGGGGTGCCGATGGACGCACTTCCAGCACTATCATGTTAAACGCCTCTGTCAGAGATTAACAACGGCATTTAACATGTTAACAGCCACGGGTAGAACGCGATTCCACCCGCCGGTGTTAGGGGCACATGTCAGCTGATGAAATCATGGTTGATGCTGAGTTTGTGAGAACTCATGGTCTTGCTTGCTGTACTTTAGCTAAGCCCATTCCCATCTTTGCCATCAACTCAGCGCCACTAGCACAGAAAGCTCTAACTCAGATTGTACATAATGTAAGACTGAGGGTGGGGTCAGTTCATTGTGAGATAATCCCTAGATATGTCCTGGACAGTCTTCCCACTCCAATTACACTGGGTCTACCCAGGTTGGTGAAACATAATCCGTTGGTGGATTGGCAATCCAGAGAGATTGAGTGGGGAGATTACTGCCATGAGAACTGTTTAAACTTTTCCCTTTCTACAGTCTCTACAGAGACTTTACCTGCGTTTTCGTCTGTTTGTTTTCTGAGAGGGGGTGTCAGGATTTGCCTCCTCATTGTGCATATGACTGTCCTATTAACCTGACCCCCGGAGCTAAACTACCAAAGTCCAGACTGTACAATCTTTCTGGACCTGAGAGACAAGCCATGAAAGATTTCATTGCGGAAAGTCTGGAGAAGGGACATATCTGACCCTAATCTTCGCCTGTGGCAGAAGGGTTCTTCTTCGTGAAGAAAAAAGATGGCGGTCTACGTCCCTGTTCAGATTTCCGGGAATTAAATCAAATTACCATCCAAGATCCATACCCTCTTCCTCTGATTTGGATGGATCTGGAGAAGATCCGTGCTGTCCTTGATTGGGACCGTTCCAAGAACCTAAAGGCTCTACAGCATTTTCTGGGCTTTACTAATTTTTACTGGAAATTTATCAAAAATTATTCGGCAATTGTGAAACCCCTCACTGACATGACAAGGAAGGAATCTGATCTTTCTAAATGGTCGGATGCCGCCCTGCAGGCTTTTTCCTCCCTAAAGAGCTGGTTTACCACTGCACCTATACTCGGTCAACCCGATGTTTCCCAATCCTTTATTGTGGAAGTTGATGCGTCGGAGGTGGGGATTGGGGCTGTGTTGTCTCCGGGTCCATCCCCTGGTAAATAGCGTCCATGCGCTTTCTTTACTAAGAAATTATCTTTGGCTGAGAGAAATTATGACGTGAGTAATAGGGAACTTTTGGAGATTAAATTGGCGTTCGAAGAATGGAAACATTGGTTGGAGGGGGCTGTCCATCCTATTACTGTTATCACAGACCATAAGAACCTGTCATATCTCCAATTGGCTAAACGTCTCAACGCTAGGCAAGCTAGATGGTCCCTGTTTTTTACTAGGTTCAATTTTGTTGTCACTTTCCGTCCAGGGGTAAAAACGTCAAGGCTGATGCTTTGTCCCAGAGCTTCCCTGCTGGTGGTGACCATGAGAACTTTGCCCCGATTTTGCAGAAGGGGGTAGTCATTTCGGCATTGTACCCTGAACAGGAGGGCGAGGTGTTGGAGGCTCAGGGGGATGCCCCTGCTTCCTGCCCTTCAAGAAGGTTATTTGTACCATCTAATCTGCATCGCAATGTAATTAGGGAACATCACAACTCTGTGCTTGCTGGTCATCCAGGTGGTAAAGCAACTGCGGACCTCCTTTCTCGTCATTTTTGGTGGCCGGGGTTGCATTGTAATTGAACATGTGTCTGCTTGTAGTATTTGCGCTCGTTCTAAAGTATCGCATACCCGTCCGTCTTGTACTCTTCTTCCACTACGTATTCCTAGCAGGCCATGAACACTTGTCCATGGATTTTATTACTGACCTACCGGTATCTGCTGGCAAAACTGTGGTTTTGGTGGTTGTAGATAGGTTTCGTAAAACGATTCACTTCGTCGCAATACCGGCACTTCCGAATGCCAAAACTCTTGCTCAGGTTTTTATAAGTGAGATCGTGAAGCTTCATGGGGTTCCCTCCGATGTGGTGTCAAATCGAGGACCCAGTTTATTTCCAAGTTCTGGAAAGCGTTCTGTTCTCGATTGGGGGTGCAACTGTCCTTTTCCTCTGTCTTCCATCTTTAGTCGAATGGGCAGACTGAACGCATTAACCATAATCTGGAGACTTACCTCAGGTATTTTGTCTCCGAAAACCGGGAGGATTGAGCATCTTACTTACCACTGGCAGAATTTGCTATTAATAATCATCGCCAAGAATCTACCGGCAGGTCACCATTCTTTAGTGCATACGGTTTCCATTCACAATTTGATACTTTTAGTGGGGGAGGAGCTTCGGGAGTTACTTAGGAGGGACGTTTTGCTTCATCGCTCTCCTCTGTGTGGCGGGGGGTTCTAAGCAATTTGAAGATCATGGGAGACTGGTACAAATGTATGGTTGACAGATCTGGACCTGGTGAGCATTTCCTGAGTGTGAATGACTTTGTGTGGTTGTCTACCAGGAATATCAAGTTGAAGTTTCCTTTCTGGAAGCTGGGACCTAGATTTATTGGTCCCTATAAAATAACCACCGTCATTAACCCAGCAGTGTTTCGTCTTGAGCTACCTCAAGCCCTTAAGATCCGCAATGTCTTTCACAGGTATCTGCTCAAGAAATATTTAGAACCTCTTGAGTCCTCTCCCCTACCGCCACCCCAATCATGGTTGATGGTAATTTAGAGTTTCAGATTTCGAGGATTGCAGATTCTCATCTCCAGCATTGTTCCCTACAGCACTTGGTGCACTGGAAGGGTTATGGTCCAGAGGAAAGGATGTGGTTTTCAGCATCAGAGGTGAATGCCCCCAGGTTGGTTCATGCATTTCACACCTCTTATCCTGAAAAACTTGGTCGTGAGTGTCTGAAGGCCACTCATAGAAGGGGGGGTACTGACACGGGTGTATCAGGTGTAATAGACAGTCGCTCTGGATCTAGCTGTAGAAGGTCACTGCACTTGGCATTGCAGACATTTTCTTAATCCTTCTTCCTTTGAGACCCAGCGGCGACCACCCTTCTGCTTATAATTGACACACCCTTGCATGGGAGTTAAAAATCCTCCATTTGCTCCAGGCAATCGCCGGTGATACTTCTATGTACAGGCTTGGAGCACTAGCAGTCAGCGAATGTCTTCTCTGGTGCCCTTGAAGGAAAGTTGGCATTTCTCTTCTGGTGTCTGCTCAAGCTAAGTCAATCCCCTTTGTTTTTCTACCTTGTTGTCTTTAGTTTCTAATGGGGCCTGACCAGTGGTCATCCCTCCCCCTCCCTAGGGCCAAGCTCTAGGGTCATCCAGGGTTTAGGGTCCTGCTCGGCGATAGGTGTGGAACCTATATAGGGAAGGTAGGGTAGGCAGGGTGATATTAGATCTGCTTAGGGGTCTCCACTCCCCCTTTCCCTAGTGTTTGGGCTCCCCCCCCCTCTTCCCTTCGTGTTGCACTTAGTCTTTTCCACAACTTGCGTGACACATCATCCCCAATCCTGGTATGCATGGCCTCCTCATCCCCAATCCTGGTATGCATGGCCTCCTCATCCCCAATCCTGGTATGCATGGCTCCATCATCCCCAATCCTGGTATGCATGGCCCCATCATTCCCAATCCTGGTATGCATGGCCCCATCATTCCCAATCCTGGTATGCATGGCCCCATCATTCCCAATCCTGGTATGCATGGCCCCATCATTCCCAATCCTGGTATGCATGGCCCCATCATTCCCAATCCTGGTATGCATGGCCCCACCATTCCCAATCCTGGTATGCATGACCCCATCATTCCCAATCCTGGTATGCATGGCCCCTCTTCCCCAATCCTGGTATGCATGGCCCCTTAACCCCAATCCTAGTATTTATGGCCCCCTTTATCTCCAATACTGGTATGCATGGCCTCTTTATCCCCAATCCTGGTATGCATGGCCCTCCTATCACAGCACACATGAAAAAAATAAACACTCCTACTCACCTTCCTTCCCTCTGCTCCAGCGCTGCATCCTGTTCTGCCTGCAGCTCACCTCAGCATCTGAGAAGTGCATGATGTTACTGCCATGCGCCCTCAGATGCCGAGGTGAGCTGCGAAGATATTCACGCCTCTCCACGCCATGACTATAGGCATGGAGAGGACTGAATAGTCATTTTCTTTAATAGCGCACATCAGCATCACTATCCTCTTTGCCCGCTACTAAAGAGAATGAATATTCACTCTTCTCTACTCCCATGGGTGTGGAGAAGAGTGAATATTAATCTTCTGTAGCAGTGGGCACACGTGGTAACTGCAGCAGCCACCTACTGCCGAACTCCCCCTGCCAGTATATAATAAATATATATATATACCGGAGTCTAAGCCAAGGGGGCTTTTTCAGCATATAAAATGTGCTGAAAAAGTCGGCTTATACTAGAGTATATACGGAATATATCTAACTCTATCGACAAGCCTACAACCTGCAGTAACCACCGCTCCAACACATCGCTGCACGACCAGCTCTACCCTCACCTACTGTATCCTCACCCATCCCTTGTAGATTGTGAGCCCTCACGGGCAGGGTCCTCTCTCCTCCTGCACCAGTCACTGACTCGTTTTGTTCAAGATTATTGTAAGTGTTTTTGCTATGTATACCTCTTTTTCACAAGCAAAACGCCATGGAATAAATGGCGCTATAATAATTAATAATAATTTCTCACAAAATTTCTATCTTATTTATCTATTTATCTATTTCTATCTATCTATTGAAGAATATTTCCTTTGAAAACTATCTTTAAATGACATAGAGAATTACTGTATGTAAAAGCTAATGTTAAAATCGCATTGCATATGGAATTGCAAACACATGTCATTTGGATGTCATCCGGATGCTAAGTAAGAAAAATCGCATTGTACTCGCATGACACTCGTCCGACTTTTCAGGATCAACATAGGACTGATTTAATTAATGCTGATGGTTTATGAGCCCTTAGGGGGCTATGTGGGCTTTCATATGTCTTGCACTGAGAAGAGGTTTCTGTTGGGCCACTCTGCCATAAAGGCCCGACTAGTGGAGAGCTGCAGTGATAGTTGACTTTGTGGAACTTTCTCCCTTCTCCCTACTGCATCTCTGGAGCTCAGCCACAGTGATCTTGGGGTTCTTCTTTACCTCTCTCACCAAGGCTCTTCTCCCATGATTGCTCAGTTTGGCTGGACGGCCAGGTCAAGGAAGACTTCAGGTGGTCCCAAACTTCTTCAATTTAAGGATTATGGAGGCCACTGTGCTCTTAGGAACATTGAGTAATGCAGAAATTCTTTTGCAACCTTGGCCAGATCTTTGCCTTGCCACAATTCTGTCTCTGAGCTCTTTGGGCAGTTCCTTTGAGCTCATGATTCTCATTTGGTCTCACATGCACTGTAAGCTGTGAGGTCTTGTATAGACAGGTGTGTGCCTTTCCAAATCAAGTCCTATCAGTTTAATTAAACACAGCTGGACTCCAATGAAGGAGTAGAACCATCTCAAGGAGGATCGCAAGGAAATTGACAGCATGTGACTTGACTTAAATATGAGTGTCTGAGCAAAGGGTCTGAATACTTCTGATCATGTTATATTTCAGTTTTTTTTCTATAAATATGCAAAAAGTTCTACATTTGTTTTTTTTTCAGTCAAGATGGGGTGCAGAGTGTACGTTAATGAGAAAAAAAAATGAACTTTTTAGAATTTACCAAATGGCTGCAATGAAACAAAGAGTGAAAAATTTAAAGGGGTCTGAATACTTTCCGTACCCACTGTACATACCCAAGTGAGACGAACAGTATGCACCAACTTTGGGAACATGTAGAAGAGACCTGGGATCAGATTTTGGTAGAGACATGCTTGAATCTGATCGAAAACATGCCCAGAAGGATTCAGGCAGTGTTGAAAGCAAAAGGTGGATTTATAAAATTTAGATTTTTAGGAGCAAAACAGTAACAATGTAGTGCCATGACAATAATCTGCATAACTAATCATAAGCAAAATAGTTGCAAGTCAAATTTATGTATTAAATAGCCAAGATGATTGTTTATAAAATGATGATAGTCTCACGTTTGAAGAAGCAATTGATGGTGTATTATGGAGCCTGAAAGCCAAAAGTTCTATACATTGCTATCCTGATGCTCATCAGTGTACAATGTACATACAAAGCCTGGTGTAGGCAAGATTAGATTTCTCAGATCTGCTTCATGCTACCTCTAAAAACTCTGTGTCAAAACTTCTGCACCCAGTAAACTAAATGATACATCGCTGGAATCAGGATCTCTTTTTCCCACATTATTCTGCTCTCAGATGAGATGGCAAAAACCTGATGAGATATTCACAGTACATTTATAGATAATGACTTACAGCTGACATTCTTTCTGATGGAGTCTTCATGTTTCCCGTCTTTTCGATCTGGCCCAGACTGACATGGCAATTTCTTCCAGCCAGGACTGGGTTGCAGACACTCATGACGTCTCACATTTACAGCACTGTCCCCTTCTATTCTCAACCCGCACAAACTACTCATTCTACTGTTACCACAATGACAAGCCCGCAGCTGCCATATTTGTCCATACTAGTAGACCTGTTCTGTGGCATGGTAACAATACTCTTTTTAATGCCCCACATGATAATGCCCATCATTGTGCCCCATACATAGTAAAATGTCCGCTTTGTTCCCTCTAGATTGTAAAATTGCTCCCTGGAAAATACTAATGCCCTCTGTGAGTGGCCTAAAAAGTAACAGTGCTCACATTTTACCCTCTAAACAGTAATAACGCCCCTTTGATCATTACAATACACGGAATGTCACTATAATATAGCAATGCCTCTCAAGTGTCCACTTAACATTTAATTTTATCCGGAGTGTCCTTAAAAAGTAATAATGTCCACCCACAGTGTGTGATTCTCCCACAGCCCCCCACACACAGTATGATGTCCCCCACAATTCCTCCACACACAGTATCATGGCCCCCACAGCTCCCCACACACATTATGATGGACCTTACATCTCCGCCGCAATCAGTATGGTGGCCCCACAGTAGTCTTTACCACACGCAGTACGATACCCTCACATCTCCCTATAAGTACTGAGTAAAAAAAAAATATATAATTTGTATTCCTGATACCATACCTTGTAGATTCCGCTCTGTTAGTATTGTGGCACAGGCAGACCGACGTGGTGATGACATCATGCCGCTTATGCCATGACTCTGACGTCCTGTGTTTGCTTCTACCATTCTGTGGGTCCCAGGTGTAAAACAACCTACAGACTATAGAACAGAGAGAGATAGGGTAAGGAGACCATGACTCCCTGCTCTAACGCAGAGTTAAATTTTATCAGCATGCTGTGCACACTGATAGTTAAAGAAGTTGTCCACTACTTGGACAACTCCTTGTCATACCCCACGCTTGGCCCCGATAACATAAAAAAAGCTTATACTCACCTCCCATGCCAGCGCCATTTCAGTGGTGTCCGCCCTCGCGGTCCCTGGGCTCTCATGCGGTTGTTGTGACACGTAAGCCAGGCGCCCAATCAGCCGTCACATAAGTCGCCTTTGGACTAATTGAACATGAAAAGGAAGCCAGAGATCAGCTGCAGCCCGGACTTCCTCTTCATGTTCAATCTAACAGAAGGCGGAGATAGTGACGCCAGCGCTGATTGGGTGCCCGGCTCACGTGTCACAACAACAGCATGGGGGCCCCAGGACCACGAGTGCCAATGTAGCACCCCGAGGACTCGGCTGCTACAGGGGTATTGCACCTCGAACCAGAGGTGTGGTATTCCACTCCCGGGTAAGGATGGAGTGTGGAACAGAGCTCAGTTAGCTGCATGCACCACATACACCCCATTTCCGGGGGACAGAACAACGGTACTCCCACCAGATAATTGTGCAGGTACGACAGCGTCTGTCCCTGGCTGGAGTGGGGGGGGGAGGAACATCCCAGTGGTGTAGGAGCAGACAGGGGAGGGACTCTGGGCATAGGTAGGAGCCCATTGATTGCATGGTCACCTGGGCTCGGGTGTCAGAGGGAGTATAAAAGGTGGGCACCATCTTGGATCAGGGTCTGTTCAGAGAGGAGCTCAGCCAGAGAGGGCTGACAGGGAGCTGTGGCTCAGTCTGGGCCCAGCTCCAGAGCCAGGCCTGGAGTGGAGGCCTGAAGCTGAGAGAGGGAGAGAGAGAAGGAAGAAGAAGAAGGAACAGAAAGGAGCAGGAATACAAAGAAAGGCCCAGAGACGCAAGCATAGAGGGAACCCTGAGATCCCACAAGAGAACGAAAACGGGTGAAGGGTTGGCAGAACAGGGTACCGGATCCCAAACTGGTGGAGGCCAATTATCCTTAGCCAGGAACCGGAGGTCGTGGTCAAGTCTTGGCACGACCCCTCACCACATCCACCAGGAAGGCACACCACGTATAGGGTCAGGGAAGCCGGGAAAGGTTTCACCACCAGAAGGCCCGAGGGAGCCGGACAAAGGTGGATCCCTGGTGGGGACGGCCAGTAGGAAGGAGGAGAGGGGAGCTCAGGACCACGCTCCGGAACTGCCTGGGAGTTGGCCGAGTCCCGTACCTGGTGGACGCAGCACGGCTCGGGTGGTCACTGCTGGCCAAAGTGACCGGAGCAACAACTGTGAGTAAAGCTTTTGAAACTGCACTACCAGACTCCGTGTTTCGTCGTCGCACCTGCACCACCAGTACTGGGACATCCGCACCATCACTTGCCTCGTCATCTCTACTATAGCTGCCCTGAGGCAATACTCCTCCCGTGGGGAGTCGTTCCATTCTCAGCTGCCCCAACAACACAAGCCTCGACGGTCTGCCCTGCAGCGGCGGTCTTATGACCGTAATCCACGGGTGGCGTAGTCGAACATTCTAACATCTACTGCTAAATACCGCCACTCAGTTTGACTCCCTGGGCACGGACCGGGTCACCGCCACGAGACTACTACCCCTATCTGATCCGGCTCCGGGTAAGCCCCCGTGCGCGCGATGCAGCACGACTCAGGCCCAGGGGCGCGTCAACTTTGGCGTAGTCGGCAGGATTACGTGCCCGCAACCACCGGGTACTGCGTGCCTGAAGAAAAGTTCACATGTACCATAAGAAGAAGTCTCCCGCCAATTCCAGAGGGTCCCCGCCATCGGACGCCATCTCGGGTAATTTCCCGCCGTTTGCCCGCCATCTGCAGCCTTTGCCCGCCATCCACGGAGTTTCCCGCCATAAAGAGACGATTCCCGCCATCTGAGACGATTTCCAGCCCTGGCAGAGCAGACGCCATTATGGGCGTGCCAGAGGGTGGCAAGAGGCCACCTCCCATCGTGGGCCAGGTCCAGGAATGGCGCCAAAAGCAGGGACCGCCCCCACCAGCAGAGACTGTGAGAATGGAAATGTCGATCAGCGTGGGAGGGCTGCCCCTGGAACTGACTGTCACTAAGTTGCCCCGGGACCACCCTCAATGGGGGCGGATAGGGAACAAAACAGAGAAGATGGGTGCGGCCTGGAGGAGTCTGGACAGATCGCACCGGGAGATGGAGGAAGAGTCGAGCAGCACCGACCCTGTGGTCCGGAACCTGTTGCAGGCTGCCACCCCAGAAGGCCTGGTGGAGATCCTGGCACAGCTCCCCAGAGATCGGGGGCGTGCACAGACCGCGCTGGAGGCCTTGGCCCGGAAGATGACCCGAGTGCAGCAAGAAGCACTGGCCGAGTGGAGAAGGGAGATGGTCCAGCAGGCTGGAACCCGCCAGCAGAGGACGCCACCCGCAACGTGGAGTATGTCTGCCCCTGAGGATGGTGCAGGAGGGACGAAGGCCGGAGACGACGCCGCGGAGGGAGCCGCAGGGATGGAAGCAGGTAATGGGGACGTCATCACCCCGTGCCCAGTAGCCGTAAGCCTGCCCCGGCTCCCCGTCGCAGAGCCCGAAGTCCCACCTACCGCGCCCGTCGCTGCACCGCCACTGCTTCCAGCTAGGCCTGAAGCGGCAGGTGTTAGAACCTTGCTGTTAGGTTTTTTTTCCTTTGCTGGTCACATGACCTTGTTGGCCTATTTAATCCTGCTCCGCCCTTCTGGCTTTGCTGGACTTCATTGTATATCTACTTTCTAGCTAGCCTGTGCTCTGTATCTAACTCTGTTAGTTTGCTTGGTCTACGGACCTCTAGGTTCTATCTATTTTGTTTGTTCGTCTGTCTGCTACTATTTCTGTTAGGAGGTGTCCCATATTCCTCCCAGTCCTTAGTACTTGTAGGGATTCCCTCCCCAAATCTATAGGTCTCCGTACAGACTAGATTAGGACTTTAGCAGGTCTGATCGCAGGATCAGGTTCCCTGTTACATCGTAGGGATTCAGCTGAGTCTTATAGTAGGGACAGATCTCCTCTCTTTCCTTAGCTTTGGTAGCAGAACATAACAGTAAGTCCAGCCTGTAAATTCTCTAAGGAAAGATTTTTTTTTGTTCCATCATGGTGTCGGTTCAGGATTTGGCTAAACACCTGCAGGGACTCTCTCTGGAAGTGGCCGAGCTCCGTCAGCACGTGAGTAACTGTCCTGGAGCATATTTCTTGGAGCCTAAGGTATGTTTGCCGGATTTATTTTTTGGTGAACATCGAGAATTTTTTTCATTTAAAAATGCTTGCTTATTGTATTTTCGTTGGAGACCCAAGTCCTCTGGGGATGAATCCCAGCGCGTAGGGTTCATAATGTCACTTTTGCGCAAAGAGCCTCAGGAGTGGGCCTTTTCTTTGCAACCTAGTGATACATGCTTCAGATCAGTGGATAGTTTTTTTTCTGCTTTAGGACTATTATATGATGATCCTGACCGTGTGACATCAGCTGAGACTGAGTTGAGACGTTTAAAACAAGGATCAGGTAATATGGAAAAATATTGTACACATTTTCGTCGTTGGTCCACTCAAACAGGGTGGAACGATTCTGCTCTGAAAAGTCTATTTCTTGCTGGGCTCAGTGAAAAGGTTAAAGACCTGCTAATTGCTTATCCTACACCTGAGGATTTGCAACAGGCTATGCAATTAGCTATACGGGTGGACAGAAGACTGCGTGCTAGGGTTAATGAGAGCAAATCCTCTGCTATGTCAGTTTCTGGTTATGATAATGTGTGTACTAACAGTGGTGAACCGATGGAGATTGGATCGGTGGCACCTCGCTCTCAAGAAAAACACCGTCGTTTTTCAGAAGGCTTGTGTTTCTATTGCGGGAAATCTGGTCATTTGATTAAAGGCTGTGAGCTTCGTATGAAGAAAGAAAAAAAAATGGTCAGTCACGCCCGTATTGCCTGTTTAAATTCCAAGGGTATATTTTTAGCTGCTTCCACGATTGCTCAGGAAAAATTAATGGAATTTCGGGTGTTTGTTGATTGCGGGTCTACACTGAATGTTATTGATGGGGGATTCGTGGAAAAACTCAATTTAAAACCTGAACCTTTATCATCCCCCATTGCTGTGGTTTCTGTGGATGGCTCCCCTTTGAAGAATATTACTCTCAAGGTCAGTGAATTTCCTCTCACTATTAATGGTGTTCACCATGAGAAATTGGATTTGGTAGTGTTGAATAACTTGCCTTCTCCAGTAATATTGGGTTTGCCCTGGTTAAAATTTCACAATCCTGTACTGGATTGGTCTACCAGTGAAATTAAATCCTGGAGCCATAAATGTTATGACAAGTGTTGTAACGGGCGTATTGCAGCTTTGGATAGGGGAGAATTGCCTGTTCCTATTCAGGATTTTTGGAGAGTTTTTTCTGAGAAAGAATCGCAGGTTTTGCCTCCCCATAGAGACTATGATTGTTCTATTGAATTTGTCCCTGGAGCGACTCTTCCTAAAAGTCGTTTATTTAACCTTACTATTCCTGAGAGGAAGGCTTTGGAGGAATACATACAGACAAGTTTGGCCGCCGGTCACATTAGGCCCTCTAAGTCTCCTGTGGCGGTTGGATTTTTTTTTGTAAAAAAAAAGGACGGCGGTTTACGTCCTTGTCTGGATTTTCGTGAGATTAACAAAATTACGGTACGCGATCCTTACCCACTGCCATTGATTCCTGATCTGTTTAACCAGTTATTGGGGGCCAAGTGGTTCTCTAAAATTGACCTTAAGGGGGCATACAATCTGTTGCGCATGAAGGAGGGTGATGAATGGAAGACTGCTTTTAACACTCCTGTGGGTCATTTTGAGAATCTGGTTATGCCTTTTGGTCTTACTAATGCTCCTGCATTTTTTCAGAATCTGATTAATGACATCCTTAGACCTTTGATCGGTAAAAATGTGGTTGTGTATTTGGATGACATTTTGATTTATTCGCCAGATCTGGAGTCTCATTGGCGGAGCGTGCGTGAGGTATTACAGTTATTAATGGACAATTCGCTTTTTGCTAAGCTGGAGAAATGTGAGTTCGCTGTACAGAGAATTAGTTTTTTGGGCTACATTATCTCCAGCAAAGGTTTTGAGATGGATCCGGTTAAGGTTCAGGCTGTGCAGGAATGGCCTAGGCCTATTGGTTTGAAATCAATACAGAGGTTTTTGGGTTTCGCCAATTACTATAGAAAATTCATAAAAATTTTTTCTAGTATTGTCAAACCTCTGACTGATCTCACCAGGAAAGGTGCTGATGCGGTTCAGTGGTCTTCTGAGGCCATTGAAGCTTTTGTGTATCTCAAGGAGAGGTTCACCTCTGCTCCCATCCTTATGCAGCCTGATGTTACTAGGCCGTTTTTGGTTGAGGTTGATGCTTCCTCTGTGGGGGTTGGCGCAGTATTGTCTCAGGATAACGGGGATGGATTACATCCCTGTGCATTTTTTTCAAAAAAATTTTCGGAGACTGAATTGAATTACGATATTGGTAATCGGGAATTATTGGCTATTAAACTCGCATTTGAACACTGGCGCCACTTCTTGGAAGGTGCGGAATTTCCCGTTCAGGTTCTTACGGATCATAAAAATCTGATATATCTTGACGCTGCCAAGCGCCTGAATGCCCGTCAGGCTAGGTGGGCACTGTTTTTCTCGCGGTTTAATTTCTCCGTTACTTACATCCCTGGTACTAAGAATGTTAAGGCGGATGCCTTGTCTCGCAGTTTTTCTCCCATAGTCGGTGCTGAGAAAGAGGAAAACATTTTACAAGAAGGTGTTGTGATAGCTGCTTTAGACTCCGTTTTGGAAGATGAGATTCTTAAAGCTCAGGAGAATGCCCCATCTAACACTCCTCATGGGAGGTTGTTTGTGCCTGGGACCTTTAGGAGAGATTTGTTTGTTGAGTGTCACGAATCTCGGTTGGCAGGTCATCCCGGAATCTCTGAGACCAAGAGACTGGTGGGTCGCAGTTTTTGGTGGCCTGGATGGCAGAAGGAAGTCATTAAGTGGGTGCGCCAATGTACTATATGTGCTAGATCTAAGTCCTCACATACTCCTGCTGCGGGGTTGCTTTGTCCTTTGGAGGTCCCCAGTGCTCCTTGGACACATTTGGCTATGGACTTTATAACTGACCTTCCCCCCTCTGAGGGTTTTACTGTCATCTGGGTGGTCGTGGACCGTTTTAGCAAGATGTGTCACTTGGTTCCCTTCGTCAAACTGCCCTGCGCTAAAACTCTCGCTAAGGCCTTTGTCAAGGAAATTGTCAGACTTCATGGCGTTCCTACTGACATTGTTTCTGATAGGGGTCCTCAGTTCGTGGCTCGTTTTTGGCGTGCCTTTTGTGACAGGTTGGGAATTCATTTGTCGTTTTCGTCCGGATATCATCCTGAATCTAATGGCCAGACAGAAAGGAAAAACCAGGATGTTGAGCAGTTCTTGCGTTGTTTTGTGGCAGACAATCAAGAGGGGTGGTCTGAGTTTCTGCCACTTGCCGAATTTGCTCTGAACAATCATACATCTTCTTCTGCTGGTTGTTCACCTTTTTTTTGTTGTTCTGGGAGACATCCGTCGTTTGGGTCGTTCTCCAAGTTGGGATCTGCCGTGCCTGAGGAGGAGAATTTTTCCGGTGATTTGGAAAGAGTTTGGACGGATGTGCGTGGTAATCTTCAGGAGGCCAACAGAAAATCTAAAGACTACTTTGATAGGAAACGACAGGAGGTTTTGTTCGCTGTTGGTGACATGGTTTGGTTGTCCTCTAGGAATCTGCGGTTGAGGATTCCTTCTAAGAAATTGGGTCCCAAGTTTGTAGGGCCCTTTAAGGTGCTTCAGGTTGTCAACCAATCTGCTGTTAGGTTGGAGGTTCCTACCTCCTGGAGAATTAATCCGGTCTTTCATGTCTCTCTGTTAAAAAAAGCTGTTGTGTCGGATGGTGACGCCTCTGCCTCTGTTCCTCCGGTGGTGGAGGACGGGGAATATGAAATTTCTCGCATCCTTGACTCTAGACGGTATAGAGGTAGTTTGCAGTATCTTGTGGCCTGGAAAGGTTTCGGACCCGAGGATAACTCTTGGGTGAGGTCGGATGATGTTTCCGCGTCCAGACTTATCAGAGCGTTTCACAGGAGATTTCCTGATAAGCCTGGTCCTAGGGGATCCGGAGGATCCTCTTAGAAGGGGGGGTACTGTTAGAACCTTGCTGTTAGGTTTTTTTTCCTTTGCTGGTCACATGACCTTGTTGGCCTATTTAATCCTGCTCCGCCCTTCTGGCTTTGCTGGACTTCATTGTATATCTACTTTCTAGCTAGCCTGTGCTCTGTATCTAACTCTGTTAGTTTGCTTGGTCTACGGACCTCTAGGTTCTATCTATTTTGTTTGTTCGTCTGTCTGCTACTATTTCTGTTAGGAGGTGTCCCATATTCCTCCCAGTCCTTAGTACTTGTAGGGATTCCCTCCCCAAATCTATAGGTCTCCGTACAGACTAGATTAGGACTTTAGCAGGTCTGATCGCAGGATCAGGTTCCCTGTTACATCGTAGGGATTCAGCTGAGTCTTATAGTAGGGACAGATCTCCTCTCTTTCCTTAGCTTTGGTAGCAGAACATAACAGCAGGAGCCGCGGCTACGCCCCCTGTCACATCACGCGCCTCAACCCTGAGCGCGGCGAAGCAGGAAGTACCACCGGCCTGGTCTCAGGGCCGAGTACCCCCGGGCGCCGCCATCTCCACAGCGCCCTCGACCTCCACAGTGCTGCCCCTGGGCGAAGATCTGTTTGCACAACATACCAGCCCGGACGGGCTGCCCTTCGTATGGCCACCGGAGTATGTCAACCCCCGACTCCGGAAGGAACGACCCCTGTGCGAGCCATTGATCACGGCACCGGCACCCGCCAACATTGTCCCGCTCCCGTTGGAGGAGGCACAATTTGCATGGGACCCCACCGGTGAAAACCTCATGGGGTTCACCCAAGAGACCCAGGCGGCCGCAGCCCAGCGTGAGGAATGCTGCCGTCAACAGCTAGAGGTCTTTGGGAGAGAACGGCGAGAGAGGCGGATCCGCGAGGAACAGCTGCAGGTCCAAAGCGCGGAGCAGAAACGCCGGGCCCGACGAAACCCCCGTACGGCCCACAGTCCCCGTGCCACCGGGACCGTAATAAAGTTTCAACTGGAACACGGCTGGGGCTTTATACGAGACCACCGGACCCCCGGCGACTTCTTTGTTACCCGCAGGGATGTCGAGAGCCACCTGCCGGAGGGACACCGAGGTCGTGACCTCTACCCGGGTGATGAGGTCACCTTCACCCGGCATCAGTGTGCCAAAGGACCGTACGCCCTCCACGTACACCGGCTGACTGAGGAGGAGATACGGTATGAGGAAGATCAAGAGGACCCGGACGGGTCTGAAGACTACCCTCAGGAGGAGACAAGGAGAGGACACCGCTACTGAAGGGAAGTAGCATAAACAAAGGAGCTGTATATAGTTTCCCGTCAGGGTACCAGAACTGTTACAAGAACTGTTATGTGAACTGCTGCTAATTGAAGTGTGGTCCCCGTTGGGACTAGTGTGGAGTTATCAAAAGGAACTGTTACCTGTGTGCCCCTATCCCTAATCAGGCTGAGGACTGTGAGCAGCCACTCCCTTATCCCCACTGGCCGAGGACTGAGAGCGGCCACCCTGTAAATAGTTGCGCTTCTTGAAGCGCCCCCTACTGGTTTTATAAGGAACTGTTTTTCTACTACAAGATTAGTGACTGTTGCCCTTTACCTGGTCATAAGTTGCACGGTGACCAGAGATCAAGGACGTGTTGGTCAAGAATGTTTTATATGAAAAAGTTTTATATTATGCTAACAAAGTTAATGGTATTTTATAAGTGTGTGCAGAAAGTCTAATAATGTTTCCGTAATGTTTATACCTGTAACGTTGAAAGAAGAACAGAGTACCTCCCATAAAGGGATGAGTTCATAGTTAATATGTCTTACATGTGAGTGTACACTTTAAAAATTTTTTGTATGTCTTAATTTGCTTTTGCTCTTTTCCAGCCCGAGGACGTGCTGTGATTTACCAGGGGGGAATGTAGCACCCCGAGGACTCGGCTGCTACAGGGGTATTGCACCTCGAACCAGAGGTGTGGTATTCCACTCCCGGGTAAGGATGGAGTGTGGAACAGAGCTCAGTTAGCTGCATGCACCACATACACCCCATTTCCGGGGGACAGAACAACGGTACTCCCACCAGATAATTGTGCAGGTACGACAGCGTCTGTCCCTGGCTGGAGTGGGGGGGGGGAGGAACATCCCAGTGGTGTAGGAGCAGACAGGGGAGGGACTCTGGGCATAGGTAGGAGCCCATTTATTGCATGGTCACCTGGGCTCGGGTGTCAGAGGGAGTATAAAAGGTGGGCACCATCTTGGATCAGGGTCTGTTCAGAGAGGAGCTCAGCCAGAGAGGGCTGACAGGGAGCTGTGGCTCAGTCTGGGCCCAGCTCCAGAGCCAGGCCTGGAGTGGAGGCCTGAAGCTGAGAGAGGGAGAGAGAGAAGGAAGAAGAAGAAGGAACAGAAAGGAGCAGGAATACAAAGAAAGGCCCAGAGACGCAAGCATAGAGGGAACCCTGAGATCCCACAAGAGAACGAAAACGGGTGAAGGGTTGGCAGAACAGGGTACCGGATCCCAAACTGGTGGAGGCCAATTATCCTTAGCCAGGAACCGGAGGTCGTGGTCAAGTCTTGGCACGACCCCTCACCACATCCACCAGGAAGGCACACCACGTATAGGGTCAGGGAAGCCGGGAAAGGTTTCACCACCAGAAGGCCCGAGGGAGCCGGACAAAGGTGGATCCCTGGTGGGGACGGCCAGTAGGAAGGAGGAGAGGGGAGCTCAGGACCACGCTCCGGAACTGCCTGGGAGTTGGCCGAGTCCCGTACCTGGTGGACGCAGCACGGCTCGGGTGGTCACTGCTGGCCAAAGTGACCGGAGCAACAACTGTGAGTAAAGCTTTTGAAACTGCACTACCAGACTCCGTGTTTCGTCGTCGCACCTGCACCACCAGTACTGGGACATCCGCACCATCACTTGCCTCGTCATCTCTACTATAGCTGCCCTGAGGCAATACTCCTCCCGTGGGGAGTCATCCCATCTTCAGCTGCACAAACAACACCAGCCTCAGCGGTCTGCCCTGCAGCGGCGGTTTCATAACCGCAATCCACGGGTGGCGTAGTCGAACATTCTAACATCTACTGCTAAATACTGCCACTCAGTTTGACTCCCTGGGCACGGACCGGGTCACCGCCACGAGACTACTACCCCTATCTGATCCGGCTCCGGGTAAGCCCCCGTGCGCGCGATGCCGCACGACTCAGGCCCAGGGGCGCGTCACCAATACCGCTGGAATGGCGCTGTCATGGGAGGTGAGTATAGGCTTTTTTATTTTACCAGGGCCAAACATTTAGATCAAAAAGGGGTTGTCCTAGTAGTGGACAACACCTTTAATAGTAAGGGTCACTACGGGCAGGCCCCACCATTTGAGTAATTTACGTAATGGGTGACCTCTCTTTAGCTATGCTACTGGAGTGAATATTTTATTATCTGTATATTATTACATTGCTACATTAATGTATTCATACAGAGGTTTAAAGCTCATAGGACCCAAAACAGTACCTCTAGTAGAACCCCACCTTTCCTGTACACATATATTTTATATTTTAATATGATATACACTATAAAATACATTGGATCTTTACTTTCATTGGAGAGCTAAATTGACATGTGCTGTTATTCCCACCCTTCAAATCTTCTCAGCCTTCACCACAGTCTGATGTAAAGCACCACCTCAATGGTTTGCATCTTGTGGGCAGGTTAGAATATCTAAGAACATATTTTGAGACAAGTTGACTTTTTTTTTTTACTTGTGTTAATAAACATTAGCATTTGAGAAACAATACGTCTACATTAGACACATCAAGCCAGTGCCAAAACTTGATTTTAATCATTCAGACCTGGTGACTTTCTGGTTTTTATCTCTTCTGAATCCTATTGTATTTATCCAGTCCCTGTTAATCCAGTCATCATCCTTGATGATGCAGTAACCGATCATCATGTTTCAGTTGTCTTAGATGTTATATTCCACTTGTCTTTAGTTAGCTGATGACAGGATTATGGATAACTAAGGTTCACTGATGGGTGTGAGGAAAAGAGCCTGGCCTGTTTGATCTGATCCCAGAGAAGAGCAACTATAGCAAAAAATAACTGAAAAATGTTATTACTGGCTATAATAGAATTGTGTCAGATCACACATTACATCACCGCTTGCTGAGATTGTAGCTGTATAGCCACAGACAGGTCAGGGTGCCCATGCCACTGTCCACTGCAAAAAGTCACTACAATTGGTGCTTGATCATCAGAACTGGGCCATGGATCAGTGGAAGGAAATCGCCAGGTCTCAAGAATTATGGTACACATTACTTACTTGGGGAAGAGATGCCCCAAGATGCACTTTTGGGAAAATGGCAAGCTGCTAGAGACATTGTGATGTCCAATGCAATGTTCTGCTGGACAACCTTGGTTTATGGCATTAATTTGGATGTTTGTTGCCTTTATTAGCTGGGTAATATACCATACTAATGGTGAAAAAATAAAATTACATGATTGTTTCTTGGGTTTTGTTTCTATGTTGATCATAAAAATTATCTGGTAATATGTTTCTCCATGTCTCCATTTTCTGAAGCCCATCAATATTTTTAGTTTTCCGATGATGGAGCTTGGTGAGGACTCGTTTTTTGCATGACAAATTAAGGTGTTTTTTTTTATATATATTGGAATACAGATGTTTTTTAGGGGGAAATAGCTGAGACCAAAAAAGCAGGGTGAATTATAGGGTGCATTGTTTTAGGGACAGTATCCCCTTACCCCCACCCTCCTTACTTTATGCCCTGTATCTAGTAGTAGATGTATTCCTCTCTTCAAGGATGCATTTTTGCTTGATGCTCTTTTAATTAATATAAATAAAGATTATATTTTATTTCTATTTTTTTTTCTCGCTCATGTAAGACTTTTCATGTTTCCCCTTTTTTACTTAACTTTGTAAGTCTATTCTCAGATAAAGTAGCAAAAACCTGCTGACAGATTCCCTTCAAGAGAATATATTGGTGATTACTTTTTTATTAGCAGTTCTTCTATCAAATTGCTTTCCTATGAGTCTGATTAGTGGATTAAAATGGTGATCAAAATGTGAGAGAGAAACACATCACTCATCAATTAATGCAGTCACTTACTGCTCTCAGTGGTCCTGTATCATATGTATTGGACTCACATCTGGGACCAGTTATTGGCTGCTATTGTCATTTGGAAGCCCTGTAATATCAATATTGGGGTTGTTTTTTTTTTACAGATGAGTAATGCTGTATTTGTATTATTATGCCTTTTTATTACACTTCAAACATCCTTTTGAAGTAGAAAATTGTGATAACCATCTACATTTTTGGATGGGTGAAGTCAGGATTGAACTTCAAAACACGATCACTTCTACATATAACTGTCTGCATTCGCACCAGTACAAAACTCTTTCTGTAAGGCTAAAACGCGATTCAGAGCAGATATTTTATTGTGAAATACACATCAGACTGAATCATTTTAGAATGGTTTTCATCCTCATTTAGAAGTTTGGATGATTATTGTGTTTTTTCCCAGTTTTCATAAGTCTACCTGTGACATGTAGTTAAAGGCAAACTAGGCAATATTCATACTCTATTTGTGTTCCGCAAAATAATGTTATTTCAAGGTAATATTATCCCATGCAATTTAGATCTAATACTCAGATAAAACAGGTACGGACTCTTAACAGTTTAGCAATTTGTTATGAAGTCTTTAAGTGTTGGAGTAATTTTCAACACCTAAAAGCAAAGCAGACATGTTTCCTTTATTTAAAAGGACAGTAAACACCTGTCATAAGTAGTGTTGAGCCACCCCCGTAGTGTTCGGGTTCGGTTCGGTTCGTCGAACACCGGGATGTTCGAGGAACTGTTCGTCGAACTGTTCGTCGAACACCTTAGAACACCGTCGAACACCGTTAAAACCAATGGCAGGCAAACAAAAACACATAGAAACACATAGAAAACACCTGCAAAGGTGTCCAAAAGCTGACAAACTGCTCAGAAGACACTCTCTTTAAAAAAGCCGGCCGGCAAATTCAGCAGCGGCATACACCGGTACCCGACAATTTAGACAAGAAGGAATAGAGCATCACACATAGATTAGATAGATAGAAACATGTCAGTCACACATATAAGAAGCACAGTGACAGTGTTGGTTACTGCACTTGTCATTTAGTGTAAAGGATTTATTAAAAAAAATATTAGTGTTTTCATGCACCGTCTCTTTAAAAAAGCCGGCCGGCAATTCAGCATCTGTACCCGACAATTTAGAACAGAAAGAATAGAGCTTCACACATAGATTAGATAGATAGAAACATGTCAGTCACATATATATGAAGTACAGTGATAGTGTTGCTTACTGTACTTGTCATTTAGTGTAAAGGATTTATTTAAAAAAATAATAGTGTTTTCATGCACTGTCTCTTTAAAAAAGCCGGCCGGCAATTCAGCAGCGGTACCCGACAATTTAGAACAGAAAGATAGAGCATCACACATAGATTAGATAGATAGAAACATGTCAGTCACATATATATGAAGTACAGTGATAGTGTTGGTTACTGTACTTGTCATTTAGTATTAAAATAAAGGATTTATTATTAAAAAAATTGGCGTGGGGTTCCCCTTAATTTTAGGCTCTAGCGGAGGTTAAGCAGACGGCTGGGGCAGATGTTTGAAGCCTGGGAAGGGGGTAATACCCACGGAGCTTCCCAGGCTACTAATATCAGCCCCCAGCTGAATACATAGCCTTTACTAGCTATTAAAATGGGGGACCCCCCCAAAAAAATGACGTGGGGTCCCCCCTAATTTAATAGCTAGCAAAGGCTAGGCAGACAGCTGGGGGCTGATATTAATAGCCCAGGAAGGGAGCCATGAATATTGGCCCCCTCCCAGGCTAGAAACACCAGCCGTCAGCCGCCCCAGAAATGGCGCATTCATAGGATGCGCCAATTCTGGCACTTAGCCTCGCTCTTCCACGCTGCCCTGGTGCGGTGGCAGGGGGTAATAGGGTTGGGGTTGATGTCAGCTTATAATGCCAGCTGACATCAAGCCCAGGTTAGTAATGGAGAGGCGTCTATAAGACACCCCCATTACTAACCCCATAGTCAAAGTTAAAAAAAACACAAACACCCAGAATAAAGTCCTTTAATTGAAATAAAGACACAATCCTTTATTGTTCTAAATTAAACCATACTTACCATCACGCCCATTCCAGCTGAAGCCAACGATCTCCTGCAATAAAAGAAAAATAATAAAGCAACCTCATCCTTACCTTTCCATGGTTCCCACGACAGCTTCAGCTCTGCTACATCGAGATGACAGGCTGGACCGCAGCAGAACGCTGCCATCCAGCCTCTCATCCCGCAGACACTGAGAAGCGCAGGCTTGCTTGCGCTGCTCAGCGTCTCTCTGTGACGACATCCAGATGAGCCGAGTTCATGTCCAATGAACTCGGCTCACCTCATGCACGTCACTGACAGCGTGGGAAAATTCTCACGCTGAAGCGGTGAGTGCAGGAGAATTCTCCCACGCTGTCAGTGACGTGCATAAGGTGAGCTCATGTCCAATGAACTCAGCTCACCTCCTGCACGTCACTGACAGCGTGGGAGAATTCTCCTGCACTCAGCGCTTCAGCGTGAGAATTTTCCCACGCTGTCAGTGACGTGCATGAGGTGAGCCGAGTTCATTGGACATGACCTCGGCTCATCTGGATGCCGTCACAGCGAGACAGTGAGGAGCGCAAGCATGCCTGCGCTTCTCAGTGTCTGCGGGATGACAGACTGGATGGCAGCGTTCTGCTGCGGTCCAGCCAGTCATCTCGATGTAGCAGAGCTGAAGCTGTCGTGGGAACCATGGAAAGGTAAGGATGAGGTTGCTTTATTATTTTTCTTTTATTGCAGGAGATCGTTGGCTTCAGCTGGAATGGGTGTGATGGTAAGTATGGTTTAATTTAGAACAATAAAGAATTGTGTCTTTATTTCAATTAAAGGACTTTATTCTGGGTGTTGTGTTTTTTTTAAATACTTTACTAGAAATTCATGGCGGTCATGTCTAATACTGGCGTGACCCCATGAATTTTGGGCTTGGGGCCAGCTGATAATACCAAGCTGGCCCTAACCCCTTTATTACCCAGTGAGCCACCGCACCAGGGCCCTGGATGAGTTGGGTACAGCGCCAGAAGATGGCGCTTCTATGAACGCGCCATTTTCCGGGGTGGCTGCGGACTGCAATTTGTAGCGGGGGGGGGCCCAGAAAGCTTGGGCCTCCCTGCGCTGCAGATTCCAGCCCCCAGCTACCTAGTTGTACCTGGCTGGACACAAAAATAAGGCGAAGCCCCACGTACTTTTTTTTTAATTATTTCATGAAATTCATGAAATAATTAAGAAAAAAAGGCCTTCCCTATATTGTTGTGTCCGGCCAGGTACAAATAGGCAGCTGGTGGTTGGGGGCAGCCCGTTCCTGCCTGCTGTACCTGGCTGGACACAAATATAGTGCGAAGCCCCACTTCAATTTTTTTTAATTATTTCATGAAATTCATGAAATAATTTAAAAAAAATTGACGTGGGGCTTCGCACTATATTTGTGTCCAGCCAGGTACAGCAGGCAGGAACGGGCTGCCCCCAACCACCAGCTGCCTATTTGTACCTGGCCGGACACAACAATATAGGGAAGCCCTTTTTTTCTTAATTATTTCATGAAATAATTTAAAGAAAATTGACGTGGGGCTTCGCACTATATTTGTGTCCAGCCAGGTACAGCAGGCAGGAACGGGCTGCCCCCAACCACCAGCTGCCTATTTGTACCTGGCCGGACACAACAATATAGGGAAGCCCTTTTTTTCTTAATTATTTCATGAAATAATTTAAAGAAAATTGACGTGGGGCTTCGCCCTGTTTTTGTGTCCAGCCAGGTACAACTAGGCAGCTGGGGGCTGGAATCCGCAGCGCAGGGAGGCCCAAGCTTTCTGGGCCACCCCCGCTGCAAATTGCAGTCCGCAGCCACCCCGGAAAATGGCGCGTTCATAGAAGCGCCATCTTCTGGCGCTGTACCCAACTCATCCAGGGCCCTGATGCGGTGGCTCACTGGGTAATAAAGGGGTTAGGGCCAGCTTGGCATTATCAGCTGGCCCTAAGCCCGAAATTCATGGGGTCACGCCAATATTAGACATGACCACCATGAATTTCTAGTAAAGTATTTAAAAAAAACACAACACCCAGAAAAAAGTCCTTTAATTGAAATAAACACACAATTCTTTATTGTTCTAAATTAAACCATACTTACCATCACGCCCATTCCAGCTGAAGCCAACGATCTCCTGCAATAAAAGAAAAATAATAAAGCAACCTCATCCTTACCTTTCCATGGTTCCCACGACAGCTTCAGCTCTGCTACATCGAGATGACAGGCTGGACCGCAGCAGAACGCTGCCATCCAGCCTGTCATCCCGCAGACACTGAGAAGCGCAGGCTTGCTTGCGCTCCACAGTGTCTCTCTGTGAGGGCATCCAGATGAGCCGAGTTATTGTCCAATGAACTCGGCTCACCTCATGCACGTCACTGACAGCGTGGGAAAATTCTCCTGCACTCAGCGCTTCAGCGTGGGAGAATTCTCACACTGAAGCGCTGAGTGCCGGAGAATTCTCCCACGCTGTCAGTGACGTGCAGGAGGTGAGCTGAGTTCATTGGACATGAGCTCACCTTATGCACGTCACTGACAGCGTGGGAGAATTCTCCTGCACTCACCGCTTCAGCGTGAGAATTTTCCCACGCTGTCAGTGACGTGCATGAGGTGAGCCGAGTTCATTGGACATGAACTCGGCTCATCTGGATGTCGTCACAGAGAGACGCTGAGCAGCGCAAGCAAGCCTGCGCTTCTCAATGTCTGCGGGATGAGAGGCTGGATGGCAGCGTTCTGCTGCGGTCCAGCCTGTCATCTCGATGTAGCAGAGCTGAAGCTGTCGTGGGAACCATGGAAAGGTAAGGATGAGGTTGCTTTATTATTTTTCTTTTATTGCAGGAGATCGTTGGCTTCAGCTGGAATGGGCGTGACGGTAAGTATGGTTTAATTTAGAACAATAAAGGATTGTGTCTTTATTTCAATTAAAGGACTTTATTCTGGGTGTTTGTGTTTTTTTTAACTTTGACTATGGGGTTAGTAATGGGGGTGTCTTATAGACGCCTCTCCATTACTAACCTGGGCTTGATGTCAGCTGGCATTATAAGCTGACATCAACCCCAACCCTATTACCCCCTGCCACCGCACCAGGGCAGCGTGGAAGAGCGAGGCTAAGTGCCAGAATTGGCGCATCCTATGAATGCGCCATTTCTGGGGCGGCTGACGGCTGGTGTTTCTAGCCTGGGAGGGGGCCAATATTCATGGCTCCCTTCCTGGGCTATTAATATCAGCCCCCAGCTGTCTGCCTAGCCTTTGCTAGCTATTAAATTAGGGGGGACCCCACGTCATTTTTTTTGGGGGGTCCCCCATTTTAATAGCTAGTAAAGGCTATGTATTCAGCTGGGGGCTGATATTAGTAGCCTGGGAAGCTCCGTGGGTATTACCCCCTTCCCAGGCTTCAAACATCTGCCCCAGCCGTCTGCTTAACCTCCGCTAGAGCCTAAAATTAAGGGGAACCCCACGCCAATTTTTTTAATAATAAATCCTTTATTTTAATACTAAATGACAAGTACAGTAACCAACACTATCACTGTACTTCATATATATGTGACTGACATGTTTCTATCTATCTAATCTATGTGTGAAGCTCTATTCTGTCTGTTATAAATTGTCGGGTACCGCTGCTGAATTGCCGGCCGGCTTTTTTAAAGAGACGGTGCATGAAAACACTATTATTTTTTTTGATAAATCCTTTACGCTAAATGACAAGTACAGTAAGCAGCACTGTCACTGTACTTCATATATATGTGACTGACATGTTTCTATCTATCTAATCTATGTGTGATTCTCTATTCTTTCTATTCTAAATTGTCGGTACCGCTGCTGAATTGCCGGCCGGCTTTTTTAAAGAGACGGTGCACGAAAACACTATTATTTTTTTTGATAAATCCTTTACGCTAAATGACAAGTACAGTAAGCAGCACTTTCACTGTACTTCGTATATATGTGGCTGACATGTTTATATCTATCTAATCTATGTGTGAAGCTCTATTCTTTCGGTTCTAAATTGTCGGGTACAGGTGTATGCCGCTGCTGAATTGCCGGCTTTTCATGTTTCACTGTTGGCACTGTTCCCATCGATTTGGGCAATCACTGTAATGCCACAACCACCATGGCTGTGGCATTACAGTGAGTGGCAGACAATCCCTGCATGATTGGTGCTCTAAATAGCACCAGACATGCAGGACACGCTTTTGGTGCACGAACAGTTATCGAACATAACCTCGAACAGCCGAATTTTTTGCAAATCGTTCGGGTTCGTCGAACAACTCGAACACCGCCCAAAACAGCTCGAATTTGAGATTGGCGAACAGTTCTAGTCGAACACCGCTCATCTCTAGTCATAAGATTCCAGATTCATGATGCCCAAACCCTTTTACTAAAGAGAAAGGAAAGAAATGGGTTAAATCTGCGCTGCCGGTGAATGGTGATGGAAAGGAATCAGAAATCCAAGAATGCAATTTATTTGTCAACATGTTTCGAAGTGCCATACTTCTTTATCAGGACAAACCGCAGTATACCCATTTCACTCCATGCTCTTTTGTTCTTCATGCCGTGGGTCTGAAGCAGCCTTGAGTCTTTTTAATGGTTTTGATCACACAACGCTACCAGGTGAGCACCATTGCTTACAATCTTTCCTTTTTACTCAGATAAGACTATATTGCGCTTATTCTCCTTCCACTTTTCTACCCCAAACCCTTTTACTGACAGTTCTCTTCCTATATATACACATAGGGAGAAAGCTTTCAGTTTTCTGGAGTGGGATATAGGTTGAAGCTAGGACTATGTGTCTCATCTGACTTGTCAAGGCCGGGTTCCCAGATAACCAAGCCCCATTTTTCAAATCTAATATGTGCCACTTTTTGTAGGAATAACTCTGGAATGTTTCAACTTATCACAGTGAAAATTTTTATGTGACACAGTGTCCTTTATGTTAGAGGTAAATTTTAGTTGATATATTTTGCATTTTTTAGGAAAATATCTGAAATTTGATGCATTTTTTGAAAAATTTGCAATTTTAAAAATGTGAATGCTTATACACTTAAATTAGATAGTCATTCGATACAAAAAAGTTAATAAGTATTGTTTGCCATTTGTCTTCATTTTATCAGCCTCATTTTTCAAACTTCTTTTCATTTTTTTAGGATGTTAGAAGGATTTTTCACCTGTTTTTCATTTTCTCAAATTAAAAGCCTAATTTTTTTTCTACTGAGATTTGGCTTTAGCCCCAAATATTTCATTTTCACACTGGGAAGGGCTAATAGTAGAAAATGGACACTATATTGTGTTGTTCAATTTCTTCAAAAGACAGTGATAGTTCTTACATAGTACTGTTTGGGCAAGCAGCAAGACTTGGAAGGGAGGAAATACTAATTTATTTTTGGAGCACAAACTTGACTGGAATAGATAGTCGCATTTACAGAGTCCCTCAGATGCCAGAACAACAGAAATCCCTCACAAGTGACAACATTCTGGAAACCAACTTATTCATGTAGTTCATTTAGGGGTACGATGAGCATTTTGAACCAACAGGTGCTACACAGAACTGTATAACATTGGGACATGAAAGCAAACAAAAAAAAAAATTTCCAGGAAAATGTTGATTTAGACCCAAACTTGTCATTTTCTCAAGGGATAATAGGGAAATCACAAATTGTTATTAAATTTCTCCCAAATGCAGTGATACCACATATGTGGTCAAAAAATACTATTTGAGGACATAGCAGGACTCAGAAAGGAAGGAGAGCTCTTTGATTTTTCAAAATGTTAATGTGTCTGGAATAGATTGCATATACAATGTTGCAATTGCAGAGCCCATGAGGTGCCAAAAACGCAGACTTCTCCCACAAATAACCCCATTTAGAAAACTAAACCTCTCAGAATTTTATAAGGGTGGAATCTGAATCTACAGTGGGGAAAAAAAGTATTTAGTCAGCCACCAATTGTGCAAGTTCTCCCACTTAAAAAGATGAGAGAGGCCTGTAATTGACATCATAGGTAAACCTCAACTATGAGAGACCAAATGAGAAAACAAATCCTGAAAATCACATTGTCTGATTTGGAAAGATTTTTTTTTCAAATTTTGGTGGAAAATAAGTATTTGGTCAATTACAAAAGTTCATCTCAATACTTTGTTATATATCCTTTGTTGGCAATGATAGAGTTCAAGAGTTTTCTGTAAGTCTTCACAAGGTTGGCACACACTGTTGCTGGTATGTTGGCTCATTCCCCCATGCAGATCTCCTCTAGAACAGTGATGTTTTGGGCCTGTCACTGGGCAACACGGACTTTCAACTCCCTCCAAAGGTTTTCTATAGGGTTTAAATCTGGAGACTGGCTAGGCCACTCCAGGACCTTGAAATGCTTCTTACGAAGCCACTCCTTCATTGCCCTGGCGATGTGCTTGGGATCATTGTCATGCTAAAAGACCCAGCCACGTTTCATCATCAGTGCCCTTGCTGATGGAAGGAGGTTTGCACTCAAAATCTCTTGATACATGGCCCCATTCATTCTTTCATGTACATGGATCAGTCGTCCTGGTCCCTTGGCAGAGAAACAGCCCCAAAGCATGATGTTGCCACCCCCGTGCTTCACAGGTATGGTGTTCTTTGGATGCAACTCAGCATTCTTTCTCCTCCAAACACGCTGAGTTGTGTTTCTACCAAACAGTTCTACTTTGGTTTCATCTGACTATATGACATTTTCCCAATACTCTTCTGAATCATCCAAATGCTCTCTAGCAAACTTCAGACGGGCCCGGACATGTAATGGCTTAAGCAGGGGGACACGTCTGGCACTGCAGGATCTGAGTCCCTGGCGGCGTAGTGTGTTACTGATGGTAGCCTGGGTAACGTTGGTCCCAGCTCTCTGCAGGTCATTCACTAGGTCCCCCCGTGTGGTTCTGGGATTTTTGCTCACCGTTCTTGAGATCATTTTGACCCCACGGGGTGAGATCTTGTGTGGAGCCCCAGATTGAGGGAGATTATCAGTGGTCTTGTATGTCTTCCATTTTCTAATTATTGCTCCCACAGTTGATTTCTTCACACCAAGCTGCTTGCCTATTGTAGATTCAGTCTTCCCAGCCTGGTGCAGGGCTACAATTTAGTTTCTGGTGTTCTTCGACAGCTCTTTGGTCTTCACCATAGTGGAGTTTGGAGTGTGACGGTTTGAGGTTGCAGACAGGTGTCTCTTATACTGATAACAAGTTCAAACAGGTGCCAATACTACAGGTAATGAGTGGAGGACAGAGGAGCCTCTTAAAGAAGAAGTTACAGGTCTGTGAGAGCCCGAAATCTTTCTTGTTTGTAATTGACAAAATACTTATTTTCCACCAAAATTTGAAAAAAGTTTCTTTCCAAATCAGACAATGTGATTTTCAGGATTTGTTTTCTCATTTTGTCTCTCATAGTTGAGGTCTACCTATGATGTCAATTACAGGCCTCTCTCATCTTTTTAAGTGGGAGAACTTGCACAATTGGTGGCTGACTAAATACTTTTTTTCCCCACTGTATCTATCTGGATCTATATGGAATAAATTGTGGATACCATGTTGATTTGCAGAGCTTCTCAGGTGGCAAAAACAGCAGAAAACCTCCACAAGTGCCTACTAGTGATGAGCGAGCATACTCGCAAGTACTCTGTACTTACCCGAGCATCTCAGTACTCGAGATGCTCGGAGCTCTCCGAGTACTTGCGAGATGCTCGGGCGGATGCTCGGGTCCCCTCCCTGCATGTTTGCCGCTCTTCAGAGCACCAATCAACATGCAGGGATTGCCTGCCACTCATTGTAATGCCGCAGCCATGGTGGTTGTGGCATTACAGTGATTGGCTGGTGGCACAGCGTCATCAGGTCTATATCAGACCTGGAGCCGCTGTGCTCGTCAGTCTACTCCACAATCAGACAGTGTAGGGAGATGTGCTGCTGCGTCAGGGACAGATTTGCTTGTGTATTAGGTAGTGTAGGGAGAAAAACCGTACATTACACATATCCATCTTAACAAACAGTCCTTCTGAGGACAAATCCATCTGCAGAGATAACAGGCAGGTAGGCAGTGTATATAGCAGACTGCAGTGCATATAGCACAAGAGGCTCCATTCCAGTTCTGCCTTCTGCTGCTGTTAGATATTTCTAGACAAAGGCCCAGGTCTCAGGGGCCAGGAATAATTTTGTTTTGGATCTTAAACCTCATTTGCTTAAAAAGCAATCCAGAGAACACCGTTTTTCTGTGCCATTTGCTTGTTGGCACTGCAGAATAAGGCCAGGTCCTTTCCATATTACAGCACTAAAAATCCAGCAATTTAAACCTGTGGTTTGTCCATCACATGGATCACATATAATTGCGCTGAAAATACTGGCATTTTTGGCCTCCATTCTAATTTTTTATCAGTGTGTCAGCAAAGTTTTTGGCACCGGTTTGCTGTTCAAAATAGTTACCTACAGGCCAGGTATTTAAAACTGTGGTTTCTCCATCACACGGATTACATATAACTTCGCTCCAAATTCAGCCATTTGTAGTGAGCGTGGAAGATATTGTCCTCCATTTAAAATGGGCAAGGTGCGTGGCAAGGGACGGGGAACTGGACGTGATGGTGATGGTGCATGCTGAGGCCAAGGCTGTGGGCAAGCTGAAATTGTGCCACAACAAACACCCACATCTTCTTGCCTGACGTTCCTGTCCCAATTCCTAGAGGACCGCAGCACACCACTATTGAACCCAGAGCAGTGTCAAAAGGTTGCCACCACAACCATCCTGTCTTCCACACGGTCAAGTTTCAGTAGGCGTGAGTCTGGACGGCATATTCCTCACCCTGGTCCTCCTTCCTCCCACCGTGCCGAGTCCCCGGAGACAACTGACCCCACACTTGGACACTCTGAAGAGCTGTTCACTTTTCCATTTATAGATTCGGGCCTCTCGCCCGGTCCACTTGAGGCGGGACAACAGGAGATTGCATGTAGCGATGCCCAAATATTTGAGCAGCCATGGTCACACGAAGGTGACGGTGGGAAAGTGTCACAAGAGGTGGACGATGATGAGACACAATTGCCAGAAAGTGAGGAGGAGGACCAGGGTGCGGAAGTGGAAGACGAGGTGTTGGATGATATAGTAACTGACCCAACCTGGCAGGAGGACATGCAGAGCGAGGACAGCAGCACACAAGGGGAGGGAGGCTGAGCACCCAAACAGGCAGGAAGAAGCAGTGTGGTGGCCACAGACAGAAGGCAGGCAACCGTTCCCTGTAACACCAACACGAACGAAGTTGCCAGTACAACTGTTAGGTCTTCCCGAGTCTGGTTGTTTTTTAAAGACTCTGCCAATAACTATGTGGTGCCTTCCTAGCGGGTGTAGCGAGGGGCTGCGCCACATAAAATGTCACAGCCTCCGGTTTCTAGCTGAGGGTCGTTTCCCGCCTCCACTAGTTTCGGGGACCGGTCTCCCCCTTTAGCCTGACCCCTCCACGCAGGTGGATTCGGGCGTGCGGTGGCGACTCGCCCGTCCACACCCCTGGGATCCCTTCGTTCCTCGTTCCTGGAGCCTTCTCCTCTCCTCTTCCTTCCTTCTCCCTCTTCCAGGCCTGGGCCTCTGTTAGTAGGCCCGCCTCCGGAGCAGAGCTCATGCAGAGCCCCTGCTCCCTGTCACTTCTGCTCAGACTTCTCTGCACTGAACTAAGATGGTGCCCACCTTTTATACTCCCTTCTCAATGCACCCAGGAACTGCTTCCTCCCTGCTCCTGCACTACAGGGTTCCCCTTCCTCAGTGTACCCTCCCCCCACTCCAGCCAGGGACAGGGACTGTCGTGCCCATCTCAGGGGCATATTGGTCGCCCTGCCCCACGGCAATGTGGTGTAATGCATGCCGGTGTCGGGTCCTGATCCACACTCCATCCTTTGCAGCTTCCGGCTCACAGACTGGTGTGTGATGTCCCCATGCTTTGAAACTCTATACTCCAGATGTTGGGAAGGATTTGTGAGCAGAAGAGGGCAGTTGTTGAGTACCAGCATCAACAAGGCCATCGGTATTCAGTTCTGACTCCACACATAAGACCTCAGGAGTGGACATGGATGTCAGACATATGTACCATCCTCCAAAACTTTGAGGACTACATGAAGATGGTGAGCGGCAATGACGCCATAATTAGCATCACCATCCCGCTTCTCTGTCTTCTGAAATGCTCTCTGCTCACAATCAAAGAGGATGTATTGTAGGCGCAGCACGATGAGATGGAGCAAGGAAACATACAGGGTGATTACACGCAGCCCAGCCTCATCTCATCCCAACGTGGATTGGGTTACAATGAGGAAGAGGAAGAAGAGGAGGAGGAGGAGGAGGAAGAACAGGAGCTAGTATCATGCGCTATAGACGGTACTACCTGCACAGCTGTCATACCGTCTGTTCAGCGTGGATGGCCAGAGGACAGAGAGGAGGAGAGCATGGTCAGTCATCCACGGAAGACTTGCCTGTTAGTAGTCTGGCATGCATGGCTGAGTTTGTTAAACTGCCTTTCCCATGACCCTTCGTTGGACAACCAAGGAGTACAGGCGAGAGAGACACAACTTCAATCCAGCAGAGGCAGTGGAACACTGTCAAAGTTCTGGGAGAATTTTCTCAGCCCCTCCCATCGCACAAGCCCTGAGGCACGGGGTACTCTCACAAGGAGTGCAAAGTTGGGAAGATGCTGAGGGAGAACCTTGCCGACCGTACCAGCGTCCTCCATGATTCCTCTGTGCCTTATAATTATTGTGCATCCAAGCTGGATATGTGGAATGAACGGGCTCTCTATGCCTTGGAGGTCCTGGCCTGCCCTGCCGCCAGCGTTTTATCAGAGCGGGTTTTTAGTGCCGCTGGTTGAATTATAACTGATAAGCGCATCCGCCTGTCAGCTGAAAATGCTGACAGGCTGACTCTTATAAAAATGAACAAGGGCTGGATTGGGCCAGACTTCTCAACACCACCTAATGATAGCAGCATAACATAAACTCAAATCCCGTGTCTTTTTTTGGGAGGTGTATTCCCATGCACCTCTTCACACCCACACATGCGCATATGCTTCCTGATTTTGTCTATTTGCTCTTGTCCTCCTCCTTCTCCTCATCCTCCACCACCATATCACTAGGGTGACCATGGTCCGTGATGCAACACCCACATAATTTTTTTAAAGGGTGTTTATGATGTCGGTAAAAACATTTTTTTTTTATACAGTATGTTCATGTATACCCCCCAGGGATAAATGTTTGTCAGCCCATACACTTAGTGAGTACTAAGTATAGGAGACCCGCTCCTTTCTAATGTTAACATTTTTTTATGAGGCCCTCCTCCACGTCTATTCCAAGGGGCATTGGAGTGCCTTCCAATTTTTGGCAGCCCTTTCATTCACTGCATAGGCAAACACAATGGGAGACCCACTTCCTAATGATGGGAACATTGCTTTCAGGAGGCCCTCTGACCTCCACGTCTCTTCCAAGGGGCATTGGAGTGCCTCCAATTTTTGGCAACCCTTGCATTCACTGCATAGGCAAACACAATGGGAGACCAACTTCCTAATAATGGGAACATTGTTTTAAAGATGCCCTCTGGCCTCCACGTCTCTTCCAAGGGGCATTGGAGTGCCTTCAAATTTTTGGCAACCCTTGCATTCACTGCATAGGCAAACACAATGGGAGACCTACTTCCTAATAATGGGAACATTGTTTTCAGGAGGCCCTCCTCTAAGTCTCTTCAAAGGGGTATTGGGGTGCATCCAAATTTTGGGCAGCCCTGCCACCCACTGCATATGCAATAACAGTATAGGAGACACACTCTTTAGTAATGGGAACAATAAAACATAGCCGGCTGATGGCTCTTTAAGAATAGTGAGGGCCCACTGCTGGCCCTTTAAGAATAGTAAAGGTTGCCTGATGGCCCTATAAAAATTGGCTTTGTGACTTTCAGAGTCCCTCCTTCATAAATGAAACACGATATGTCTGATGATATCTCACACACCACATGGCCAGATAAGTTTGTAAAATGTTAAAATGACATTTCCTGGTGAATGCTTTTGTCACGGTTGAAAGCAATACAAAAATGAAAAACCGCATCAAAAACGCTACTTGTGAACATAGCCCAAGGTGTGGAGGAGCATTTTTGCTTTTGGTTATTTATTTTGCTTTATATACACGTCATTACCCTGGAAAAGATGTTCCTTAACATATTTCGCAGGAAAATACATTTTGGTTTCGTTTTTATATGTTTTATTGTGAGTCCGTAAAAGTGGCGTAATACCTCTGACAACGTTGTTGACTAAAGAGACCTGGGAGTCAGAAATGCTTCCATGGGTCTTCCCCATGCTGTCCCCATGTCATTTGAGCACTGTTCCCATCGATTTGGGCAATTTTTAGGCTCTCTGCAGACCGCCGGGGGAACCACCTGAAACATGCTCGAGTTTCCCATACACTTACATTGAGCTCATTGCTCGGGTCGAGCACCCGAGTATTCCAATTTGCTCGACCCGAGCAATGAGTACCTGAGCATTTTAGTGCTCGCTCATCAGTAGTGCCTACACTTTGTAAACGATACATCTTAAGGAAATCATATAAGGGTGTGGTGAGCACTTTGAAACCACAGGTGCTTCATAGAATTTTATAACATTGCCCTGCAAAAATAAAAATAAATGTATTTTCACTAAGATGTTACTTAAGCCCCAAATTTTTCATTTTAACAAGGAGTAATTGGAGATAATGACCCCTCAAATTGTTATGAAATTTACTCTGAATATGGCAAAACCCCATATGTGGTTGTACACTACAATTTGGACACACGACAGGGCTCGGAAGGGATGAAGCGCCACTTTAAATATTTGGAACACAGATTTTGTTGGAATAGATTGTGGTCACCATTGGCAGAGCCTTTGAGGTGCCAGAGCAGCAAAAAACCCAAGTGACACCATTTTAGAAACTATTGGACATGAATGGGGACTTGATTCGGTGGGATAAGTTTACATTTTAATCAAAAGCATTTTAAGGTGCATAACATGCTTTTGATAGCTTTTACGGCTAGTTTCACATTTATCCTGTGTGCCACGCTGAGCACTTACATTGTTGTTTTTGTCTAAATCCCCAAAAAATGTGATACAGAGGAAATCCCTGATGGGACCATTCACTCTAATAAGGCAGATGGAAATACTTTGGACTGCATCTGACATTTATCTCATCACTCTCGGCATGTACAAGCGTGGTTTACCATACTTTTTTGTGTTGCAAAGATCTATAACAAGACAGACACCATAGGATAAATGTGAAACCAGCTTTAGGCCTACTTTTACTTTCCTCACTTGTCATCTGTGTACAATCAGTATGCAATAGTTTTTTTTTCCTTCTGCAGTTATTAATAATTGAGAAGACCAGTTACAGATTCCTATGTTAAAGAATTGCTATGCATCTGTAAAACAATGTATGCTGCACAAATGTTCCATATGGGATCTGTTTTTTTTCCTGTGCACCCATAAACTTGAATGGGCAAGTCCAATCCCACAAATGGAAGAAACTAGTGCATGCCGTGTTTTGTTTCAGATGCAGATTCGGTTAGTGAAAAGAAATGGCTCTCTGAACAGCCCAGTTGAATAATATTGTTCCTTGATCTGTCCGACAGCACTTGTACTGAAAATACGCTCATTTAAACTTATCTTTAGGGTTCTTTCACATGTCAGTATCTCCGGTACGTGTGGTGACAGTTTCCACACGTACCAGAGACACATACACATGCAGACCCATTCAAATGAATGGGTCTGCACACATGTCAATGTGTTTTCACAGACCGTGTGTTCGTGGGCAAAACACGCTAACATGTCCCTTTTTTACACGCTGCACGGTCCGCAAAATGTCTCAGGCTGAACACACACGGAAAACATCCGTGTGTCATCCATATGACATGTACCGGCACCTGGGAATCAGCGGTACAATTAGTGCTGATCCCAAGCGCCGAGTGCTGAACGCTGCCCTCATCATTTTCCCCTGCCGATGCTGAAATAAGCGCAAGCAAGGGACAATGTTGGGAGTAGTAGTCTGCTCCCTCTGTGTCCTGGTGTAAAAATACAATAAAATAAAAAAATCCTTATACTCGCCTGTCTGAAGATGTCTTCCGCTGTAATCCACCTGACCGCTCATGCAGAGGAGCCGGAGAGAATGACTCGCTTCAGCGAGCGAGCCCCGGACAAAGCTCAGTGAGTGACAGGACACTGCTCGCTGAGTGCAGCTCCGGGGCCCACGCTGAACGAGTCATACTCCCCGGCTCCTCGGTGTAATCAGTCGCATGGATGACAGTGGGGGACATCTTCAGACAGGTGAGTATAAGGATATTTTTATTTTATTCTTATTTTTACAGTTGGACACTGCGGGAGCAGACACTACTACTCTCATCATTGTCCCTGCTGGCGTTGATCGCAGCGCCGGCAGGGGACAATGATGAGGGAAGCATTCAGCACCTGGCGCTTGGGAACAGCGCTAACTGTACGCTGATTCCCAGGAACCGGTACATGTGCCCCTTGATGCGGCGCATGGGCAGCACCTGGTTGTCACACGTGTGCCACACAGGTGCACACGGACACACGGACACGGATATCTCCGGTACTGTTTTTTCCAGTACCGGAAATATCAGGATGTGTGAAAGAGCCCTTATAGTCATTTTTGGGAGGTAGAATGAATAAATAAACAGCAGTTGAATAATTGATTTTTTTAATGTCATTAACCATGCAGTGTATGTGTTAAAACAGGTTTGTGTCAGTATGATTACTGTGACACCAGACTTAATAATTTTTTATATGTTTTTCACACTAAAAATGATTGATTTTATCATCATCATATTCTGACAGCTATACCTTTTTTATGAAGTTTTTATTGGTACCACTTTGGGGTACATAATATTTTTTTTCGTTTATTATGCAGATTTTTCTGATGCAGAATGAGCAAAAAACAGCAATTCTTTTCATTTATTTCTTTACTCTATCCTTTGTATAGTAAAATTGATAATACGAATTTGTTCTTTGGGTCAGTGCAATTTAAGTGAGAACATATTTATAGAAGTTTTTTTATGCTATGCTACTTTTGCATGTTAAAAACAATATTTTTAAAAAAATAATTTGTTTTTGCATTGCCAGAGTCTGAGAGCTATACATTTTAATTAATGCGTGATGAAAAAGCTATATTTTGGCATGCTTTTTATTATTTTTTTTTATGGTGCTTACTAGTGTTGATTGAGCACTAAAATGCTCGGGTGCTCGAAGCTCGGGCCAAGCTCACCGTGACACTCGGGTGCTCGACCCGAGCAACGAGCCCAATGTTAGTCTATGGGAGACCCGAGCATTTTTGCGGCGGCACCCCCGGCAGTCTGTAGAAAGCCTAAAAAGTGCCCAAAACAATAGTGACAGTGCTTAAATGACATGGGGACAGCATGGGGATCGCGCCAGGAAGCATTTCTGACCCCCAGGTCACTGCTGTCAACAACGTGGTCAGAGGTATTAAGCCACTTTTACGGGCTCACAATAAAATGTTCAAAAACGAAACTGAAACTGTTTTCCTGTGAAATATGTTAAGGAACATCCTTTCCAGGGTAAAGACTTGTGTATAAGGTAAAATAAATAACCAAAAACAAAAATACTCCACCACACCTTGGGCTATATTCACAAGTAGCATTTTTTATGCATTTTTGCACTTTTGTATTGCTTTCAACCGTGACAAATGCATTCACCGGGAAATGTCATTTTAACATTTTACAACCTTATCTGGCCATGTGCTGTGTGACACATGCATACAGTGCTGAAAAGACATGGGAACAGCATGGGGAAAACCCCTAGAAGCATCTCTGACTCCCAGGTCACTGCCTAAAAGTGTGCCCATCAGAAGTGATCCTTGCCGCATCAGAAGATGCAGACTTGCAACTATCCCTGTGCAAGTCCTTGTCCCAGGGCAGTGTTCAATTGTTCCTTCCCCATTCCTTGCAATGCAAGCGCAAGTATGCAGCCTGCCACCCACCCCCAGGATGCAATACCATACTGCTTGCTTGCACTTGAAATTGGGCCTTTTAGGCATGTGGAGGCGGAATCTGGCCACCACGTCATGGCTGCTTCGGCAGCCTGGTATCCATACTCAGTCCCCAGCCGCCTGGCGGCCGGATGTCCATGCTTGGTCCCCAGCCGCCAGGGGGCGGACGGGTGTCCATACTCAGTCCCCAGCTGCCCCGCGGCCGGGTGCCCACACACGGTCCCCAGCCGCCTGGGGTCGGCCGGGTGTCCATAAACGGTCTCCAGCCGCCCCTATTTGTCCCGGTGCGCCTTATACACAAGCGCGCATACCAAAACATTACCTGTGCACTCCTCAGTGCATTTAGTGGGAAGGACAGTCTAACCACAAACACGTGGACAAGTGAATGTGGCCAGGGATGGTCCATCTCTCTGATGCCTTCACACTGGGTTAATATTGTGGAAGCTTGGACACAGTTGGACACTGGGATGCAACACGTCCTCCAGACATAGAGGATTGCGGGTCCTGGGTCAATCAGGCTTCAACACAAAGTTCAGAAGGTAGACAGCAGCAGTGGTCGGCCTCCTACACAATGAGTAAATTATTCATGATCATGAGGCCATCCATCTCCTTAGCTTTCTGTTCCTTGGAATGCAAGCGCATGTATGTAGTAGCGGCTAGGCCTGAGGTGGTCAGCGTTTTGGCGCATATCCTTCCTCATCCGAGGATTGCTGGATGTTTTCCTGCTACTATCCTAGTTCTATGACTCCCGTTAAAACAAAGCTTCAGGTGATGAATGATGGATGAGGTGTTGGCAAAGGAGAAAGAGCAGGAGGAACAGGGACCATTCACATCAATATCAGGCCAGTCAACCACACATGTCTTGTAGGATATGTTTCTGTACCAAAAGGAGCAGTTTGGCTACACAGTTATAGGGCATACAGTGAGTGCAATGCCTACCAAAAATTTTGAGGCACTCCAATGCCCCTTGGAAGTGACATGGAGGTCAGAGGGCCTTAACTAAACAGTTTTTTCCGTTTATAGCAACTGGGTCTCCAGTACACTGTTGGCCTAAGCAGTGAATGAAAGGCTTTCCAAAAATTATGAGGAACTGCAATGCCCCTTGAAACAGACATGGATTACAGCTTACTAAAAACCTTCTACCCATTATTGAGGAGTGGGTCTCCCTTAGTGTTCGCCTATGCATTGAAAAGCAAAAGCTGACTAAAATTAGGAGGAAATGCAATGCCCGTTGGAAGAGTCGTGTAGGTTAGAGGTAATTAAAAACAACATTTCAATGCCGCTTGGAAGAGCTATGGAGTTCAGAGTGGTTTAACAAGATGGTTTTAATGCCCCTTGGAAGAGACGTGGAGGTCACAGTAGCTTAACAAGACGGTTTTAATGCCCCTTGGAAGAGTGGTGGAGGTTACAGTGGAATAAAAAGACAATATCAATGCCCCTTGGAAGAGACATGGAGGTCACAGTAGCTTAACAAGATGATTTTAATGCCCCTTGGAAGAGACGTGGAGGTCACAGTAGCACAACAAGACAGTTTTAATGCCCCTTGGAAGAGACGTGGAGTTCAGAGTGGTTTAACAAGACGGTTTTAATAACCCTTGGAACAGACGTGAGGTCACAGTAGCATAAAAAGACGGTTTTAATGCCCCTTGGAAAAGACGTGGAGGTCCCAGTGGAATAAAAAGACAATACCAATGCCCCTTGGAAGAGTGGTGGAGGTCCCAGTGGAATAAAAAGACAATATCAATGCCCCTTGGATGAGCGGTGGAGGTTACAGTGGAATAAAAAGACAATATCAATTTTAATGCCCCTTACAAGAGCCATGCAGTACAGCATATTAAAAACATTATTCCCATTATTGGGGAGTGGGTCTCCCATAGTCTTTGCCTATGCTTTCCAAGCAAAAGCTGCAAAAATTAGGACGGAGGAACTTGCAATGGCCCTTACAAGAGCCATGCAGTACAGCATATTAAAAACATTATTCCCATTATTGGAGAGTGGGTCTCCCATAGTCTTTGCCTATGCCTTCCAAGCAAAAGCTGCCACAAATTAGGATGGAGGAACTTGCAAGGCCCCTTACAAGAGCCATGCAGTACAGCATGTTAAAAACATTATTCCCATTATTGGGGAGTGGGTCTCCCATAGTCTTTGCCTATGCCTTCCAAGCAAAAGCTGCCAAAAATTAGGATGGAGGAACTTGCAATGGCCCTTACAAGAGCCATGCAGTACAGCATGTTAAAAACATTATTCCCATTATTGGGGAGTGGGTCTCCCATAGTCTTTGCCTATGCCTTCCAAGCAAAAGCTGCCAAAAATTAGGATGGAGGAACTTGCAATGGCCCTTACAAGAGCCATGCAGTACAGCATGTTAAAAACATTATTCCCATTATTGGGGAGTGGGTCTCCCATAGTCTTTGCCTATGCCTTCCAAGCAAAAGCTGCCAAAAATTAGGATGGAGGAACTTGCAATGGCCCTTACAAGAGCCATGCAGTACAGCATATTAAAAACATTATTCCCATTATTGGGGAGTGGGTCTCCCATAGACCTTTGCCTATGCCTTCCAAGGAAAAGCTGCAAAAAATTAGGATGTAGGAACTTGCAATGCTGGCAACACGGACCACGGTCACCCTGGTGGTATAGTGGTGGTGGAGGCTGAGGATAAGGGAAGAGCAAAAAACAGCCGAAATGAGGAAGCATATACCCATGTGTGGGTGTGAAGCGGTGCATGGGAATACACCTCCCGAAATAACACAGTGGATTTGACTTTCTTACTCTGCTGTCATTTGGTGGTGATGAGAAGTCTTGCCCAATCCAGCCCTTGTTCATTTTGATAAGGGTCAGCTTGTCAGCATTGTCAGCTGACAGGCGAGTGCGCTTATCAGTTATAATTCCCCCAGCGGCACTAAAAACACACTCCGATAACACGCTAGCGGCAGGGCAGGCCAGGACCTCCAAGGCATACTGAGCGAGTTCATTCCAAGTGTCCAGCTTAGATACCCAATAATTAAAAGGCACAGAGGAATCATGGAGGACGCTGGCACGGTCGGCAAGGTACTCCCTCAACATCTTTTGAAACTTTCCACTCCTTGTGAGAGTACCCCGCGCCTCAGGGCCTGGGCGGGTCTTAGAAGACTGTCCCAGAATGTTGACAGTGCTCCCCTGCCTCTGCTGGACTGGAGTTGCTTCTCTCTCACCTGTACGCCTTGGTTGGGCAACGAAGTGTGACCTCTGCCGCTAGCGTGTTCAGATGGGAATTTTTCTTAACAGTTCTGCAGGAAGGGCCTTCTGGTACTGCCCCATTTTTGTAGACCTCTCCACCTCAGGAATAAGAGAGTGAAAGTTCTTCTTGTAGTGGGGGTCTAAAAGTGTCACCAACCAGTAATGACTCTCACCCAACATTTTGACAACGCGAGGGTCACGGTTAAGTCAGCGTAACATAAAGTCAGCATGCGTGCCAGACTGGTAACGGGCAAGACTTCCGTGTCCTCACCAAGATGATGGCTGACCATGCTCTCCTCCTCCTCCTCCTCCCCCCTGTCCTCAGGCCACCCACGATGAACTTACGGTATGACAGTTGTACAGGTACTACAGTCTACAGCGCATCATACCAGCTCCTGTTCTTCCTCCTCCTCCTCTTCTCCCTCATTGTCCCCCAATGCACTTTGGGATGAGATGAGGCTGGGCTGTGTGTAATCGCCTGCTATGGCTTCTTGATCCATCTCATCATGCTCTGGCTGCAATGCCTCCTCTTTAATTCTCTGCAGGGAGCATTGCAAAAGACAGACAAGTGGGATGCTGACGCTAATGATGGCATCATCGCCACTCACCATCTTGGTGGACTCCTCAAAGTTTGTCAGGATGGTACATATGACAGACATCCAGGTCCACTCCTGAGGTCTTATGTGTGGAGTCTGACCTGAATATCGACGGCCTTGTTGCAGCTGGTACTCCACAACTGCTCTCTTCTGCTCACAAATTCTTTGCAACCTGTGGAGGGTAGAGTTCCAACGTGTGGGGACATCACACACCAGTCGTGTGCCAGAAGCTGCAAACGCTGCTGCAACACAGCAAGGGCGGCGGAAGCTGTAGCTGACTTGCAAAAATGAGCTGACAGGCGGCGTACTTTGACGAGAAGATCTGGCAACTCTGGGTAAGATTTAAGAAATCGCTGAACCACGAGGTTAAGCACATGAGCCAGGCATGGCACGTGTGTGATCTCGCCTCGCCTCAGAGCCGCCACCAGGTAACGGCCATTGTCACACACGACCATGCCTGGATGTAGGTTCAGCGGTCTCAGCCACAGATCTGCCTGCTCTTTCACAGCTGTCCACAACTCACAAGCAGTGTGAGGTTTATCACCTAAGCTTATGAGTTTCAGCACAGCCTATTGCCGCTTGGCTGAGGCAGTACTGCAGTGCTTCCAGCTTGTAACTGATGTGGTGATATCTGAGATGGAGGCTGAACATGAGGAGGAGTAGGAGGATGATGCGCAGGAGCTGTACACTCTTGGGGAAACTCTGACTGACATAGGGCCCGCAATCCTCGGTGTGGGGAGGATGTGTTCCGTCCCAAGGTCCGACTAGGTCCCAGCTTCCACTATGTTTAACCAGTGTGTCGTCAGGGTGATGTAATGTCCCTGGCCACAAGCACTTGTCCACATGTCCGTTGTCAGGTGGACTCTCCCAGTAACTGCGTTGTTGAGGGCACGGCAGATGTTTTGGGACACGTGCTTGTGTAATGCGGGGATGGCACACCGGGCAAAATAGTGTCGTCTGGGGATCGAGTACCGAGGGACGGCCACCGCCGTAAGGTTGCAGAAGGATTCCGTCTCCCCAAGCCTAAAAGGCAGCATTTCCAATGCAAGCAGTCGTGAAATGTGCAAATTTAAAACTGTGGCCTGTGGGGCGTTGGCTGCGAATTTGCGCTTTCATTCAAAGCTCTGGGATATGGACAATTGAACATTGCAGTGGGACGTGGACGTGGACGTTGATGCTGTTTCTTGAGAAACTGCCATAACAAGTGAAGACTGAGAGAAGGGGGCATCTCTGCATGCAGTATGGACAGGGGATTGCCTTGCACGCACAATAGGGGGTTCTCTTACACGCACAACAGCGGAAGAAGCAGTGGTGACACCCGCTGACACTGGTCGTGGACCCTGGGGTTCGCCCCACAAAGTCGGGCTGATGCTGGCATGGCAGGTGGTACAAATGGCCTTTTTGGGGTTATCCGCAGAGTCTTTAAAAAAATTCCAGACTCTGGAAGACCTACCGGTTGTACTGGCAACGTCCCTCGTGTTGGTGTTACGGGGAATGGTTGCCCGCCTTCTGTCTGCGGCCACCACACTACTTCTTCCTGCCTGTTGGGGTATTCTGCCTCCCTCCCCCTGTGTGCTGCTGGCCTCACTCTGCGTGTCCTCCTGCCACATTGGGTAAGTTACTAGATCTTCCACCACCTCCTCCTCTTCCACTTCCGCACCACGGTCCTCCTCACTTTGTGTCAATTGTGTCTCGTCATCGTCCACCTCTTGTGACAAATTGCCAGTGTCGCCTTCCTGTGGCCGTGGCTGTTCAAATATTTGGCCATCGCTACATGGGATCTCCTCTTCCACCACTTCAAGCGGAGCAGGCGAGGGGCCCAAATATGGAAATGGACCAGTGAACAGCTCTTCAGAGTGTCCAACTGTGGGATCAGTTGCTGTCTGACGACACTCTGCATTGTGGAAGGAAGGAGCATCAGGGTGAGGAGCAGTATGCAGTCGAGACTCACGGCTACCAACACTTGACCGTGTAGAAGACAGACCGGAGGTGGTAGTGCTCAGGTGACTGGAAGTATTATCTGCTATCCAATTAATAACCTGTTCACACTGATCAGTTCGCAATATTGGTGCTGTTGTGTGCTTCCCTAGTAATTCGGTCAAGAACTGGGAGCGAGAAGATGTGGCTGTTGGTTGTGGCACATTTTCACCTTGGCCCCGTCTTCTGCACGCACCATCACCAGAACGTCCAGTTCCACGTCCCTTGCCACGCGCCTTGCCCATTGTAAATTTAGTAATAGCTTACACTCGCACTATCAATGGCAAAAGGGTAATAAAAAGGAGATTTGAACCATGGAAGAGGAAAACCACAGTTCTAGTTCTCTGGCCTACACCAGAATCTTTTAAACAGATATATTTGTGTCTGAACAGTCAGTGAGACACTGAAACTGATTTTTTTTTATGGAAAAAAAGGCAAAAAAGTGGATAATACAGAGATTTGAACTAGAACTGTAGTCTTGCAGTTCCACGGTTATCTGGCCTACACCAGACTCTTTTAAACAGATATATTTGTGTCTGAACACTCACAGACACACTATTTTTTTTTTTTTTAGGGAAAAAATACCAAAAGGCTAATAAGACGGGTATTTGCACAGTCTGACTGAGGAAAAAAAAAAAAAAGAGGATTTAGATGAAAAAAAAAAAAAGGATTTTTCCTGGCCCCTGAGACCTGGGGCTAAGTCTAGCAATTTGAAAAGCAGCACACAGGACTGTAATGCAGTGTTTGTTGGTTTAACCACTGCGTCTCCTATACAGCCTGCCTGCCTGCCTGATATCTGGGATGGATATTAGTCCTGAGAAGGACTGTTAGTTTGATTTTGCAGGCTTTAGAGACCCTACACTACCTATTTTACAGTATAAATCTCTCCCTAGCTCAGTAGCACTCTCCCTACACCGTCTGATCCAGAGCGACTGAGTCCAAAATGGCGGCGCCCGGTTTTAAACACTCGAGGTGACGCTGTGCGGAACGCCAATCACTGTAATGCCCACAATCAACATGGCTGCGGCATTACAGTGACTGGCTGGCAATCCCTGCATGTTCATTGGCTCTGTAAAGAGAACCAAACGTGCAGGGCGGAGACCCGAGCTCCCGCCCAAGTAACCCGAAAATGCTCGGTGCTCTCCGAACATCCCGATTAGAGAGATGCTCGGGCGAGTACCAAGCAGTGTCGAGCATGCTCGCTCAACACTAGTGCTTACCTTGCAGGATAAATAATGTAACAATTTTGTAGTTTCGCTTGTTTTTGATGCAGGAATATCAATTGTGTACTTATTTTTGTTTATTTAGGTTTTTACATAAAAACATTATGACATTTTCTGTCATGTGAAAGCACTATTAACTTGCAGATATGGGGTTAATAGTTTTTGAACCTGCCCGGCGCCCGCACTTTGAGACCTCCAGGTGGGAGGAAATTAACGTAATACCCCCACGGCAGCGTTCGGTGTTCAGTCATGGGGTTGGCGCCAGTGCGGGTTTAGTCAACGCTCTGTGCATAGATTACAGCGGTTAGAACTGGGCTGCCGGCACTGACTGATAACCAGTCAAAATGATAATCGAGCTGTCAGTCAGTACCGGGGGTGCAATTACAGTCGCTGCTCTCTATACATAGATTCATTTTCTCCTAGTAGTGGGGCTTAAAGTGCGGGCTATGGGCAAGTTTAGAATGCTTTCAACCTGCAGATTAGCCCCATATCTGCAGCGTTTTTTCACGACAGGTTCTCTTTAATATTTTAAACTTTAATCACTGGTATGATAGACTGCAATACTAATATACTGCAGTGCATCAGAACTGACACTTGGCCTGTTAGTCTCTGTTTATGGCAGGACCTAACATTCCACCATATCCCGAGGCTATAATTTGGCCTCTTGTCGCCATTTCAACTATCCTGATCTTATGATTGTGATCACGAGAAAGGGGTAAAGGAGCCCTCATCCTCTGTTAACCATCTCAATGCCACTGTCATTATTGACAGTGGCATTTAGAGGGTCAAATCGCCACGATTGGTGCTAACATTGATAATAGACAAATAACCAGGGTGTCAGCTATTGAATACAACTGACACCCTCTGCATTTTCATCCACCGGCGGCGGGATTATTTAATAATTTCTTAGCACCATAAAAAACTAGCAATGAGGAATGGTCAGAATAATGACCACTGAAAAAAAGTGTATCAGGAAAATGAACACCTTTGGGAGCAATTTTTTTTGCTTAAATACATGTTTGAAATAGGTTTCATAAAAAAATTTGAACCATTTCAGTTGTACAGCCTTTATACATCAAAGTACATAACCCCTCCTGCAGGGTAATATCAGTCAAATACTTCTGTCATCTTGTCTGATAAAAACCTGAATGAACATTATCACTCCTAACTTTCCTAAACAATATTTAGGCTGATTTATGACCAAATCAAAGTTCAACTTTCAAATGGTTATAAATCAGGAGGAGAGAGATAAGGCTTCCAAAACACTACAGTCAGATGAGTTCATTGAGCTATTTACTGTAAACTCATCCCCTACAGTGATATACTGTACATGGGCTGTAGAAGCCAAGAAGTCAATTTTTTTAAATTTTTTTATGACATTGTATTGTAAAAATGCCTTTTGGCTAAAAAATCCATGAATTTATGCAAAAAATAACCCCTCCCCTTAACTCACCACCAAGTTTTTTTTATTTCAACACTGGTGTGGTGCTACTATTGCAAGATCTCTTCACCTAATATTACATTTACCAGCCGCTGTCTTCAGATCTTCCCGGCACCGCTCCTGTCCATCTTGTGACCGCAACTTCTGACTGACCAGTAGTGATGAGTGAGCATGCTTGCCACTGCTCGATACTTGCTCAAGCATTGGGATGCTCGAGCACGCTCATTACTTGATCGAGTATTGTGGGTGCTCGAGTGCTATACTCGAGTCCCACTTGCATGCTTGGCAACTGTTAGACAGCCAATAAACATGCAGGGATTGCCTGACATGCATGGTAATGCTGTAGCCATGTCGGCTACTGGCATTACTGCGATTGGCCAGCCTCATCACGTCATGGGGTCTTATATAAGTCCCAGTCACACGATGCTCGGCACACTGTTCTCAGGAAGCAGTTCAGGGAGAGTTTATTTTACAGCAGGCATATAGGCAGTGTTTAATATTGCATTACTTGTATACCACTGCTGCACCATTAAAAGGAAAGTCCTTTTCAGGGCAAAATATTTTCCTTTCGGTAGTAAAACCGCTGTTACCTGCATTCAGTGAAGGGATAGTTTTGGATTGGAGGCATCTAGGCAGGGTTTAATATTGCAATTGCAGAACTTGTATACCGCTGCTGCACCAATAAAGCACCACTCCAGAGTTTTATTTTTTTCAGCGCTGGAGTGGTGCTTTAAGTATAAGCCCTCTGGCATCTTCCCTGATTTTCAGCACCACTCTGGTCCCACGGCACCATCTTGTGAGCACAGCTTCTGACAGCCGGAAGTCAGAAGCTCCACTCTCAAGCTCTCATAACAAGTCTATGAGAGCCAGAACAAGACTCTCATAGACTTGTATTGAAAAGTGACCTCTGACGTGCTCCAGGACATACTGGAGCGCGTCAGCGGGTCACTTTTCACAGAAGACTGACTGGAGTGACGGGATGAAGGTGGCAGAAGGTGAGTATATTACAGGGGGGCAGGGGAATTATATTTAAAGCACTACTCCAGCAGTGAAATAAAAAAATGCTGGAGTGGTGCTTTAAAAGAAAAGTCCTTTTCAGGGCTAAATATTTTATTTTCCCTATTAATACTGGAAAGTTTGCAGGCATATAAATATATACCTAATTTAAAATGTGCAAGCCTAGCGGAAATGGACAGGGAAGTGGATGTGCTGCTGATCGTGCACGTATATGCCTAGGCAGTGGGTTAGGTGAAACTGTGCCTGCTGCGGCAGAACAACAAACACGTTCATCAATGAAACTTTGCTTCATGTCCCACTTTGCAGGGAGGGGCTGGACACCACTCTTGAAGCCAGAATAGTACTAACAGTTGGTCAGTTGGATGGCAGATACTGCTTCCAGTATGTTTCCCAGCACCACCATGTCTTCCACACAGTCCAGTCTCACTAGCCAAGAGTCTGGACCACATAATCCTCATCCTGACCCTTCTTCCTCCCACCATGGTGACTCCCAGAAGACATGTGATCCCAAACTCGGACACTCAGAGGAGCTCTTTACATTTCCATTTATTGATTCTGGCCTCTCACCTTGCACGTTTCAAGAGGGACATGAGGAGATTGTGCGTAGTAATGCCCAAATATTTAAGTAGCCATGGTCAGAAGACAACAATGGTGGGGAACAGTAGTTAGAGTCTCAAGAGGTAGATGATCATGATATACAGTTGCCAACAAGTGACGTTGTTAAGTGAACAAGTCAGGAGGACCAGAATGCAGAAGTGGAAGATAAGGTGGTGAATGTTGAAATCACTGACCCAACCTGGGAAGATGCCATGCAGAGTGAAGCCAGCAGCGCAGAAGGAGAGGGATCCACAGCACCGCAACAAGCAGGAAGAGGCAGTGGGGTAGCCAGAAGGAGAAGGCGGGTAAATGTCAGTGTGGATGGGCTGAAGACAAGGAGAAGGAGTAGAGGGAGGAGGAGGAAATGAAGAGTTGTCCTCCTGGTGGGGACAGAGAAGTTTTGCCTGTTGGGAGTCTGGAACACATCTCCTGTGACCCTCGCGTTAAACGCTTTTTGGTCAAGACTGACTACTGGTTCTTCACCCTTCTCGACCCACGTTACAAGGAGAACGTTACACCTCTCCTTCCTGCGGCAGAGGGGGCTACTAAAATGGAACAATACCAAAAGACGCTAGTCAAACAATTAGTACAAAAATTCCCATCTGACAACACTGGTAGCAGAGGTCATAGATCCTTGGCCAACCAAGCAGGAGAGGCAGGGGAACACTATCAAAGGTCTGGAACAGTTACATTAGATCCTCGCATCGCCCAGGCCCTGTTGCGTGGGATAGGCTGACAAGGAGGGAAACGTTTTTGAAGATAGTGAAGGAGTACCTAACCGACCGCACCAGCATCCTCCATGATTCCTCTGTGCAGTACAACTATTGAGTATCCGAGCTGGACATGTGGCATGAACTGTCCCTCTATGCCTTGGAGGTACTGGTCTGATCCGGCTGCTAGCATTTTGTCAGAGAGGGTTTTTAGTGCTGCTGGGGGCATAATAACTTACAGGCGCATCCACCTGTCAACTGAAAATGCTGACAGGCTGACTCTTATCAAAATGAACAAGGCCTAAACAGGCCCAGACTTCTCATCGCCACCAGGTGACAACAGCGGAACAGAAAGCCAATTCAAATGTAGCGTCATCAGGTGGCCCTCATTCAAAATCTTTATAGTGTTATCATATGACCCACGCTCTAAATTTTTACAAGGTATGCATAATGGCTTCCTTTATGATTATTACAGCATGTGAATGAGGCCTACCTCTACAATTCTCTTGCATATGCATATACAGTACAGACCAAAAGTTTGGACACACCTTCTCATTTAAAGATTTTTCTGTATTTTCATAACTATGAAAATTGTACATTCACACTGAAGGCATCAAAACTATGAATTAACACGTGGAATTATATACTTAACAAAAAAGTGTGAAACAACTGAAAACTATGTCTTATATTCTAGGTTCTTCAAAGTAGCCACCTTTTGCTTTGATGACTGCTTTGCACACTCTTGGCATTCTCTTGATGAGCTTCAAGAGGTAGTCACCGGAAATGGTTTTCATTTCACAGGTGTGCCCTGTCAGGTTTAATAAGTGGGATTTCTTGCCTTATAAATGGGGTTGGGACCATCAGTTGTGTTGTACAGAAGTCAGGTGGATACACAGCTGATAGTCCTACTGAATAGACTGTTAGAATTTGTATTATGGCAAGAAAAAAGCAGCTAAGTAAAGAAAAACGAGTGGCCATCATTACTTTAAGAAATGAAGGTCAGTCAGTGCGAAAAATTGGGAAAACTTTGAAAGTGTCCCCAAGTGCAGTTGCAAAAACCATCAAGCGCTACAAAGAAACTGGCTCACATGAGCACCGCCCCAGGAAAAGAAGACCAAGAGTCACCTCTGCTTCTGAGGATAAGTTTATCCAAGTCACCAGCCTCAGAAATCGCAGGTTAACAGCAGCTCAGATTAGAGACCAGGTCAATGCCACACCGAGTTCTAGCAGCAGACACATCTCTACAACAACTGTTAAGAGGAGACTTTGTGCAGCAGGCCTTCATGGTAAAATAGCTGCTAGGAAACCACTGCAAAGGACAGGCAACAAGCAGAAGAGACTTGTTTGGCCTAAAAAACACAAGGAATGGACATTAGACCAGTGGAAATCTGTGCTTTGGTCTGATGAGTCCAAATTTGAGATCTTTGGTTCCAATCACCGTGTCTTTGTGCGACGCAGAAAAGGTGAACGGATGGACTCTACATGCCTGGTTCCCACCGTGAAGCATGGAGGAGGAGGTGTGATGGTGTGGGGGTGCTTTGCTAGTGACACTGTTGGGGATTTATTCAAAATTGAAGGCATACTGAACCAGCATGGCTACCACAGCATCTTGTAGCGGCATGCTATTCCATCCAGTTTGCGTTTAGTTGGACCATCATTTATTTTTCAACAGGACAATGACCCCAAACACACCTCCAGGCTGTGTAAGGGCTATTTGACCAAGAAGGAGAGTGATGGGGTGCTACGCCAGATGACCTGGCCTCCACAGTCACCAGACCTGAACCCAATCGAGATGGTTTGGGGTGAGCTGGACCGCAGAGTGAAGGCAAAAGGGCCAACTAGTGCTAAGCATCTCTGGGAACTCCTTCAAAATTGTTGGAAGACCATTTCCGGTGACTACCTCTTCAAGCTCATCAAGAGAATGCCAAGACTGTGCAAAGCAGTCATCAAAGCAAAAGGTGGCTACTTTGAAGAACCTAGAATATAAGACATATTTTCAGTTGTTTCACACTTTTTGTTAAGTATATAATTCCACATGTGTTAATTCATAGTTTTGATGCTTTCAGTGTGAATGTACAATTTTCATAGTCATGAAAATACAGAAAAATCTTTAAATGAGAAGGTGTATCCAAACTTTTGGTCTGTACTGTATATATATATAGTGGATTTTGCAAGTTTTCCCACCTACAAAGAATGGAGAGGTCTGTAATTTTTACCGTAGGTACACTTCAACTGTGAGAGACAGATTCTAAAAATGAAAAAAAACAGAAAATCACATTGTATGATTTTTAAATAATTTAATTGCATTTTATCGCATGAATTAAGTATTTGATCACCTACCAACCAGTAAGAATTCTGGCTCTCAAAAACCTGTTAGTTTTTCTTTACGAAGCCCTCCTACTCTGCACTCATTAGCTGTATTAATTGCACCTGTTTGAACTCATTACCTGTATGAAAGACACCTGTCCACATAATCCCACTCCAACTTCTCCACCATGTCCAAGACCAAAAAGCTGTCTAAGGACACCAGGGACACAATTATAGACCTGCACAAGGCTGAGATGGGCTACAGGCAAATAGTTAAGTTGCTTGTTGAGAAGGCAACAACTGTTGGCTCATTTATTAGAAAATGGAAGAAACACAAGATGACCGTCACTCTTCCTCGGTCTGGGGCTCCATGCAAGATTTCGTCTTGTGGGGTAAGGATGATTCTGAGAAAGGTCAGGAGGAATCAACCCAGAACTACAGGGGAGGACCTGGTTAATGATCTGAAGAGAGATGGGACCACAGTGTCAAACATTACCATTAGTAGCACCTACTCCGTCGTGGATTAAAATCCTGCAGGGCACGCAAGGTCCCCTGCTCACACCAGCACATGTCCAGGCCCGTTTGAAGTTCGCCAATGACCATCTGGATGATCCAGACAGGGCCTGCTCCAAGTTTTTGTGGGCCCTGGGTAAAAGAGTCTCAGTGGGCCCCTTTAACACATACCACGATTCATGATGCTCAGATACCGCAGAGAAATATATATATATATAGTACAATACCGAAGATTTAACTTCTTACATTACATGACCGATATCTATTGTAAATTCCACAATAGCTCAGAAGCCGGCGAATCGCTCCACACAGAATACTGGCCCCCATAAAATTCTCCATACAGCATACTGGCCCCCATATAACGCTCCATACAGGATACTGGCCCCCATATAACGCTCCATACAGGATATTGGCTCCCATATAACGCTCCATGCAGGCTGTGCCCTCACATAATGCCTCATGCAGGCAGCTCCCCCCACATAATTCCCCATGCAGGCTGTTCCACCCTTATAATGGCCCATGCAGGCTGTTCCCGCCATATAATGCCCTAACAGGATGTCACCCCCCTTATAATACCCCATTCATTATGTCACCCCCCTTATAATGCCCCATGCAGGATGTCACCCCCCCTTATAATGTCCCATGCAGGATTTCACCCCGCTTATAAAGCCCCATGCAGGATGTCATCTCCCCTTATAATGCCCCATGCAGGATGTCACCCCCTTTATAATGCTCCATGCAGGATGTCACCCCTTATAATGCCCCATGCAGGATGTCACACCCCTTATAATGCCCCATGCAGGATGTCACCTCCCTTATAATGCCCCATGCAGGATGTCACCTCCCTTATAATGCCCCATGCAGGATGTCACCCGCTTATAATGCCCCATGCATTATGTCACCCCCCTTATAATGCCCCATGCATTATGTCACCCCCCTTATAATGCCCCATGCAGGATGTCATCCCCCTTATAATGCCCCATGCAGGATGTCACCCCCCTATAATGCCCCATGCATTATGTCAACCCCCCTATTAATGCCCCATGCAGGATGTCACCCCCCCCCCTTATAATGCCCCATGCAGGATGTCACCCCCCCTTATAATGCCCCATGCAGGATTTCACCCCCCTCATAAAGCCCCATGCAGGATGTCACCCCCTTATAATGCCCCATGCAGAATGTCACCCCCTTATAATGCCCCATGCATAATGTCACCCCCCTTATAATGCCCCATGCAGGATGTCACCCCTTTATAATGCCCCATGCAGGATGTCACCCCCCTTATAATGCCCCATGCAGGATGTCACTTCCCCCCATATAATGCCCCATGCAGGATGTCACTCCCCCGAATATAATTCCCCATGCAGGATGTCACCTTATAATGACCCATGCCTCCATACATCAAAAAAAAAAAAATCAAATACTCACCTCACTTCTCACCTGTTGCCGCTGCTCAGCTCTGGACTCCAGCATCGCCGGCGTCTTCCCGCTCTGCGCTGTGATGTCTCAGGAGAGAGCGCGGTGGAAAGACGTCACCGCACTTTCTGACCTGAGACGTCACATTGCAGCACCCGCGGAAGAGACTGGAGCTGCTGCGGAGATACGGGGAGAGGTAAGTATTGTGCCGCCGGCTGCCAGGGCCCTGAGCAAGCGGGGAGGAGCGGGCGCTGACACCGGCACCGCACCACTCATGGGTCCCCTAGCACGCCGGGATGCCCTACTGCGAGTGGGCTTCCCCGCCTGCTCGGGGCCCCAGTACTTGCCCGGGTGCGCTGGGTGCTAACGCTGGCCCTGGATCCAGAGGAAGCATGGGAGAAGGTCATGTGGTCAGATGAGACCAAAATAGAACTTTTTGGTATCAACTCCATACACTATGCTTGGAGGAAGAAGAAGAATGAGTACAACCCCAAGAACACCGTTCCAATCATGAAGCATGGTGGGCTAAACATCATACTTTGGGGATGTTTTTCTGCAAAGGGGACAGGATGACTGCACCGTATTGAAGGGAGGATGGATGGGTTCATGCAGCACGAGATTTTGGCCAACAACCTCCATTCCTTAGTAAAAGCATTGAAGATGGTTCAAGGCTGGGTCTTCCAGCATGACAATAATTCAAAACACAAAGCCAGGGCAACTAAGTAGTGGCTCTGTAAGAAGTATTTCAAGGTCTTTGGAGTGGCCTAGCCAGTCTCCAGACCTGAACTCAATAGAAAATCTTTGGAGGGCGCTGAAACTCAATGTTTCCCAGCAACAGCCCCGAAACCTGAAAGATCTGGAGATCTGTATTGAGGAGTGCGCCAAAATCCCTGCTGCAGTATATGCAAACTTTGTCAAAAACTACAGGAAATGTCTGATCTCTGTAATTGCAATTAAAGGTTTCTGTACCAAATATTAAGTTCTGCTTTTCTATTGTATTAAATACTTATTTCATGCTATAAAATGTGATTTTCTGGATTTTTTTTAGATTCTGTCTCTCACAGTTGAAGTGTACCTACGGTAAAAATTACAGACCTCTCCATTCTTTGTAGGTGGGAAAACTTACAAAATCGGCAGCGTATCAAATACTTATTTTCCTCACTGTATATGTATACCCCCCAGGGATAAATGTTTTTCAGCCCTTGCACTGATTAGGCTTTACCAGTCTAGGAGTCCCACACCTTAAAAAAGGGAAAAAAAATTTGAGGCCCTCCTCTACGTGTCTTCCTTTTACTTTTTGGCAGTCCTTGCACTTAGTTCATAGGTTTTATGAGTCTAGGAGTCCCACTACCTAACAGTCTTAACAAAATGTGTATGAGGCCCTCCTTTATGTCTAATAAAGCGGGGATTGGAGACCCTCTTCCTCCTAATTTTTAGCAGTTCTTGTATTGTCCGCCTGGGCTTTGAGTTTCAGAGTCCCTCCTTCATAAATTAAACAGGATGTGTCTGACAGTGTCACACACACCACATGCCCAGATAAGGTAGTAAAATGTTAAAAGTACAACCACCGATAAATGTAATTTTATTTCCCCCTCTACTATGTCATCTATTGTAGTCATAGGCAATGGGGAAATATGGTGAGAGATGACCCGGCTATTAAGGGGTGGAGGAGGTGTTTTTTTCTCTTTTTAATTTTGCCTTCTATACAAGTCATTATATAGGAAAGAATGTTTCCTAACATTTTTCCCTGTAAAATCATTTTTATCTTTGATTTGTATGTTTTGTCAGTCTATAAAAGTGGAGTAATACTCTGATAACATTGTTCCCAGCAGCGACCTGGGAGTCAGAGAAGCTTCCAGGGGTCTTCTCCATGCTGTTCCCATTCCATTTGAGCTCTGTTTTTATCCATTTCAACAATTTTCCTGCCCCCCCCCCCAGCCCTTCTGTTCTGTTCTGTTCAGGGTCTTCCAGAAAAATGCTTTTTAGTGCTCGATCATCACTACTGATCAGTAGTCTGAAATAACAGTCACAAGCTCTCAATGCATGTCTGAGAGCCAGAGCGTGGATCTCGTAGATTTATATTGAAAAGTGACCTCTGGCTCGCTCCAGCAAACACTGGAGCAATGTGGCAGGTCACAAATTGCTGGAGACCAACTGGAGTGGCGCTGGTAAAAGATGAAGATGGAGGCAGGTAAGTATAAGACTAGGGGCAGGGAACGTACATTAATAGCAACACTCCAGCACAGCAATAAAAAAAAATGCTGGAGTAGTGCTTTAAAGGTGTGGTTTAGCTGTAATACTGCCCACTAAAGAAGTGGTACTGTTTCAGAACAAAATGCAAACCTTTAAGGCCACATTCACACGTTCAGTATTTGGTCAGTATTGTACATCAGTATTTGTAAACCCAAATCAGGAATGGGTGAAAAATACCGAAGTGGTGACGTGTTTCTACAGGGTGGGCCATTTATATGGATACACCTAAATAAAATGGGAATGGTTGGTGATATCAACTTCCTGTTTGTGGCACATTAGTATATGGGAGGGGGAAAACATTTCCAGATGGGTGGTGACCATGGCGGCCATTTTGAATTTGGCCATTTTGGATCCAACTTTATTTTTTTCAATGGGAAGAGGGTCGTGTGACACATCAAACTTATTGAGAATTTCATAAGAAAAACAATGGTGTGCTTGGTTTTAACGTATCTTTATTCTTTAATTAGTTATTTACAAGTTTCTTTTTTTTACAGCCATTGACATGTCGCAGAGGTTAACACGTGAGGAGCTGATAAAAATTGTGTTGATGTCTCATGAACGCAGTACCCGGGTCATTGCAGCAGATTTCAATGCAAGACAACCTACAAGACCACCCATCTCCCATGCTACAGTTGGCAAACTGCTTGCCAAATTTCATGAAACAGGTTCAGTGTTGGATTTGCCAAAATGTGGACGCAAGAAAACTGTCACTAATGAAGAAACATCAGTGGCTGTCCTAGCTTCATTCAGCAAGAGCCCACAGCGTAGCACTCGCTGCATGTCACTGGAGAGTGGCATCAGTCGAACATCCGATCCGTGGATATTAGCTACTCACAAATGGCACCCTTACAAAATCCAGCTGCTGCAGCATCTCAACGAGGATAACCTAGATTGGCGCACTGAATTTGCAGAATGGGCAAAACAAAAATTGGAACAGGACCCTCAGTTTACACAGAACATTATGTTCAGTGAAGAGGCAAACTTTTTAGTGAATGGTGAAGTTAACAAACAAAACCACCACTATTGGTCTGACACTAACCCACAGTGGATAGATCCCTCCAAGACTGTTGGAACACAAAAATTGATGGTTTGGTGTGGTATATGGGGTACAAAGATAGTGGGGCCATGCTTCATCAATGGAAACCTCAATGCCACTGGATATCTGAAATTGCTACATGATGATGTGTTGCCCTCTTTATGCATTGAAGATGGCGCGTTCCCTGAGTATTTCCAACAAGATGGTGCACCACCACATTATGGGTGTCAGGTCCGAGCATTCCTACATGAACAGTTTCCTGGAAAGTGGATTGGTCGTCGTGGGCCAGTTGAATGGCCACCAAGGTCTCCCGATCTGACCCCCTTAGACTTTTATCTTTGGGGTCATCTGAAGGCAATTGTCTATGCTGTGAAGATGCGAGATGTGCAGCATCTGAAACAACGGATACTGGAAGCCTGTGCTACCATTTCTTCTGTAGTGTTGCTATCAGTGTGTCGAGAGTGGGAGAAGAGGGTTGCATTGACAATCCAACACAATGGGCAGCACTTTGAACACATTTTATAAGTGGTCTTAAACTTGTAAATAACTCATGAAAGAATAAAGTTACGTTAAAACCAAGCACACCATTGTTTTTCTTATGAAATTCTCAATAAATTTGATATGTCACGTGATCCTCTTCCCATTGAAAAAAATAAAGTTGAATCCAGAATGGCCAACTTCAAAATGGCCACCATGGTCACCATCCATCTGGAAAAGTTTTCCCCCTCCCATATACTAATGTGCCACAAACAGGAAGTTGATATCACCAACCATTCCCATTTTATTTAGGTGTATCCATATAAATGGCCCACCCTGTATTATACTTTTTCCTCTGACTGTTCCATCCCTGATTTTGGCTTACACTTACTAATGTAAAATACTGACCAAATAATGATCGTGAGAACATGGCTTAAGAGTAGAGATGAGCGTTGTTCGACTCGAACTGTTCGCCAATCTCAAATTCAAGCTGTTTTGGGCGGTGTTCGAGCCGTTCGGCGAACACGAACGATTTGAGAAAAATTCGGCTGTTCGAGGTTATGTTCGATAACTGTTCGTGCACCAAAATCATAACTGGATTTTTTCTCAGTAATGATGAAAATTAATGTTAATACGCAGTTTGAGTGTACAGCGGGGTGGGGGGAGGGGCAGGGGATGGATCTCTGCAGGAATAATAAAGATCTCCATTTTTTTTTCTCTTTCCCGCATTTACAGTGGGGAGGTGCAATCTGTCAGCCTATCAGCAGCGCACACACGGAGCGAAGTGCTTTTTTTCACACAAGCAAGGGCATGTGTCATTGGCAGTGTATGTCACATGTCCTTGCCCTATAAGACCAAGCCATTTTCCCCGTCGCCACCATTTTCTCACTGCTGCAGCTGCGTGTTAGACGGCACCGCTGTTGCTGTGTGCGCTATACCTTGTTAATTTCAAGCCAATTTTCGCACAAATCTACAGATAGCTTGGGAGTAGGGAATAGTTGTGATTGCAGTCCTTTTAAGGACTAGGTTACAGCATTTCCTACGACTTTTATCAGGCAGGTCTGTGCTCTTAAATAGATAGATTGTGGAAGTAAAGACTAATTGTAATTGCAATCCTTTTCAGGACTAGGTTACATCAGTTCCTATCAGTTTTTGCCAGGCAGGTCTGTGCCAGTGCTGTGCAAGTTTTTTTCACAGCATTTGGCTGAATCTAGCAAAGCTAATCCTTTTTGGCCTATTGCAGAGTGTGTTAGTCAGTGGAGTAGCCTATCTGTGTTGCAAGATATACCACCTGTGTATAGAATACCAATTTTTTTACTGCACCTAGTGAAGTAAAATCTTTTGGGCATAGCATCATTCTATTAGTCCATCTATACTGACTTCCATCAGGTTGCAAATTGAATATAATTTTTTTCTGCATCTAGCTCTGAAAATATATTTGGGCTTCTAGCAGTGTGTGGGACTTGTTCTATTAGTCCATCTATACTGACCTCCATCAGGTTGCAAACTGAATATAATTTTTTTCTGCATCTAGCTCTGAAAAAATATTTGGCCTTCTAGCAGTGTGTGGGACTTGTTCTATTAGTCCATCTATACTGACCTCCATCACGCTGCAAATTCAAAATAATTTTTTGTCTGCATCTAGCTCTGAAAAAATATTTGGCCTTCTAGCAGTGTGTGGGACTTGTTCTATTAGTCCATCTATACTGACCTCCATCACGCTGCAAATTCAAAATAATTTTTTGTCTGCATCTAGCTCTGAAAAAATATTTGGCCTTCTAGCAGTGTGTGGGACTTTCTCTATTAGTCCATCTATACTGACCTCCATCAGGTTGCAAATTAAAAATAATTATTATCTGCATCTACCTCTGAAAAAATATTTGGGCTTCTAGCTGTGTGTGGGACTTGTTCTATTAGTCCATCTATACTGACCTCCATCAGGTTGCAAACTGAATATAATTTTTTTCTGCATCTAGCTCTGAAAAAATATTTGGCCTTCTAGCAGTGTGTGGGACTTTCTCTATTAGTCCATCTATACTGACCTCCATCAGGTTGCAAATTAAAAATAATTTTTATCTGCATCTAGCTCTGAAAAAATATTTGGGCTTCTAGCAGTGTGTGGGACTTTCTCTATTAGTCCATCTATACTGACCTCCATCAGGTTGCAAATTCAAAATAATTTTTTGTCTGCATCTAGCTCTGAAAAAATATTTGGCCTTCTAGCAGTGTGTGGGACTTTCTCTGTTAGTCCATCTATACTGACCTCCATCAGGTTGCAAATTAAAAATAATTTATATCTGCATCTACCTCTGAAAAAATATTTGGCCTTCTAGCATTGTGTGGGACTTTCTCTATTAGTCCATCTATACTGACCTCCATCAGGTTGCAAACTGAATATATTTTTTTTCTGCATCTACCTCTGAAAAAAATATTGGGCTTCTAGCTGTGTGTGGGACTTGTTCTATTAATCCATCTATACAGACCTCCATCAGGTTGCAAACCGAATATAATTTTTTTCTGCATCTACCTCTGAAAAAATATTTGGGCTTCTAGCTGTGTGTGGGACTTGTTCTATTAGTCCATCTATACTGACCTCCATCAGGTTGCAAATTAAAAATAATTTATATCTGCATCTACCTCTGAAAAAATATTTGGCCTTCTAGCAGTGTGTGGGACTTTCTCTATTAGTCCATCTATACTGACCTCCATCAGGTTGCAAATTAAAAATAATTTATATCTGCATCTACCTGTGAAAAAATATTTGGCCTTCTAGCAGTGTGTGGGACTTTCTCTATTAGTCCATCTATACTGACCTCCATCAGGTTGCAAACTGAATATATTTTTTTCTGCATCTACCTCTGAAAAAAATATTGGGCTTCTAGCTGTGTGTGGGACTTGTTCTATTAATCCATCTATACAGACCTCCATCAGGTTGCAAACCGAATATAATTTTTTTCTGCATCTACCTCTGAAAAAATATTTGGGCTTCTAGCTGTGTGTGGGACTTGTTCTATTAGTCCATCTATACTGACCTCCATCAGGTTGCAAACTGAATATAATTTTTTTCTGCATCTAGCTCTGAAAAAATATTTGGCCTTCTAGCAGTGTGTGGGACTTTCTCTATTAGTCCATCTATACTGACCTCCATCAGGTTGCAAATTAAAAATAATTTATATCTGCATCTAGCTCTGAAAAAATATTTGGCCTTCTAGCAGTGTGTGGGACTTTCTCTATTAGTCCATCTATACTGACCTCCATCAGGTTGCAAATTAAAAATAATTTATATCTGCATCTAGCTCTGAAAAAATATTTGGCCTTCTACAGTGTGTGGGACTTTCTCTATTAGTCCATCTATACTGACCTCCATCAGGTTGCAAATTAAAAATAATTTTTTGTCTGCATCTAGCTCTGAAAAAATATTTGGCCTTCTAGCAGTGTGTGGGACTTTCTCTATTAGTCCATCTATACTGACCTCCATCAGGTTGCAAATTGAATATAATTTTTTTCTGCATCTAACCCAGCCAATAGTTTTGGCCTAATACCACAGTTTGGCCACTCAGCTCTGCTCGGTTCCCATCCATTGTTTTTTTGTGCAAACAACTCCAGAGTTTTGAATTAGTTAACCACCAAAATGAGTGGAAAAAGGCCTGCTGCTGGTGGAAAGGGGAATAGGCGTGTTGGGAAGGAGAAAAAAGGTTGTGTCCGTGGGGTAGGTGTTAAAGCAACAGTAACATCTGCAGAAGAAAGACCATCTTCCAGCCAAACTAAAATGTCTACTTCTTTTAGCGGACAATGTGATAAGATTCCTTTCTTACGGCCACGCCAATCGCTACAAATTCCAGATGAGGCACAAAAACAGCAGGTGCTTCAACAGATATCAAGTGCTCCTTTAAGTGGGCTCTCCTCCACATCAACTTCAACATCACAAATACTCCAGTCCTCAAAGGTGTCACCCCAATCGCACTTGCTTCCTCACAGCTCCCAAATCTCCAGCTGCCCGTCTGAGGTAGAACAGATGGTTGAGTCTGCAGAGCTGTTTACTCATACTATAGCCTGGGAATCAGAGGTCGACTGCAGCGCTTCTGTGAATCCAGACGAGGAAATGATCTGCACTGATGCCCAGAATCTTTGAGTCGGATCCAGGACCAGACGCAGAAGGTTCTGACCGTAATGTAGACCCTCATTCCCAAACTGTAACTCCTGTTGGTGGAGACAATGAGGAAGACGATGATGAGACGTCAACAACTGCATCCTCAAACACAACTCTGCCTTTCACCACAAGTCGTGGTAGCTCCTCAGGTCGCATGGGTGCTAAGCCTTGCATAGCCTGGGCATTTTTTCAGATCAATAAAGATGACCCAACTCGTGTTATCTGTAACATTTGTCAGCAAAAGCTAAGTAGAGGCCAAAAAATACATAGTTTGAGTACTTCATGCATGAACCGGCACATGGACATGAAGCATAAGTTGCAGTGGGAAGCTCAGTGTGCTACAATGCGGCCTAGCCGGCCGGGCCAACCGCCGTCTGCCATATCTTGTGCATCCGCGGCCTCTTCATCCTCTGTGACTGGGGGGACAGCAGTCACACCTGTTTTGGGGCGCAGACCTGCCACCTCTTTACCCGCAACAGCCAGCGTGATTGGCAGGTCATCATTTTCTTTGGAGGTGGTAACACCAGCTGGTGTTGAGCGCTGTTCGACATCGATAGCACCACCTTGGGATCAAGGCAACCTAACATGTCCGCCTGCATCTTCCTCACAGACCGGCAGTTTGCCGGGGACACCCTTATCAACCCCGTCTAAGCACAATAGCCAGCCCTCGGTCCCTCAGATGTGGACAAGTAAAAGACCATTTCCTCCTAGCCATGAGAAAGCTAAGAGGTTGAATTTCACCATCTGCAAGCTCTTGGCTACAGAAATGCTGCCTTTCCGCCTGGTGGACACAGAGGATTTTCGAGACCTTATGTCCGTCGCAGTGCCCCAGTACCAGATGCCCAGTCGGCACTACTTCTCAAAGAAAGGTGTGCCTGCGCTCCACCAGCATGTCGCACACAACATCACCGCTTCTTTGAGAAACTCTGTGTGTGACAGGGTGCATTTCACCACAGACACTTGGACGAGTAGGCATGGACAGGGGCGTTACATGTCGCTGACTGGGCACTGGGTAACTATGGTGACAGCAGGACAAGGGGCTGCTGTCCAAGTCTTGCCGTCTCCACGAGTTGTGCGTTAATCCTCTTTATGTCAAAGTTCCTCCACTGCTTCTGCCTCCTCAACCTCCTCTCGGTCTTCCACCTGCACCCAAAGCCTGTCTGGTCATGCCATAAGCTTTCTAACTGCGCAGAAGGGATCCTGCACACCTCCTTACTATGCTGGCAGTAGGGCTCAACGTCATCAGGCGGTTTTTACTTTGAAATGTCTGGGAAATGTGAGTCACACAGCTGAGGAGTTGTGGTCAGCTCTGGAGAACCAATTTCATGAATGGTTGTCTCCACTGGACCTGAAACCAGGGAAGGCCGTGTGCGACAATGCTGCAAACCTGGGTGCGGCCCTTCGCCGGGGCAATGTCACACACGTGCCTTGTATGGCTCACGTGTTGAACCTGGTTGTCCAGCAATTTTTAGCCCACTATCCCAGACTAGATGGCCTTCTGCAGAGGGCACGGTCGCTGTGTGCTCACTTCCGCCGTTCGCATCCCGCAGCTCAGCGACTTACATCTCTACAGAAGTCGTTGGGCCTGCCACTTCACCGGCTAAAATGCGATGTGCCTACCCGGTGGAATTCAACTCTGCACATGTTGCAGCGACTGTGGCAGCACCGACCAGCCCTGGTGCAATACGTTCTGACGTATATAGCCTGGGCCAACGAGATCCAGAGGTGGGGCAAATCACGCTGGAGGAGTGGTCTCAGATCAGGGACCTATGCACCCTTCTGCACAGTTTTGAAATGGCGACGAAGATGTTTAGTGCTGACGATGCCATTATCAGCATGACTATTCCGGTGATTTACATGCTGGAGCACATGTTAAACAGAATTCGGAGTCAGGTGGTGGCACAAGAGGAGGTGGAGGAAGTAGAGGAGGAGGAGTTGTATGCGGAAGGGCTAACATCTGCAAGGTCCAGACGGTCGGCAGCACCAAGGCGGCAGGCATGTGAGGGTGGGGGAGATGGTTTTACCAGGGCGCATGGTAGCAGCCAAACTAGTGAGGAAGGTGCAGGAGCCCAGGAAGAAGTGGAGGACGAACTGATGGAAGACTCATCAGATGAGGGAGACCTTGATCACATTTCTGTTGTGCGAGGTTGGGGGGAGAGGACAGAGGAAGGAAGCATGATTGTTACCTCGCCACCAACACAACAGGGACTTGGTGCTCCTGGATGCGCAACACACATGAGTGCCTTCTTGCTGCACTACCTGCAACATGACCCTCGAATTGTGAGAATTAGAAATAATCCTGACTACTGGGTTGCCACACTGTTAGATCCCCGGTACAAAAGTAAATTTGCAGAAATAATTCCTGCCATAGAAAGGGATGCACACATGCAGGAGTATCAGCAGAGACTGTTGCAGAATCTTACATGTGCTTTTCCACAAAACACCAGTGGTGCACGTAGTGAATCTCACAGTTCCAACTTGCCAACCGTGGGATCGTCAAGTGTTCAGCACTTAAACCGTAACAGAACCACAGTATCTGCTGGTGACATCAATTTTGCGGAATCATTTCACCACTTTTTTAGCCCATCCTTTGCAAGGCCACAGGAGACAAGAAGTCTGACACATAGTCAACGCCTAGAGACGATGGTACAGGAGTATCTCCAAGTAAACATTGAAGCCATGACTGTGTCACTGGACCCTTGCTCTTTTTGGGCTTCCAATCTGGATAAATGGCCGGAGCTAGCCACTTACGCCTTGGAGATCTTGTCATGCCCCGCAGCCAGCGTTCTGTCTGAACGTGTGTTCAGCGCTGCTGGTGGTGTGCTGACAGATAAGCGCACGCGGCTCTCCACTGATAATGTAGACAGACTCACGTTCATAAAGATGAACAAATCATGGATCCGAAACGACTTTTCTACCCCTGTGTCATCCTGGGGAGAGTAAAAGCTTGATAATTGGTTAAAATCACCCTACCAACCGTTTTAAGCTTTCAAATTACTAATCATGTTTATCTGTATCTTGGCTGGAAAATAATTTGGGCTTTGTAGCAGTGTGCAGCACTGATTCTATTAGGCCATCTATAATAAGCTCCTCCAGATTTAAAATTACTAATCATGTTTTTCTGTATCTTGACTGGAAAATAATTTGGGCTTTGTAGCAGTGTGCAGCACTGAACCTATTAGTCCATCTGTACTAAGCTCCACCAGATTTAAAATTAATAATAATTTTTAGCTGCATCTAGCCCGGAAAATAATTTTGGGGCTCCGAGATGCGCAAGACACATAAGTGCCTTCTTGCTGCACTACCTGCAACATGACCCTCATATTGTCAGAATTCGAAGTAATCATGACTACTGGGTTGCCACACTCTTAAATCCCCCAAACTTTTCGATCAACCTTTTCATTTTAATAAAGACCAAAAAAATGGTCATTTTTGAAATTATAAGCATTAGCAGGTTATTAGAAACTGAAATCAAACAGTTTTCAACTCAAAATTTTATTCTAGGTGATGTTACATTTTCACATAGGACCCCTTGTTCGAAAGGAGCTTCTGAACTCTCTCGTCCATTGAATTTGTCAGGTTTTGGATGGTTTCTGCTTCAATTGTTTTGCATGAGGACAGAATACCCTCCCAGAGCTGTTGCTTAGATGTGAACTGCCTCCTGCCATCATAGACACTCCTTTTGATGATGCTCCAGAGGTTCTGAATGGGGTAGAGGTCAGGGGAGCATGGGGGTCACACCATAAGTTTGTCCCCTTTTATGCCCATATCAGCCAGAGATGCAGATGTTTTATGTGCAGCATGAGATGGTGCATTATCATGCAAAAAAATGATCTTGCTGTGAAATACACGGTTCTTCTTCTTGAACCATGGCAGGAAGTGCTGTTTGAGAAAATCCACATACATTATGGAGTTCATCTTTAGCGCCTTCAGGGATCCTAAAGGGGCCGACAATCTCTCTCCTCATGATTCCAGCCCAAAACATTACTCCACCTCCTCCTTGTTGGCGCTGTAGCCGTGTTTGCGTGGGGTGTCCATCAACCAGCCATCCTCCACTCCATCCATCTGGACCATCGAGCGCTGCACGGCACTCATCAGTGAACAAAACCGTTTTGAAATTAGTCTTCATGTAATGTTTGGCCCACTGGAGCCATTTCTGCTTGTGTGAAGTGGATAGAGGAGGTCGACAGGATGGCGTATGCACAGCTGCAAACCTCTGAAGGACCCTGCATCTTGTTGTTCGGGGGACGTTGGAGGCACCAGCAGCTTCAAAAACTTGTCTGCTGCTATGACAAGGCTTTTTTGCCGCTGCTCTTTTAACCTGACGTAATTGCCTGTAGGAAAGAGTCCTCAATTTGCCCTTATCTGCACGCACACGTGTGTACTGTGAATCAGCTATATACTTCTTGATTGCCAAAACACTTCATCCTGATCATCGCACAATGTTGATTGTAGTCATGCCTTGACCTAAACACTCCACAATTTGTTGCTTTTCAGCAGCCGACACATCCTTTTTCTTTCCCATTTTGGCAGAAAATGTAGGCTGCTTAATAATGTGAGACAGCCTTCTTAAGTAGTCTTGCCTTTCATTGGACACACCTGCCAAACTAATTAGCACAGGTGTCTGCAATTGCTTACAGTGATATAAAGAGCCCTGACACACATCACCATCAATGAGTTTAACTGACAAACAAACAAATTCTTCCCTTATCACTCCTAAACACTTTTTGCATAATAATTTGGAACACAGTGTACATGTGCTTTTCCACAAAACACCAGTGGTTCACGTAGTGAATCTTACAGTTCTAACTTGCCAACCGTGGTCTGTATGGAGTTGTTCAATAAAGGGCCCAAAATTATGATAACATAGATGGGAGAGGTCTCTATGAATAGGAATTCCTAAGTATTTGATACCCTGTGAGGGCCAGGCAAAGGGAAAGTTGGACTGGATGGAATCCTATATGGATTTGGGGAGGGAGACATCGAGGGCCTCAGACTTCGCTGCATTGATTTTAAAATTTGACCATGTAACAAAGTGATCTATTTCAGCCATAACAGCATGGATGGATATATGTGATTGAGTGATATATACTAGGACATCATCAGCAAATAGAGAGCACTTGTACTCGGTGCCTCCCACCTCAATCCACCTAATATTGGGGTTATGGCGAATTGATGAGAGCAGGTGCTCCATCACTAGGATGTATAAGAGAGGGGACAGAGGACATCCCTGCCTTGTCCCATTGGTGATTGTGAAAGGTGATGAAAATGTTCTGATGCACCCCCTGGGCCTTGGGACACCCGGAGCCGGACCCTTTTTGGTGGATGCTGGTGGTTGTAGTCTTCGTGGCGGCGACCCGGTTCCGTGGCTTAGGGTGGTCAAACCAGTGGCGGAACTATTTATGTGGTTTTGATGTTTAAATGTCCGACTACGCCACCCGTGGATTGCGGTCAGAGTGAACCGCCGCTGCAGGGCAGACCGCTGAGGCTGGTGTTGTGGGTGCAGCAGAGCGTAGCATAACTCCCCACGGGAGGAGTATAGCCTCAGGGCAGTGTATGCGGAGGATGGGGGTGATGGTGCAGGGCAGCAGCAGTAACGACACGGAGTCAGTGATGCAGTCCAGGGCCTTTACTCACAGTTCTTATTATCCAGACCACGTCTGCAGGTAACGGCTGCCCACGTCGTACTGTGCTCACCAGGTGAGGGGCTCAGACAACTCCCAGATAACTTTGGAGCGCTTCACAGGACCCCCTTTGTGTGTCCTTTATCTGGCCTTTCTTACCAACCCTTCTGTCCGGCTGCCTCGGGCCTCCTCTTGGTAAACTTGGCGCCAGTTTCCCTGACCCTATGTGGTGCCTTCCTAGCGGGTGTAGGAAGGGGCTGCGCCACATAAAATGTCACAGCCTCCGGTTTCTAGCTGAGGGTCGTTTCCTGCCTCCAGTAGTTTCGGGGACCGATCTCCCCCTTTGGCCTGACCCCTCCACGCAGGTGGATTCGGGCGTGCGGTGGCGACTCGCCCGTCCGCACCCCTGGGATCCCTTCATTCCTCGTTCCTGGAGCCTTCTCTGCTCCTCTTCCTTCCTTCTCCCTCTTCCAGGCCTGGGCCTCTGTTAGTAGGCCCGCCTCCGGAGCAGAGCTCATGCAGAGCCCCTGCTCCCTGCCACTTCTGCTCAGACTTCTCTGCACTGAACTAAGATGGTACCCACCTTTTATACTCCCTTCTCAATGCACCCAGGAACTGCTTCCTCCCTGCTCCTGCACTACAGGGTTCCCCTTCCTCAGTGTTCCCTCCCCCCACTCCAGCCAGGGACAGGGACTGTCGTGCCCATCTCAGAGGCATATTGGTCGCCCTGCCCCACGGCAATGTGGTGTAATGCATGCAGGTGTCGGGTCCTGATCCTGATCCACACTCCATCCTTACCTGAGAGTGAGATATCATACCTCTGGGTGAGGTGCAATACCTCTGTAGCAACCGAGCCCTCAGGGTGCTACAGTTCCACTTATCTTCAGCCTAGGTGACGTATTGTGATACAGGGCCGTGGTTTTGGCTATAAAAGGGTCCCCTAGACCCCTACCCCAAGCTTTTTAAGAGAATAATATATGGCGTGCCAGGAGACCCTATGGAATGCTTTCTCAGCATCCAACGAGAGTATCTAATTACAAATTTTTAACTGCATCTAGCCCAGGAAATACTTTGTGCCTAGTAGCAGTGTCTGCTAGTCAGCGGATTATCCCGGCTGTTAAGCAAGCTACACCACCTGTAGTTTGGACACTTAATTTTTTCAAAGGAAATGCTTCGGGACCACGGGATACTCAGTGAAGAGCATCAGGAGGCACCCCAAGGCATAGGGGCTGGGACTGGCAGTAGGATGCCTTGCGGTGGACAGCCGAGCTCGATCCTTACAAAAGCTTTTTAACTGCAGCAGCCTTAGTGGACGCTACTGGAGCTGGAATTACGCGGCTGCTGGCATGAGACTTGCCCTCCAATAGATCCTTGTAAATGGATTTAAAGTGTATTCATTCAAATTAGAGAGACAATTTAAATTAAAAAGCTTAGAGCTGCCTCCACCACAGGGGGGCTCGCTCGACCCACCAGCGGACAGGCACCAGTATTGGGAGAGGGGGGCTGACCGTCAGGGTTCACCGCGGCTCTGGCACAAACCCGGCGACACGGAGGTGGCACGGGCAGGAGCGGACTGAACGTGTCGGCTTCTCACTTTTTGGATTTTAGAAGGGCATGACATGCCTATATCTGTGTCTCCCCCTCCTTTTACTCCTCCACCTCTTTTCTTTTCGCATGACTATATGTACTTGTCACTTTTCCATGTGTTAGTTGTGTCTTCTGAGCAGTTTGTCAGCTTTTGGACACCTTTGAAGGTGTTTTCTATGTGTTTCTATGTGTTTTTGTTTGCCTGCCATTGGTTTTAACGGTGTTCGAAGGTGTTCGACGAACAGTTTGACGAACAGTTCGGCGAACACACGGGTGTTCCACGAACCGAACCGAACTCGAACACTACGGGGGTGGCTCAACACTACTTAAGAGTCCTCAGACTGGTATTATAAACTGGTAAGAGATATTCAGTTGTTCATTCTTCATCAATGGAAAACTCAATGCCACTGGATATCTGAAATTGCTACATGATGATGTGTTGCCCTCTTTATGCATTGAAGATGGCGCATTCCCTGAGTTTTTCCAACAAGATGGTGCACCACCACATTATGGGTGTCAGGTCCGAGCATTCCTACATGAACAGTTTCCTGGAAAGAGATATTCAGTTGTTCATGAATTGAGCAGGTAGATTGAAGATTTTAAGGTTACGTTGCCATGATGAGTTATTGGTGAGTAGAAATCTCATGCCCACTGTGCTCCTTTCTTACTCAGTGTAAACTGACTTTCGGTGCGGGTTTCAAATCCACAATATGTCAATTTCTCTTGTAGGTACGCTGAGTTTTCTGTGCAGATTTTTCCCATTGACTTGAATTATATGCATGAAAATCCGCAGGTAAAGCAATGCACATGGTCTGAAAAATAAAGCTGCTTTCCTTTTAATACTTCCTAGTATTTGGCTTTGATAAAATTGTACTGATAGTCATTTGCGGACTACATGGGTTTTTATTATGTTCCCTCTGCGGAAATACATTAAAAACACATGTTTTTTTACCTGTAGGTTTTCATGATCTCATTCAAATCCATAGGGAATATTCACAAAATACAATCCATTTTACCCTAAGAGAAATTGATGTTACAGACATCCATTTTACAACTATGTGGGAAAGCCCTGCTTTGTTCTGGCAGGATCTGATTTAATTCTTTGTATACAATATACAGGTCCCACATGTTGCCATATTATGAGTTGCTATCATTATAGTAGCAGAAGTCTATTTTTTTTAGATAAAAATAAAATAAAAATACATAGAAATGCAAAAAAGGTAAAAATAACAAATTGAAAAGTGAATTAAAGCAGGACAGAAATAGGCAAAGTCTGTGAGCACCTTTAAAGGCACTTAATGGATGGGTATCAATTATTGATGAATAGAAGATCTCACAATCACTAACAGTCCTTATTTTTGGAAAAAAGAAGAAAAATCTATAAATAATTTAGTTAGTTGGTATTATAAAATAAATATATTATAAGTTACATTAATATTTAATGGATGGTATGTGTCCTCTGCCCCTTTAATTAATTCAGAACGAACATTTGCCCAGTGAATTCACACATAATAAATATATATATATATATATATATATATATATATATATATATATATATACACTGCTCAAAAAAATAAAGAGAACACTTAAACAACACAATGTAACTCCAAGTCAATAACACTTCTGTGAAATCTGCCTGTCCAGCTATGAAGCAACACTGATTGTGAATTGATTTTCCTGCTGTTGTGCAAATGGAACAGACAACTGGTAGAAATGATAGGCAATTAGCAAGATACCCCCTATAAAGGAGTGGTTCTGCAGGTGCTGACCACAGACCATTTCTCTGCTCTAATCCTTTTTGGCTGTTGTTTTGGTCACTTTTTAATTTTGCCATTGCTCTCACCCCTAGAGGTACAGGAGCATGAGGTGGTATCTACAGTACAACCCACAGAAGTTTCTCAGGTAGTGCAGTTCATCCAGGATGGCACATCAGTGCAAAGCTGTGGCAAGAAGGGTATCTGTGTCTGTCAGCGTAGTGTCCAGAGCATGGAGCAGATACCAGGAGATGTGGAGGGAGCCGTAGGAGGGAAACCACCCAGCAGCAGGACTGTTATCTCCTCCTTTGTGCAAGGAGGAACAGGAGGAGCACTGCCAGAACCCTGCAAAACTACCTCCAGCAGGTCACAAATGTGCATGTGTCTGCACAAACGGTTAGAAACCGATTCCATGAGGGTGGTATGAGGGCCTGGCGTCCACAGATGGGGGTTGTGCTCACAGCCCAACACCATGCAGGACGCTTGGCATTTGCCACAGAACACCAGGATTGGCAAAGTCGCCACTGGTGCCCTGTGCTCTTCACAGATGAAAGCAGGTTCACACTGAGCACATGTGACAGACAGAGTCTGGGGACACTGTGGAGAGTGATCTGCTGCCTGCAACATCCTTCAGCATGACCGGTTTGGCAGTGGGTCAGTAATGGTGTGGGGTGGCATTTCATTGGAAGGCCGCACAGCCCTCCATGTGCTCGCCAGAGGTAGCCTGACTGCCATTAGGTACTGAGATGAGATCCTCAGACCCCTTGTGAGACCATATGCTGGTGAGGTTGACCATGGGTTCCTCCTAATGCAAGACAATGCCAGACCTCATGTGGGAGGAGTGTGTCCGCAGTTCCTGCAAGATGAAGGCATTGAAGCTATGGACTGGCCTGCCCGTTCCCCAGACCTGAATCCAATTGAGCACATCTGGGACATCATGTCT